>NW_024722227.1:9309436-9496051 GCF_018991925.1 Homarus americanus
CAGCTCGCTACCACCAACTTCAGGTACAGCTACACCATCAACTTCAGGTACAGCTACCCATCAACTTCGGGTACAGCTACACCATCAACTTCAGGTACAGCTACACCATCAACGTTCGGTACAGCTACACCATCAACTTCAGGTACAGCCACCATCCTTCGGTACAGTCAACTGGTACAGCACCAACTTCTGGTACAGCTACCATCAACTTCGGGTACAGCTACCACCAACTTCTGGTACAGCTACACCACCAACTTCGGGTACAGCTACACCATCAACTTCAGTACAGCTACACCATCAACTTCAGGTACAGCATCAATTCAGGTACTCCCATTGGTACAGCTACACCATCAACTTCAGGCAGCTGCCACCAACTTCGGTGTACATCAACTTATTTCATTACACCATCAACTTCTGGTACAGCTACCCGCTTGGTAGCTGTACGCACCAACTTCTGGTACAGCTACACCACCAACTTCAGGTACAGCTAGACCATCAACTTCAGGTACAGCTACACCATCACTTCGGTTTATTTCACCATCAACTTCGGGTACAGCTACACCATCAACTTCAGTGCCAGCTACACCATCAACTTCGGGTACAGCTACACCATCGCTTCTAGCCAGCCACCATCAACTTCAGGTACAGCTTCACATCAACCAGGTACAGCTACCATCAACTTCAGGTACAGCTTAACTTCGGTACCTTCACCATCAACTTCAGGTACAGCTACACCATCAACTTCAGGTACAGCTACACCATCAACTTTAGGTACAGCTACACCATCAACTTCAGGTACAGCACACCATCAACTTCAGTACAACTTCAGGCAATCAACTTGGTATGCCATCATTCGGTGTACACCAACTTTAGGTACAGCTCACCATCAACTTCAGGTACAGCTACACCACCAACTTCGGGTACAGCTACACCATCAACTTCAGGTACAGCTACACCATCAACTTCTGTGGTACAGCTACACCATCAACTTCAGGTGCCAGCTACCATCAACTTCAGGTACAGCTACACCATCAACTTCTGGTGCTCTACCAACTTCTGGTACAGCTACACCACAACTTCAGGTTCAGCTACACCATCAACTTCAGGTTCAGCTACACCATCAACTTGTGTTCAGCTACACCATCAACTTCAGGTACAGCTACACCCATCAACTTCTGGTACAGCTACACCATCAACTTCAGGTTCAGCTACACTGCCAACTTAGGTTCAGTAGCTTCACCATCAACTTCAGGTTCAGCTACACCCATCAACTTCAGGTACAGCTACACCATCAACTTCGGTACAGTTACACCATCAACTTCTGGTACAGCTACACCATCAACTTCAGGTTCAGCTACACTATCAATCTCCAGGTTCAGCCACACCGCCAACTTTAGGGTCTAGCCACCATCAACTTCCAGGTTCAGCTACACCATCAACTTCTCAAAGAAGCTACACCATCAACTTCTGGTACAGCTACACCATCAACTTCAGGTACAGCTACACCCATCAACTTCAGGTTCAGCTACACCGCCAATCCTTAGGTTCAGCTTCACCATCAACTTCAGGTTCAGCTATACCATCAATTTCTGGTACAGCTACACCATCAACTTCAGGTACAGCTACACCATCAACTTCAGGTACAGCTGGCTACCTGACAACTTCTGGGTACAGCTACACCACTGCCTCAGGTACAGCTACACCATCAACCCTGTACAGCTACACCATCAACTTCAGGTACAGCTACACCCTGATCAACTTCTGGGTACAGCACACCATCAACTTCTGGTACAGCTACACCATCAACTTTGTGTTCAGCTACACCCATCAACTTCTGGTACAGCTACACCATCAACTTCAGGTACAGCTACACCATCAACTTCTGGTACAGCTACACCATCAACTTCAGGTACAGCTACACCATCAACTTCAGGTACAGCTGCTACACCCATCAACTTCTGTACAGCTACACCATCAACTTCAGGTTCATACACCATCAACTTCTGGTACAGCTACACCATCAACTTCAGGTACAGCTACACCATCAACTTCAGGTACAGCTACACCATCAACTTCTGGTACAGCTACACTATCAACTTCAGGTTCAGCTACACCATCAACTTCAGGTACAGCTACACCATCAACTTCAGGTACAGCTACACCATCAATCTCTGGTACAGCTACACCATCAACCCTGGTACACACCATCAACCCCAGGTTCAGCTACACCATCAACTTCTGGTACAGCTACACCATCAACTTCTGCACAGCTACACCATCAACTTGGTGGTACAGCCACATCAACTTCTGGCACAGCTACACCGCCAACTTCAGGTTCAGCTGGGCTGCTCATCAACTCTGGTACAGCACACCATCAACTTTCTGGTACAGCTACACCATCAACTTCAGGTACAGCTACACCATCAACTTCAGGCAACAGCTACACCATCAACTTCTGTACAGCTACACCATCAACTTCAGGTTCAGCTACACCCATCAACTTCAGGTACAGCTACACCATGTCTCCCAGGTACAGCTACACCATCAACCCTGGTACAGCTATTCATCAACTTCTGGTACAGCTATTACTATCAACTTTGTGGTTCAGCTACACCATCAACTTCTGCACAGCTACACCATCAACTTCTGGCACAGCTACACACAACTTCAGGTACAGCTACACCATCAACTTCTGGTACAGCTACACCGGCCAATCCTTTAGGTTCAGCTACACCCATCAACTTCAGGTACAGCTACACCATCAACTTGAGGTACAGCTACCATCAACTTGTGTTCAGCTACACCATCAACTTCAGGTTCAGCTACACCATCAACTTGGAGGTACAGCTACACTATCAACTTGAGTACAGCTACACCATCAACTTGAGGTACAGCTACACCATCAACTTCAGGTACAGCTACACCATCAAACTTCAGGTTCAGCTACACCATCAACTTTAGGTTCAGCTACACCATCAACTTCTTCAGGTTCAGCTACACTATCAACTTGTGTCTGCCAGCTACACCATCAACTTCAGGCACAGCTACACCATCAACTCTGGAGGTACAGCTACACCATCAACTTCAGGTACAGCTACACTATCAACTTTCAGGTACAGCTACACCATCAACTTCTGTGTACACAGCTGGCTACTCCATCAACTTCAGGTTCAGCTACACCATCAACTTCTGTACAGCACACCATCAACTTCAGGTTCAGCTACACCATCAACTTCAGGTACAGCTACACCCACATCAACTTCAGGTTCAGCTACACCATCAACTTCAGGTACAGCTACACCATCAACTTCAGGTACAGCCACCAACCAGGTACAGCTACACCATCAACTTCAGGCTCAGCCACACCATCAACTTGTTCAGCTACACACAACTTGGTGGGTTCAGCTACACCATCAACTTCAGGTACAGCTACACCATCAAATCTCTCAGGTACAGCTACACCATCAACTTCAGGTACAGCTATCTACACAGTCCCTAGGTCTTGGCTACACAATCAACTTCAGGTTCAGCTACACACCATCAACTTCATGTTAGCTACAATTTACATCAACTTTAGGTACAGCTACACCATCAAGCTCAGGTTCAGCTACACCATCAACCCCAGGTAGAGCCACCATCAACTTTAGGTACACAGCTACACCATCAACTTCAGGTACAGCTACACCATCAACCTCGGGTACAGCTACATCAAGCTCAGGTTCAGCTACACCATCAACCCCAGGTAGAGCCTAATACACCATCAACTTTTTAGGTTCAGCTACACCATCAACTTCAGGTACAGCTACACCATCAACTTCAGGTACAGCTACACCATCAACCTCGGGTACAGCTACACCATCAACCTCAGGTACAGCTACACAAACAACTTCAGGCTCAGCTACACCAACAACTTCAGGCTCAGCAACACCATCAACTTCAGGTACAGCTACACCATCAACTTCAGGTTCAGCTACATCATCAACTTCAGGTTCAGCTTCACCAACAACTTCAGGTTCAGCTACACCATCAACTTCAGGTTCAGCTACACCAACAACTTCAGGCTCAGCTACACCAACAACTTCAGGCTCAGCTACACCAACAACTTCAGGCTCAGCAACACCATCAAGTTCAGGTTCAGCTACACCATCAACTTCAGGATCAGCTACACCATCAACTTCAGAATCCACTGCACCATCAACTTCAGGTACAGCTACACCACCAACTTCAGGTTCAGCTACACCATTAACTTCAGGTTCAGCTACACAATCAACTTCAGGTTCAGCTACACCATCAACTTCATGTTCAGCTACACCAACTTTAGGTACAGCTACACCATCAACTTCAGGTTCAGCTACACAATCAACTTCAGGTTCAGCTACACCATCAACTTCATGTTCAGCTACACCAACTTTAGGTACAGCTACACCATCAACTTCAGGTTCAGCTACACCATCAACTTCAGGTACAGCTACACCACCAACTTCAGGTTCAGCTACACCATTAACTTCAGGTTCAGCTACACCATCAACTTCAGGTACAGGTACACCATCAACTTCAGGTTCAGCAACACCATCAACCTTAGGTACAGCTACACCATCAACTTCAGGTTCAGCTACACAATCAACTTCAGGTTCAGCTACACCATCAACTTCATGTTCAGCTACACCAACTTAAGGTACAGCTACACCTTCAACTTCAGGTACAGCTACACCATCAACTTCAGGTTAAGCTACACCATCAACTTCAGGTTTTGCTACACCATCAAGTTCAGGTTCAGCTACACCATCAACTTCAGGTACTGGTACACCATCAACTTCAGGTTCAGCTACACCATCAACTTCAGGTTCAGCAACACCATCAACTTCAGGTACAGCTACACCATCAACTTCAGGTACAGCTACACCATCAACTTCAGGTACAGCTACACCATCAACTTCAGGTACAGCTACACCAACTTAAGGTACAGCTACACCATCAACTTCAGGTACAGCTACACCATCAACTTCAGGTACAGCTACACCATCAACTTCAGGTACAGCTACACCATCAACTTCAGGTTCAGCTACACCATCAACTTCAGGTACAGCTACACCATCAACTTCAGGTACAGCTACACCATCAACTTCAGGTTCAGCTACACCATCAACTTCAGGTACAGCTACACCATCAACTTCAGGTACAGCTACACCATCAACTTCAGGTACAGCTACACCATCAACTTCAGGTACAGCTACACCATCAACCTCGGGTACAGCTACACCAACAACTTCAGGCTCAGCTACACCAACAACTTCAGGCTCAGCTACACCAACAACTTCAGGCTCAACAACACCATCAACTTCAGGTACAGCTACACCATTAACTTTAGGTTCAGCTACACAATCAACTTTAGGTTCAGCTACACCATCAACTTCAGGTACAGGTACACCATCAACTTCAGGTACAGCTACACCATTAACTTTAGGTTCAGCTACACAATCAACTTCAGGTTCAGCTACACCATCAACTTCATGTTCAGCTACACCATCAACTTTAGGTACAGCTACACCATCAAGTTCAGGTTCAGCTACACCATCAACCTCAGGTAGAGCTACACAATCAACTTCAGGTTCAGCTACACCATCAACTTCAGGTACAGGTACACCATCAACTTCAGGTACAGCTACACCATTAACTTTAGGTTCAGCTACACAATCAACTTCAGGTACAGCTACACCATCAACCTCGGGTACAGCTACACCATCAACCTCAGGTACAGCTACACCAACAACTTCAGGCTCAGCTACACCAACAACTTCAGGCTCAGCAACACCATCAACTTCAGGTACAGCTACACCATCAACTTCAGGTTCAGCTACACCATCAACTTCAGGTTCAGCTTCACCAACAACTTCAGGTTCAGCTACACCATCAACTTCAGGTTCAGCTACACCAACAACTTCAGGCTCAGCTACACCATCAACTTCAGGCACAGCTACATCCATCAACTTCAGATTCAGCTACACCATCAACTTTAGGTACAGCAACACCATTAACTTCAGCTACACCAAGAGCTTCAGCTACACAAACAACTTCAGGTTCAGCTACACCATCAACTGCAGGTACAGCTACACCATCAACTCTTGTGTACAGCTACACCATCAACTCTGTGTTCAGCTACACCATCAATCTCAGGTTCAGCCACACCATCAACTTCCAGGCCAGCTACACCATCAACTTCAGGTACAGCTACACCACATCAACTTCAGGTTCAGCTACACTATCAACTTCCAGGTACAGCTACACCATCAACTTCAGGTACAGCTACACCATCAACTTCAGGTACAGCTACACCATCACCCCAGGTACAGCTACCCATCAACTTCAGGTTCAGCTACACCCATCAACTTGGTGCCTCAGCCACACCATCAACTGTGTACAGCTACACCATCAACTTGAGGTACAGCTACACACTAACTTGGAGGTACAGCTACACCCATCAACTTCTGGTTCAGCTACACCATCAACTTCAGGTTCAGCTACACCATCAACTTGAGGTACAGCTAAGCACACCACATCAACTTGGAGGTACAGCTACACCATCAACTTCTGGTTCAGCTACACCATCAACTCTCAGGTACACAGCTACCATCAACCTCTGGTTCAGCTACACCATCAACTTCAGGTTCAGCTACACCATCAACTTCTTTCAGGTACAGCTACACCATCAACTTCAGGTTCAGCTACACCATCAACTTCACAGGTACAGCTACACCATCAACTTCTGTACAGCTACCATCAACTTCATGTTCAGCTACACCCATCAACTTCAGGTGTCTACACCATCAACTTCAGGTACAGCTACACCATCAACTTGCCAGCACCATCAACTTCAGGTTCAGCTACACTATCAACTTCAGGTGCTAGCTACACCACCAACCCCAGGTTCAGCTACACCATCAACTTCTGTGTACAGCACCATCAACCCCAGGTTCAGCTACACCATCAGTCTCTGTGCAGTACAGCTACACCCATCAACTTCAGGTTCAGCTACACCATCAACTTCAGGTTCAGCCACACCATCAACTTCAGGTTCAGCTACACCAATAATCCCAGGTTCTAGCTACAACTATCAACTTGTACAGCTACACCCATCAACTTCAGGTACAGCTACACCATCAACTTCAGGTACAGCTACACCATCAACTTCAGGTACAGCTACACCATCAACTTGGAGGTACAGCTACACCATCAACTCAGGTTCAGCTACACCATCAACTTCAGGTTCAGCTACACCATCAACTTGTGCTGCCACCATCAACTTCAGGTACAGCTAGCTGGCCTCACTGTCTTGGTACAGCTACACCATCAACTTCAGGTTCAGCTACACCATCAACTTGAGGTACAGCTACACCATCAACTTGGAGGTACAGCTACACCATCAACTTCTCTGGTTCAGCTACACCATCAACTCTGTACCAGCTACACCATCAACTTCAGGCTCCTGCCACCATCAACTTCAGGTACAGCTACCCATCAACTTGGAGGTACAGCTACACTATCAACTTGAGGTACAGCCACCATCAACTTCTGGTTCAGCTACACCCATCAACTTCAGGTTCAGCTACACCATCAACTTCAGGTTCAGCTACACCATCAACTTCAGGCTACACCATCAACTTCAGGTACAGCTACACTATCAACTTTCTGGTACAGCTACACCATCAACTTCAGGTACAGCTACACCATCAACTTCCAGGTACAGCTACACCATCAACTTCAGGTACAGCTACACCATCAACTTCAGGTACAGCTACACCCATCAACTTCCAGGTACAGCTACACCATCAACTTCACAGGTTCAGCCACACCATCAACCCCAGGTACAGCTACAACACACCCCAGGTTCAGCTACACCACAACCTCTGGTGCAGCTACACTATCATCCTGGAGGTACAGCTACACCACAACCTCTCAGGTACAGCTACACCAAGCCACCCCAGTTCAGCTACACTTCACAACTTCTGGTACAGCTACACCATCAACTTCAGGTTCAGCTACACCATCAACTTCAGGTACAGCTACACCATCAACTTCAGGTACAGCTACATTCATTATCAACTTGTACAGCACCACTGCCCCCAGGTTCAGCTACACCATCAACTTCAGGTACAGCTACACCATCAACTTCAGGTTCAGCTACACCGTCAACTTGTGTTCAGCTACACCATCAACTTCAGGTTCAGCTACACCACAACTTCAGGTACAGCTACACACCATCAACTTGTGGTTCAGCCACCGCCAACTTCTGGTACAGCTACACTATCAACTGAGGTACAGCTACACCATCAACCCCAGGTTCAGCTACACCATCAACTTCGGGTACAGCTACACCCATCAACTTGAGGCAGCTACACCATCAACTTCAGGCCAGCTACACCACAACTTTAGGTTCAGCTACACCATCAACTTCAGGTACAGCTACACCATCAACTTCAGGTACAGCTACACCATCAACTTCAGGTTCAGCTACACCATCAACTTCAGGTACAGCTACACCATCAACTTCTGGTTCAGCTACACCATCAACTCTGAGGTACAGCTACACCATCAACTCGTGCACAGCCACATCAACTTCAGGTACAGCTACACTATCAACTTGAGGTACAGCTACACCCATCAACTTCTGGTTCAGTTACACCATCAACTTGAGGTACAGCTACATCATCAACTTCTTGAGGTACAGCTACACCAACAACTTGAGGTACAGCTACACCATCAACTTCAGGTTCAGCTACACCATCAACTTCAGGTTCAGCTGCTACACCATCAACTTCAGGTACAGCTACACCATCAACTTTCAGGTACAGCTACACCATCAACTCCCAGGTGCACAGCTACACTTATCAACTTGGTGTACAGCTACACCATCAACTTGGGTTCAGCTACACCCACATCAACTCTGTAAGCCCAGCTACACCATCACCCCAGGCAAGAAGCACATCAACTTGTGTCTACACATCAACTTCAGGTACATACACCATCAACTTGCAGGTACAGTTACACCATCAACTTGGTTCAGCTACACCCATCAACTTCAGGTTCAGCTACACCATCAACTTGTGTGTTCAGCTACACCATCAACTTCAGGTTCAGCTACACCATCAACCCCAGGTTCAGCACATTCATCAACTTCAGGTACAGCCACACCATCAACTTCAGGTTCAGCTACACCATCAACTTCAGGTTCAGCTACACCATCAACTTCAGGTACAGCTACACCATCAACTTCAGGTTCAGCTACACCATCAACTTCAGGTTCAGCTACACCATCAACTTCCAGGTACAGCTACACCATCAACTTCTTGTCTGTTACACCATCAACTTCTGGTTCAGCTACACCTCATCAACTTCAGGTTCAGCTACACCATCAACTTCAGGTTCAGCTACACACTATCAACTTCAGGTTCAGCACACCATCAACTTCAGGTACAGCTATTGTCTACCAACTTCAGGTACAGCTACACCATCAACTTCAGGCAGCTACACCATCAACTTCAGGTTCAGCTACACCATCAATCCCCAGGTTCAGCTACACCATCAAATCCCAGGTTCAGCTACACCATCAACTTCAGGTTCAGCTACACCATCAATCCTCAGGTACAGCTACACCATCAACTTCTGGTTCAGCTACACCATCAACTTCAGGTTCAGCTACACCCATCAACTCTTTTTCTAGGTCTGCTGGCTAATCATCAACTTCAGGTACAGCTACACCATCAACTCCCTTGTGGTTGAGCTACACTATCAACTTCAGGTTCAGCTACACCATCAACTTCAGGTCTAGCTACACCATCAACTCTTAGGTTCAGCCACAACCCCTGGTACAGCTACACCATCAACTTGTAGGTAGTACAGCTACACCCTTCAACTTCAGGTACAGCTACACCACCAACTTCAGGTACAGCTACACCATCAACTTCAGGTACAGCTACACCATCAACTTCAGGTTCAGCTACACCATCAACTTCAGGTACAGCTACACTATCAACTTCCAGGTACAGCTACACCAACAACTTCAGGCTCAGCAACACCATCAACTTCAGGTACAGCTACACCATCAACTTCAGGTTCAGCTACACCATCAACTTCAGGTTCAGCTTCACCAACAACTTCAGGTTCAGCTACACCATCAACTTCAGGTTCAGCTACACCAACAACTTCAGGCTCAGCTACACCATCAACTTCAGGCACAGCTACATCCATCAACTTCAGATTCAGCTACACCATCAACTTGTGTACAGCTGGCACACATCAACTTAGCCAAGCAGCTACACCATCAACTTCTAGGTATGGAAGCATAATTTACTTAAATTTCAGGTTCAGCTACACCATCAACTTGAGGTTCAGCTACACCATCAACTTCAGGTTCAGCTACACCATCAACTTCAGGTACAGCTACACCATCAACTTCAGGTACAGCTACACCATCAACTTCAGGTTCAGCTACACCATCAACTTCAGGTACAGCTACACCATCAACTTCTGGTACAGCTACACCATCAACTTCAGGTACAGCTACACCATCAACTTCAGGTTCAGCTACACCATCAACTTCAGGTACAGCTACACCATCAACTTCAGGTACAGCTACACCATCAACTTCAGGTACAGCTACACCATCAACTTCAGGTTCAGCTACACCATCAACTTCCCAGGTACAGCTACACCATCAACTTCAGCTAAAGAAGCTACACCATCAACTTCAGGTACAGCTACACCATCAACTTCAGGTACAGCTACCATCAACTTCAGGTACAGCTACACCATCAACTTCAGGTTCAGCTACACCATTAACTTCAGGTACAGCTACACCATCAACTTCAGGTTCAGCTACACCATCAACTTCAGGTTCAGCTACACCATCAACTTGAGGTACAGCTACACCATCAACTTGAGGTTCAGCTACACCATCAACTTCAGGTTCAGCTACACCATCAACTTCAGGTACAGCTACACCATCAACTTCAGGTACAGCTACACCATCAACTTCAGGTTCAGCTACACCATCAACTTGAGGTTCAGCTACACCATCAACTTGAGGTTCAGCTACACCATCAACTTGAGGTTCAGCTACACCATCAACTTCAGGTTCAGCTACACCATCAACTTCAGGTACAGCTACACCATCAACTTCAGGTACAGCTACACCATCAACTTCAGGTTCAGCTACACCATCAACTTGAGGTTCAGCTACACCATCAACTTGAGGTTCAGCTACACCATCAACTTGAGGTTCAGCTACACCATCAACTTCAGGTTCAGCTACACCATCAACTTCAGGTACAGCTACACCATCAACTTCAGGTACAGCTACACCATCAACTTCAGGTTCAGCTACACCATCAACTTGTGCACAGCTACACCATCAAATTTCAGGTTCAGCTACACCATCAACTTCAGGTCTAGCTTACACCCATCAACTTCCAGGTACAGCTACACCATCAACTTCAGGTACAGCTACACCATCAACTTCAGGTACAGCTACACCATCAACTTCAGGTACAGCTACACCATCAACTTCAGGTACAGCTACACCATCAACTTCTGGTAAAGCTACACCATCAACTTCAGGTTCAGCTACACCATCAACTTCAGGTTCAGCTACACCATCAACTTCAGGTTCAGCTACACCATCAACTTCAGGTTCAGCTACACCATCAACTTCAGGTACATACACTATCAATCTCAGGTTCAGCTACACCATCAATCCTGTGGTTCAGCTACACCATCAACTTCTGTGGTTCAGCCACACCACATCAACTTCAGGTTCAGCTACACCCACAACTTCAGGTTCAGCTACACCATCAACTTCCAGGTTCAGCTACACCATCAACCTTTTCCAGGTTCAGCTACACCATCAACTTCTGTGTCTGGGGGCTACACTATCAATCTCTGTGTACAGTACACCCATCAACTTCAGGTACAGCTACACCCTCATCAACTTCAGGTACAGCTACACCATCAACTTCAGGTACAGCTACACCATATCAACTTCAGGTTCAGCTGGGCCACCATCCTACAGTCAGCACCATCAACTTCAGGTTCAGCTACACCAAATTTTTGTTAACATTCCTAAGTATTATTTAAAACATACATGAGGTAATAAGTGTTGCTTACATATTCTTATGAAGAAAATGATGTTTTCATGTTTCATATTATCATGCTAGCAATCCTTCTGCTTTTACCATTAGTGGTTAGCTATTCTGTTGTTCCATTTATTAAACTTAAAATAACATTACTTAAACATAATATGTATTAATTTTTTACTTTAATTTTGCTACAGCTACAACCAGGTCTTATTTTCTTCAGTTTCAGATGTAAAACCATTTTCACATAGTAAACACTAACGCTAAAACAATGCCTCATCTCCATAATGTGGTTTTAATATTCTACGTAATATTAATGAATTGTATTGTTCATTTTTTATAGTGGTCCTCGAAGAATCAGTTAATCTAGATTTCGGTTTGCTAGTTACCTTCCATAAGATTCTTAACTTCGGTTAATGAGCAACTCTCTACGAATGAAGCCACGAAAGCCAACCTGAACATGATTTCGCTTGCATTTGGCGGTCCACCAGCTGTAGTATTAGTCCGCCAATACAGTAATCGGTTCTAGGCTTAAATTCTTACCATTTTAGCAAATATCAAGAAGTTTATACTACAGACCCCTCCTAATGCTGTTTCACTTAACGGCTTTATAATACGCTGTACCAGAGCTGAACTTTCACTTAACACGGATTTTTTCCATACAGTTGTACCCCACTTAACGCGGTCAATTGAACCCAGAGGGTCCCGCGTTAAGTGAACTGCTGCTATGAACAACAGAACATATGGGATTAATTCCAATAGAAACCGCCCGACCTAAACCCACTTTTTAAAGGCACATACCTATGTTGTAGTAAAATAACATCTTAATTTTATGATGGTACATGCACACAATTAATACTTAAGAGAAATAGAGAACATAGTCGCCAGTTAATGTCCATTCAAATAATGGACTCAACTCTCCCACTCTCACACTACACTGCCAGCTTCTTCCTCAGAGAAATTCTTGGGGAAAACCACTATAACAAATAATACTTCAACTAAAGTTAGAGGAAGAACATTGTTTTGCAAAAAAGATAACATTTACCTAAAAATTTTTATCTAAAATTGTATGTTTAATGCAATAATATAAGAATTTCAGCAAAATTATATATTGACCAGGTAATTTGTATGAATTTTATGAGCTAAAACAAATATCTTCAGTTAATAAAAAAAAAATATTCTTCACGGGTAACAGATGTCGGTCGGTCCTCCCTCCCACACCCCCCACCCCAACCGCTCCCAAGGAGATGTGTGGATAACCACTAATTTAATAAAACCTCAAACTAAAGTTAATAATAATTGACATTGCTGGATTCCTTAAGACCAGGAATATTTTGACAAATGTCATATATTTTGTACTAAAAGATAACATAGTTACCAGAAATTTTTATCTAAAATTGTATGTTTAATTAAAAATATATGATGTTTATATTCAAATGATCACCAAATTATAAGAACAGCAATGTAAATTATATTCTGCCGGGTAATTTGTATGAATTTTATGAGCTAAAACAGGCAGTCAGGCAGGGTGGCGGTGGGGCATCTAAAACAGCGTCTCGAGCCGACACCGCCAGAGTATGTGGAAAAAACTGTTAAGTGAAAGTTCAGCTCTGGTGAGGCACCAGCATACAGATAAAACGCTAAGTGAAAACCGCGTTAGGCGGGCAATTGTATACGAGGTGAGTGTCCGGCTCGGAGCTATTTTTAGATTCACCCCACCCGCCACCCTGCCTGACTGCCTGTTTTAGCTCATAAAATTCATACAAATTACCCGCCAGAATATAATTTACATTGCTGGAATTCTTACAATATGATGATCATTTTGAATATAAACATCATAGATTTTGCATTAGACAATACAAATTTTAGATATAATGTTTACTCTGAGTAAATATGTTATTTTTTGTGCAAAATATATGACATTTGTATTCAAAATATTCCTGGTCTTACAAGGAATCCAGCAATATCAATTATATTATCCTAACTTTAGTTTGAGGTATTATTTATTACTAAAAAGTTAAATATTCTGGTTTTCCCACACATCTGGTTGGGACGGTTGGTGGGGGGTGGGGGGGAGGGAGGGACCGACCGACCATCTGTTACCCTGTGAAGAATATTTTTTTTATTATTAACTGAAGATATTTGTTTTAGCTCATAAAATTCATACAAATTACCCGGTCAGAATATAATTTACATTGCTGGAATTCTTATAATTTGATGATCATTTTGAATATGAACATCATATATTTTGCATTAGACATACAAATTTTAGATAAAAATGTTTACTCTTGAGTAAATATGTTATCTTTTGTGCAAAATATATGACATTTATATTCAAAATATTCCTGGTCTTACAAGGAATCCAGCAATGTCAATTATATTATCCTAACTTTAATCTGAGGTATTATTTAATACAAAATGTTAAAATTTATTTTTTTCACCCACTCTTTCTCTTGGTGGGAGGTGGGGGGGAGGGTTGGGACTGACCGCGCGGTTGGAAGAGGGGGGAGGCAAGGTGGGGTACTTTGATTGACAGATAGTGTCCTGAAGAATATTTTTTTTTTTATTAACTGAAGATATTTGTTTTAGCTCATAAAATTCATACAAATTACCCGGCCAGAATATAATTTACATTGCTGGAATTCTTATAATTTGGTGATCATTTTGAATATAAACATCATATATTTTGCATTAGACATACAAATTTTAGATAAAATGTTTTCTCTAGTAAATATGTTATCTTTTGTGCAAAATATATGACATTTATATTCAAAATATTCCTGGTCTTACAAGGAATCCAGCAATGTCAATTGTATTATCCTAACTTTAGTTTGAGGTATTATTTATTAAAATTTAGTGGTTTTCCCCCAAAAATTTCTCAGAGAGGGAAGAGCCAGCAGTGTAGTGTGAGAAGAGGGGAGGGAGTTGAGTCCATTATTTGAATGGACATTAACTTGGCGACTGTATTTCTCTATTTCTCTTAAGTATTAATTGTGTGCATGTACCATCATAAAATTAAGATGTTATTTTTACTACAACATAGTTATGTGTCTTCAAAAAGTGGAGTTTGGGGGTCGGGCTGGTTTCTATTGGAATTAATCCCATATGTTCTGTTGTTCACTTAAAGGGGATTTCACTTAACGCGGGACCCTCTGGGTTCTATTGACCGCGTTAAGTGGGGTACAACTGTATTCAATAATTTTAAAATTTTAATATTAATTTTTTTACTCATTTTAACAATTATTGAACATAATTGAAGGTAATGAAACTAGTTTTATGCGTGCCATCCAGCCTCTCAACACACCATACAGGCGTCAGTCTTTGTATCTTTTCAGTGGAGGTAACATCTTGCTTGAGATTCTCTTCAACTAAATGCTTTTTTTTCTGTTTTTGCAAGCAAATTATTGGTCATTTTGAAATTTATTTTACATATTGACAACATATAATGCAGTGCAGTGTTGATTTAAAGAAAATAGTCTTGAATTGCACCAAGAGAACTAAAATTTTATGGGTGAAATGGCGCCATGGGGCGACTTCTCTTCCACCTCAATGCCTTCTCTTCTCCCTTCTCCACCCCCATTCTAATTCTCATCATCATCATCCAGGAGCCTTCTACATACACACCTCAAAGTAAGTGTACTTTTCTACCTTTTTTGTTGAATTTAGGCAATTTTCGGTGAGCTGGAACCAATTACCCAAAAACCCATTGAAACAATGGTTTCAGTTAACGAGTTTTTCGGTTAACGAGCAACCTTCTGGAACGGATTGTGCTCGTTAACCGAGGGAGCACTGTATAAACATTAATTCAATCAAATACATATTCAGTAATAAACAATAATGAATCTTTTGTACATATTCTTAAGATAAATGACGCTATGTTTCCTTGAGTGCGCACGTATACATTGGCGTTCCACTATCAGTCTCTCGTTTTTTCTTTACCATCAGTGGTTACTTCTACTGTACACTCGCAACAAAAAGTATCGGTGCATGCTGTAGTGTGAACAATTTGAGACCAGTGACGATAGGTATTGGAAAAGGCGAGTTGTTCCAGCCATATGTTGGCAGCCCTGTAATCCTGCTGAGCAGCTACTATGGCCTGGTCAAGCGAAACAAACAGTTATAAATAAGGTCGGGAAGTGATAAATAGACAGTATGAAATATAAGGAGCTCCCTGTTAACAAACTTATTTGTGATACTTGTGAATATTGCCACATTAATTTATGCTACCAAATAAACCACTCAACCTGGTAATCCTGAGGGGTGGTGCAGAGTGGACGGCCGCTCCGAGACCTGTCGTCTGTAGCACCAGTTTCGAGGTATCGGCGAATCCATCGTGCAGCGGTGTTCCTGTGGACACCAACCCGCCGGCTTAATATCTGTGACGCCGAACCCTTAGTTATGAAGGACAATAATAGCTCCTCGTGTTCCCTCTGAGGTTTCCATGTTGTCTGGCATGTGTAGATCTCTACTGCTTCATATTGCCTCTGTTTTATACCCACGTTCACCGAGACCGAACCCTCGCTCATCATCATTCAGTCGACACAAAGCAACAATCCGAAAAGAGGAAACAAACACACTGATTGTCAGCCATATGGCAACACCTAGTGGGGTTATGAGGATACACTTACCAACCTTCCCGACATATCACAGTGTATACGTATCGTTTCGGAAGTCGTCGATCTCACCCTGCACCGATACTTTTTGGTGTGAGTGTATATTAAATAACATTAATTAAAACATACATTTTTTTTTTACATTAATTTTACTACAGCAACAACAAGGGTCTTATTTTCTTCAGTTTCAGATGGATAACTGACATTATGGGTGGAAACACTGACAACAACAATAGCATCCCATCTACTCTTGTGTGACCATATTATTATTGATTGATATTGTACAAGGTGCATTCATAAACATGATTTAAAGAATAGAGTTTGCATTTTTCATTAATTTTATTGTTTTTGGGAAAAAGAGGGTAAAAAGTCACACAAAATTTATGAAAAGGTCAGACTTGGGAATGCATCTCATTATTATTGCTTCATTTTAATGGTAATTAATGATTCACGATACGATGATTCCCCTTACACTGCAACATTGGAGGAAACATTACCGTTGTTATTCGAGGCTTTACTGTATACTGTATTCTTATATTGTGCACATTGATACTTTTTAAGTTATATACAAGAAATGTATTCTTAGGTAATCTCTGATCATAAATCTTAGATAACTTTTAATTTAAAGCATATCTGTCAACTCTTCCCCTTACAATGTTGCCAGATCACCTGTCTCATATAATGCAATTGGTTTGGGATGACCTTTTTCTGTTGACTGTACATTTGCAGTCATTTATCAAGAAGAGGTTAAGTATTTTTCTTGATGGTTATGATTGGATTTAGTCTGATTAGCTTAGGTCATTGGTGGATTTACTCTTCAGGAAAGAGTATTGGGATTACCACATTCCTGCTATTTTCCTGGAGACTAAGCCAAAGATATTGGAGGAAGTTCTGCCTCCTGACCAGAGTGGTGAGTATGTTTTCCACATGGAAAATGTCGCTGTAGCATTATGAAAAGGGTCATTAGATTCAGTTTTCATGTCCTCTACAGGCACCAGCCAGGGTACCCATGACCTTTGCAGAGTGATGCTGTCCTTGGCCTTATTCATAGGGATCCACTGGAAAACATCCTCAGGAAAGGAGAATGGACATATGTAAAGGTCTTCCTCACTAGATATCTGGATGAGTCTACCATACCATTGGACTTGGTGGTGCTTGGGAGAGTATTAGGATAATTCTGTACCCAGGTTCCTGGGATTAAAGATATGATATGTGTTATTGCTTTGAATTTATGTCTCTTTCCTTCCTTTGATACCAGCTGGTTTTAACATAAATTAGTCACCTGATCCACTGCATTAGTTATAGATAAGGAATTGATCTTACGATCCCTTTTTATTATAACTATGTATTGGATGACCCAGATCCACCCTCCTCCCTAGGAGTGCAGCATTGAGTTATTAACTGAGGGTTGCTTGAGTCAGAAGCCTGTTTTATTGTATACAGTACATTGGGTTGTGGAATGCTTTATCAATGGTGCAGCATCATAGACTTACAGCTCTTAGCTTTGGTAACTGGCTCTTCCTTGTGACCCCCTATATGTTGGGAGTACACTTGAGCTGGAAGAGATCATATCTCTAGTTTTCTGGTTTTATTGGAATTTTGGAGTATAGCCCAGTCATACAAGTGGAGGTTTCTTGAGAATCTTTAGGGTCAACCTGCATGTTTGATGACAGTATAATATTAAGTTTAATCCATGATCATTATGAAATGGGATTTCAGAATCAATACCCATTTTTTCATTTCTTATTAGTTAACACTGTACTTACTGTTTTAGGGTAATTACTATTTGTTTTGCAAATAATTTTGCTCAACTTGAGTTTGCCCTCTACAGTGAACCCAGGTGGATGGGCTCCTGCCTCGGTACTAAGGGCCGTATATAAGCGAGAGTATCCCAAGTTCCTCAAGAGGTTTACCCAGTACGTTGTTGACAAGTCTGCTGTTCAACCTATAGCATTTTCTGGAATGAAGATAAAGGATCACAGTAAGCACTGGAGAGGTTAAACTTATTTTCTTTTCTTATAAGTTTGAAGAAATGAACTGGATGGTTTAGGCTGTGATTAAGGGAACTGGGAACTACAATACTACCTAGGTATCATTACACTACTGTACTGCCAGATGAAATTAACCACTTTTGAGGAGTTTTTTTTCCAAAGCTTTACATAAATGCATTGTTTGTTGAGATTTTACACTCATGATTGTGATTATCGAAGTTCATTTATTTTGTTAATGAATATTTGGGATGTCATCTCGAGTACATACTGAAATTTTTCATGAAAATTTTAAGGTAAAATCACAGTTAAGGCATTCAAAATAGAAAATTTGCACGTGATTGATACTGAAGTAACTAAAAATGCTCTCAATGCTACTACTGAAGCATAATGTGAAGGGCCTAAATTATTTATTTATTTATTTTTTTATTAAAGAAGTTACCTATAATGTTGTCAGAATAGTTATCAGACAACAGAAAGAAATTTGGATATGGATTGAAAAAGTACTTTACAATACAGGGATAATTGAAGATGAAAAAGTGGCACCCTAAGCAAACACTGTTTAAGAAGTTTAAGTATTGATTGAGACTGGAAGTACAGTAATGAATTGTGAATTATGGACTGTGTCTGGGTAAGTGTAGGAAGTTGTTCTCAAATTGAAAGTCAGGGCTGAGATTGTGTGTGGGTCGTCACCTACATGGGAGATGGTATTACTTGTGCTTCATCTCAGTGGCTTGGCCCCTCTGTTGCAAACTATGGTTTCTTAACTTATTTTACAGAGTACTTGAGGTGAAAATACTGTATATTTTTGGGTAGTAGATGATTGTCTAAAAGTTCATACAGTACATAGTTTATTTGATTCCACAGGTAGGCTTAGACAACACAGTTTATTACACTCATTATTGGTGCTCTTGGCCACCATCTGTCTTAGATCTATCAATTGTGTATTAATTCTGAGCAGTCTAATATGAATGAAATTTGTTGGGAAAGAACTCAATAACTATAGAATATTTCAGTTTATTATCAAAAGAGAATGAGGTGGCATTAGTACTTGAAAATAGTCAAGGTATATGCATTTCAAAAGACAGATTTTCTGCTTCCTAAAGGTATATGGATACACTTATTGAAAAGGGTGCCATTCTACAGCGTATGAACATTGGATAAATACTAAGCTGTTGAGTTAAAATGATGCATTCATTGCTATATTGCTCACAAGGAATGTTGGGGAATTTTTTTAAGTTTAAATCTATTAGGGCAATACTGTAGTACTATTTTTGGGGCTCACTGAAGTCGCACAAAGATTGAATAGCTGATTTACAGCTTTAATTGTACAGACCTGATTTACTGTGATTTTACCTTTATTATCTAGAATATAGCAACCAGAATAATCATTATCCAGACAATCTGAGCATACAGTATTTACAATATTTGGAATGTTCTGTTTTTTCTCTTACTGTTTTATTATTTACTTTTTTCAAGTTTTGTTCCCAATTCTATCTTTGTTAGGTTTCTTTTGTGTGTCTTGTACAGTAAAACCTTGATAAATCGGACTTCAATATATCAGAATTTGCTTTTTTCGGACTCTTGAGATGTTCTGGTCACCAGAAATACGAAAAAAGGGGGGGGGGAGATTAAATAAAAAATCTTAAATGAACAGCACTTAATGAATACTGTACAGTGGTCTAGTCAGATTTGCTATAGGCCTACTGAGAACTAAGACACTTGAGTATGTTAGCAGGCTGGGGCTGACCGGGTGTTGCCACATTTGTCAGGTTTATTTATTTATTGATTCAGTATTATATTCTCATATGATTGGCCTCTTATAGTTTATGGTTCATCATGATTAATATATCATCTTCAGCAATAGAGAAAAAATATAATACTGTATGTAATTTGTAATATGACTTGAAAATAAAAGGATAAGCTGTATCAGAAGGTTATTTACTGAAGATGTGTTCGTGTGAGAGCTTTCTGCAGACTAGCTTATAACAGGGGTCACTACAACACACTGTATAGTATTTGATATAAGGATACCTTACTAAAAACATTTACTACCTTTGAGTGTTATATGATGGCTCAATTTGGCTACTTATACACTTAGACAAATGATTAATGAATAAACCAGGGTATATGCAGATGCATAATACTTTACAATATTACTTATTAGGTGGTGGTAAATACACTAAATTAGTATTTATGAAGTGGTCATAAATACACTGCAATAGTATTTATTAAGTGATGATAAATACACAACTGTACTGTACTAATTTACTAAGTGTTGAAGACAGACATTGTGGTAAGCCAATTAGTTGTTTGCTCTTTGTAAACAAATGACACATGGTGTTCAGTGTGGGATTCTTTTTTCAGGAAAGATGATTCTTTTAGGATAATATTTTATCAATCTGACACCAAACGATCCTAAATTATATGAGAAATATAGTGAGACTGCATAATGAAGTGTTTAAGGAATCTTGGGGGAGAGAGCACCCACCCATGCTACCCCCCCCCCCTCCCCCTCCCCTCTGCCAGCTGCTCCCAGATAAACATTCGTCTTCCACATACAATATACTCCTACACTTATTTGTTCTTATTTTTATCTTTATGGTACTGTACAGTATACAGTTTTCTCTTTATTCATAAGACAAATTCTGTTGTTACTTACATATAACACTTTACAGTAAATAACAATCATCTCAGTTACAACAGTTGTTGACAACCAGACTTATATGTCTAATTTTCAACCCACAGAGTTTTGTTTCACATTCGATGTAATATTCTATTAATAACCTTGTTATACACTTTAGACCTTAGTTGTTGAAGTGCATTAATAACATAACATCAACTTATTTTCTTTAAACAGTAAATATATAAACAGTGTTATCTCTACACCCCCCCCCATCTGCCCTTTATATATGCGTTTTGGGGGACTTTCGCATTTCTCGAACTGTTATTTGCCCCAATTAGTCCGATTTATCGCGATTCTACTGTATTTGAAAAATCTCCTACTTTATATCATCAAAGAAAAGTTTACTGCTTTACAAAGTCATCCATTGTAAGGAAAGAGAGTGCCAGTTAATCAGATAACTCATTTTGGTGGTTCTACATCCATCATAAGGAGTTTTTCTGGTTTCAATCTTGGTATGAAACTTTGCAGGTTAAAAGAAGGCGAGAGATGAACTAAGTTTCATGATTTTTCATTTTAATTTTTTTTTACTTACAATATACTATTACAGTTCTTGTTTTTAGTAGATAATCTTTAAAATTAGCTTTCATGCTTAATTAACAAATAATAATTTAATTTATACTACAGTATTGTGAAAGGTTTTTGGTACTAAAGTGTCTATAGTTTGATGTAGCACTTGCACAATAATTTATTTATTTTTTAAATACATGAATATAATTAGCATAATTATATTGGATTAAGCTGGGGACCAAAAGTAGAATCTCCTTCACTCACAAGTTAGAGTTTTGATAAGATATTCTATTAGTTGTTGGGCATTTTAGTACAGTTGGCAATGATTTGAACATCTAAATCCTAATATGAGTGTTAGGTATCATGTCCAGGCGGAGTTAAAGGAGTATTATTGTTGCTGTTATGTGTAGGACCAGTTACTTGTGTCTTGGTTATGCCCTTGAATAGAAAATCTATCTGACATGGGGATTGCCTCTGTATATAGCTGTGTGAGATAGTGCTACAAGTGTTAGCTTTTTACTGCATCTGTACATTTTTATTAGAAGCCCAGTTTCAAACTACTTAATATTTTTCTCTTCACATTTTTCTGCATGTTATTTGGGAAAGTACTTTGATTGAATTTGTTGCTAGTTTCTTTAATTTTCATTTTTGATTAAAGTACATTGTTCAAAGGATTAGTTCTTGTAACAGTAAATTTATATGATGGGAACAGTACATAGTCAAGAAGTCCAGGTAAAGCAACAATTGAAACATGAATAGGTGGATCTGATCTGTGTATCATGATAAGTATGCCAGTGGCCCAAAAATGTGAACGATCAGTGCTGAGAAATATGCCTGATGTTTATTTTCTTATTGCAAGATTTCAAATTTCCTCAGGAGTTGACATTTTATGCTGATGGTAATGATAAGAATTACTCAAGTCTCTTTTTAAGATGAGGTGTAAAAATTATTTCTTCATCTATTTGCATTCCCTTTGAAAATGCTCTTTTACTCGTATGTACAAATTATAGATTTTGCATATTAGAAAGCAAATGTGAGATTGGGTTATAAATTGGATGGATATTTTGAGTGGGAAAAAACCCTATTGGAACACATCTGATCAAGGCAGTTAAGTGAGAGTCTGTGTTGCTCTTGATTCCACCTATGCTGCACTGTAGCTGCAAAGGGCTTATAAAGGTAAAAAAAGACTATCATGAATACAGCACGTACTGGAGATTCTGCTTGGTTACCCTAGTTTTGAGTAGGGGCAGTGTAAGACACATAGAAACATGCACTATTAACATAAGGTACCTGGAGAAATGAAGATTTTGGTGCGCCTCTGCTGGATAATAAAGGTATTTCTTTACACTGTAGTTATTAGTACTGTATGTGACCAGATACAAAAATATGATAATTATAGATGACAGAAATTTGTATGATACTTATTTGCTGAAGTGAATATGACCTTGTGTAACGGAAAATAATCATTGTGTTTAATGGACAGAGAAGAAAATTTATTGTTGCTCTGGTTATTTTCTTAAAACTAAAATTATAAGGGGATTTTTTCTTATCGTTTATATAATGAAATGAAACCATAGATCTAGGGTAGGATCTGAACTGCTTGAAAACATCTTTTCATAGGATCATACCCTTCATGTACGTAATTAATATTCACGATTGCTAGAACTTCATTCATGGGTACAGTACTCTGATCAGAAAACTTATCACTGAGGATAAAAGGATTACTCAAAGTCAACTTTTTTCATTAATTTTTAGGTGTGTGATATAGCTTTACATTTCTGCTGTGCTTTTTAAGTTGCATTTGTAATTCAATCGAATGTGGCTCTTAGCAAAATATTTTAAGATAAGAAAAATGATTTGTTTACTAATAATTTGTGATTTAAATTCTTTAAGGAAATCTTGTAGATTGTCAAGAGTGTCATACTTTTACATTCTGATTGTGCTTTGATGACTTTAAAGATATTATTGTATATAGAAATTTAATCACAGAATGAGTGCACAAATAATTACTGTACAGTACTTTGATTTTGTGTAATGATTTTATTTTTTACAGTGCTAGAATAGGAGTAATGTGCATGTTGTGGATATTGATGCCAGTGTTAATTGAAGATATGAAAAAAATTGCTGGTGTGGTTTGTTAGGGTATATAATTTAATGTGATGTATGTGTTTTTTATATGAAGTATATGCAGTTACGTAAGTGCTAAGGCTTCACTTCAGATAATAATAGGATATTTTTATATACTAAGAAGACAAAACCCTGTATTATATATGCAAATCCTATACACAAGAAAGCACGTTGTAATACAGTGGCGTGAAAAGTGATTGTGGGCCTCAGGATATTGTATGTGACTTGCCTACACTGAGAATTATTACTTTCTCATACGTGAATTAGACATCTTCAGAAATGGAATGTCAAGTTCACAGGATTTCCATTATTAATATTAAATAAACTTATAAAAATGGTATTGTGATGCTGTAGGAATCGTAATATCACTTAATATAAAGGTTCATATTCCCTAGTCACGACACCTAACTATCTCAGGTTTGATTATAAGTACTGTAGGCGTATATCTTACATTTTCTTGACATTAATGGCTTAAAGTATGTCGACTCTAGACAGGAGATATAGACACATCAAATATGGAAGTTGTAATAAGATATTATAGTGTTCATTTCCAATAAGCAAGTTGAAGTTTAACCATGCTGCTGCATATGGTCGTGTAAATGATTGGTTGAATAGATTGTGTATGTATGTTTATAGATTCATCGTTCATAGTCGGCATCATAGTTATTTATTACTAAAATTTAGTGAGTTACCTGGTATGCAAGAAGAATTAGCATATAACAGTGTGTGAGGTATATTGTTTGTATGAGTAAGTGATTTAGATAACTGTTCTCATTAATACATTAATAATATATTGTAGGGCCTGATGGTCTCAAATTTAACCAGTTCCATCTGAAAAAAAAAAAAGCAGTCTTACGGAGTTATTTTGTACTACTGTACTGTAGTTTGTAACTTGGTTTCATCAAGAAATTTAACTCTGGGATGAAGAATGCTGCAGTGTTATTGTTTTCTAATTTGAGTGTGGTAATTGTCATCATTCCTGTGAAAACCTATTCGTCTTCTTTATAGTCTTCTTTATATACAGTAGAACGTAGATATAACATGATACTTCCAAGAGAGGGCCTTTAAACCAAATTCGCACTAAATCGAAGTGTTGTTTCATTGGTGTAATTTAGTTTGGTACTTGAGAGAAACACAAAATACTAAAACGACTGAGAGTCTACCCAGATGCACCTCAGCCCATCTCCTATAATAAGCAAAACATTGTTTTTTGTCGTATAATGTTAAAACAAACACTCATAAATCAACACAGCTAAAATTATGGGATGCAAAATGGTCTGTTTACTGGCTGGGAAGATGGGGGTGATATGTCTGACAGTTGATGCCAAGGTCTAGTGCTTATTTATTTATCTGTCCTTAAGAGTGACTAAGTTTTTCTCTTATAAAGTGTCACTGAACTGACATGTTCTAATTAATTTTATTACAAAGGGCTAAAATTTTTATCTCTTGCAAAATATATGATGTTTATATTCAAATTATTTGCTGTCTTGCAAGGATTCTAGCAATGCAAATTATATTCTCCTAACTTTAGTCTGTGACATTATATAAGATCAATACTTTAAGCCTAAAACACCAAACCCTGGCTGGGAAGATGGGGGAGGGGGGTGACAGTGACATGTTTGACAGTTGTGTCAAAGATCTAGTGAAGTATTTATTTGTTTATTTATGTCCTTTAGCTTGAGTTTTTGTTTTTTGCTTATAAAATGTCACAGAAGTGAACAGGGAGAATATAATTTGCATTGCTGGAATTCTTATAAGATAGTGATTAATTTGAATATAATCATGCTATAGTTTGCACTAGACAAAAATTTCTAGTAATTATTTAGTACATTATTTTGAGTACATGTACAGTACAGCTTTGCCCCTAGACAGTCTAGGTACCCAGAGACACATTAGGAACATTAGGCACGAATTTTAAGATATGATGCGCCAGAGTGACTCGCGCAAAATAGGAAAGATTCGCTTTAAATTTAAACATTGTCCTTAATTGTGGGTGCTTTTAAATCAATAATCTTAAAAAAAAAAAAAAAATATATATATATATATATATATATATATATATATATATATATATATATATATATATATATATATATATATATATATATATATATATATATATATATATATATATATATATATATATATATATATATATATATATATATATATATATATATATTTTTTTTTTTTTTGCAGACCAACAATATTGGTACTTGAGTAATATTTTTTGGGGGGAAAAGCAGTTACCTATTGGGATAATTTTTTGTCTTACATGTCTTTGCCTTGTGAATTCAGAGGAGGCTGAAGTGTGCAGCAAATTTGTTAGTTGTCTTTGATTATAAAATATTGTACAGTATCACTAAATGTGAAACATTCATAGGAAACCTACATGAAAAAAATTCTGTTTATGTTGAATGGCTATCACAGTTGTCATATGTTGGCATGAAGAATTTGTGCCAAGATTTAGAGTTTCCTTACATAGTTGTATAATAGGGAAGCAATAATGAAGGGATAAAGAGAGCTAATTTGTAAGGATACTGTGGTGTGTTTGGCACCTCATCAAGTGATAATGTACAGTTTTAAAATTGGCTAAAAGTAATAACTGTCTCTAGGAGAGAGAACTGTCCCCAAGTAGGTGCTTCTACGAGTGACTCTGGCCAAACAGTTTGTTTCCTATCTCGATAAACTAATTATGATGTACAGTACTGTGACAATAAGATTTAAAGTTTAAAAATAAAGTTTTGCATAACATCCTAGTACGTTTATGGGCAGTTTAGAAGACAATGAAGATGGTATTAGCTAATCCAATCCTACATTAAAAAAATTTTAGCTTAATATGGGGGGTTACAAGCGGGTTCCATTCCTGATGACATTCGTAAGTCGGATTTGTACGTAAGTTGGAACACATGTTATATGCATACAGTACTGTACTTACAGAAATGTTTACAATTCCACTATATCATAGCCCAAGTCATTATATGCATCTAAAATCAGTTAATTTAAGACACAAGAGGAAATAGATTGGCAAAATACAGTAAATGAAATTAAAAAATAAGTCATCAGGTAAATAAAATAATGTAAATTTCAAGTTTAACTCCAATCGTATCGGCGGGCGTTCGTAAGTCGGGGACCCCCTGTATTGGCATATAGTTTATACTCATATACAGTACAGTAGACTCGCATCTTACGGGTATTTTTCTTACGCGGTTTCAACTATACGCGGATTACCCCTGGGGTTACGTTACAATTTCCAATTCCCCGCCATCCCACCTCTCTGTCTTCAGTTGCCGCGTGTGTATTAGCGGAGTAACACCTGGCTCTCGTGTGTCAATTTAGTGCACTTAAACCTCTCATACTCGTTCATAACACAAGCCAACCTTTCTTCATTTATTTTCACTCCTTCACATGCACACACTGTCCTAAAGGCAAAGCTGTACTGTACATGTACTCAAATGTACAAAGTAATTGCTAACATTTTTATGGCTAGTGCAAACTATAGCTTGTTTATATTAAAATTATTTACTATCTTACAAGAATTCCAGCAATGTTAATTATATTCTCCCAGGTCAGTTCAGTGACATTTTATAAGAAAAAAATTAAAGTCACTCTAAAGGACAGATAAATCAATAAATAAATACTTCACTAGACCTCCCTGGGCCAGCTGTCAAACACATCACCCCCCATCTTCCCAGCCAGGGTTGGGTGGTTTTAGGCTTGCAGTTTTTATCTTATATAATATCACAGACTAAAGTTAGGAGAATATAACTTGCATTTCTGGAATCCTTGCAAGACAGCGAATAATTTGAATATAGACATAATATATTTTGCATAAGAGAAATTTTTTTAGTACATTAGTGTCGTACATTTTAGTTATGTGCAATTTTTTCAACTGTATTTTTGGGTAGATTTACATAACTTTCTTCAATTATTTTTACTCATTTACTTGCACACACCATCCTAAAAAAAAGGTAAAGAAATAATTGTCCTGTGCAAACCTGTACTGTACTTAAATGTACTAAATAATTACCAAAAATTTTATGGCTAGTGCAAACTTTAGCTTGTTTATATTCAAATTAATCACAATCTTACAAGAATTCCAGTAATGTAAATTATATTCTTCCAGGTCAGTTCAGTGACATTTTATAAGAGAAAAACATAGTCACTCTAAAGGGCAGATTTATACCACTAGACCTTTGGCACCAACTGTCACAATACATCACCTCCCCTCCCCCCCCCATCTTCCCAGCCAGATCTAGTGTATATGTACATATATACAGTATAGTGATTTATGGGATTTTTAGGAGTGTTTCTGACTTTACGCATTTTTTGGCTTTATACGAGGTCCCAGGAACGTAACCCTCGCGTAAGTTGCGACTCTACTGTACCTGTAGTACTGTACTATAATTTTTAGTGACTGTTCATACATTTTGATCTAGTCATATAAAACAATGCATTGATTGTTGCTAGGTTTTGAAAATATAATTTCCTCCACATTATTGAAGCGTAATTATAGTACTGTACTGTAACCAGTGTGTACCGGTACAGGAATCTTGATAGGGAAATTTACTTATTTTTGCTTTTTCAATTGGCAAAATATTCAGATTTCATTCAGTTGGCTTTACAGTACAGTACTGTATGCACTGAGTGTAAAAGTGAAGTACAAGTAGTTGCCATTAAGAACCTTATTGACTCACTGTTCTATGGTTTTTTCTTTCTCTTCTTAATGACCCTAAAGTAGTTCCTTTCTTAAGGTTCAGATTTTGATTTGGATGACATATCAAAAATTTTATTGCCCTTTATATTTAATGTGAAAATAAGAACAGTAAATTTGTTCTAACAACAGCAGTTTTTCTAATGAAATCAATAATAGTAAATTGTGTACTGCTAGATAATAAACTCTCTGAATAAGAATACAGCATTTGATGGTAATCATGAATGTAAAATTGGCTCATCCCATAAATCTTTTCACATGTACTGTACAGTATTGGGATGTTACTCGTGTGAGGTCATGATTAGGGGAAAATTCTCTACTTTTATTAGGGGATTTTTTTTTTTTTTTTTTATAACACAATTCATACTAACTTGACTAAATATTTGTAACAAAAAGATGCTTGACATTGAAATCCCTAAACAGTATCATCATCATACATTTTTATATGTTGAATTTTTTTTAATTGTTTAATAGAATTTAATACAAATATGCTACCTCTATCTATCTTTATGTGCTGTATGTGCAATTGTCATATCCATTCAGTATCTTGAGAAAGGCTTTATGGAACAAAACAAATTTAGTTTGCAGTCTCATTTGCAAACTTGAAAGTTTTGGTGGATGAATACATCACCTTTAGTGACTATTTTGAATTTTTTGTATGCTTATTTCATTTGTAATGATAATTTTTTATTGTAAAGATATCAAAGTTAAATGATATCTTTATTATAACTTCATTATACAAGGGCAACACTGAATTCTATGTCATTACCAGTTCCATGGTATGTATTGTTTGAAATTATAAAGGAATACCATTTTACAGTCATTTTCCACACTTGTGTGGAATAGTCATGATTACCTGTCATCATGGTGTCTCAGATACCCTCAGGTAAATTTGTGGTAAGTTTTGTGGTTGGATGCCCTTTCCATCACCAACCCACCTTAACAGGGTGGGAACTGGGCATTATATGCAGGGTTTCAAGCACCCCGGGAGCTGGTTAGGCCAGGTCACAACTCCTAGAGGTAAAAAAAAAGATTACTCTCTTGCCTACATAAAGTTATATACCCAAGCACAGTTGGGTAGACTGGGGGACCCCTAGCACAGATCAGAACCCTTGAGGACAGAAGGCAAGCTTGTGCCACACTGTAAGCAAAATTTTCCAGTAAAAGTGTTACTTCATGGCAGTGGAACAAATACAGTACAGTACAGTACATTACAGTAGTCAACTTTGAAAATGTTGGCTGTATGTTGAGTCATTATGGCTCCTGGGTTCTGGCATCATCATTATCATTTTGTATTAATGATAAGAAGATATAATCGTGTATCAGTTTCATTAATTATAAGACTCATCTTCCCCTTCAGTTACTGCTAGTGTTTGTGTTTTCATTAGTTGCAAAGACACCAGTACAGTACCTGTGAATCAGGACACTTATCACATGGCTGACTCACTTTTTTCTACATCTTAATGGAGATCTTTGTTTTAATGCATCATTCCCTCTTGGGAAAAACAAACAGTGAACCATAGTATTTTTGTCAATAATGCTCATTATTGAAATGACTTGTGAATGTAGCCTTTCTAAGAGGTGATTTGATACCTTTCTTTAAAGAGAGGAAGACCTTGAAACTGTAAAGAAAAGTGTTCTTAAATTCCACCATTATATATTGATATGTTTTTACCGAGTCACTTTCAAACTGGGAGATACCTCAGTACAGTACAGTGCAGGTAGTTCTTCACATTTCAAGTAAAGGAAAGTTTTAATGACACAAGTGGTCTAATGGTAGTGGCGACTAGTGAGCCATGAGTTCAGTTTTGTGTTTCATTGCAGGTGCATTAATTAGTTCCTTGTTAACTGTTACCCTTTTGTTTTTTTATGAAATAATTTAGCTACAATTGGAACTTTATGCTGAAAACTAAATATATAGTCATCATGCTGCTAGAAAATTAAATGAATGAAGATTCAATAATACTGTACACATACTGTACTTTTAAGTGTTGTACAGTAGAAGCATAAAAAATATATAACCGGTACTAGAAACATCAAAATGTAAGAAAATGAATGTAATCAAGATAGTACCTAGCCCTTTACTGGGCAGGGACTCCCTTCAGCTGAATAAAATTGTCTGGTGTTAGCCAGCCAGAATAAAATACCGAATGAATACCTTTCCCTCTAAAGGGTTAATAGTGTAGTTAAAGGCTAAGTAAAAAAAATAAAAAATTGAAAAATTTGATAAACTTGTTTCTTGAACTAGTGTGTGTACAAAATCTGCCTTCCATATCATAGTTTCCTATGGTGAATAATTGTAGTGTGAATGAAGTTTGCTCATAGGTGAATTTGGGTAAAAGTGACTTCATGGTTACCACATAAGCCTTAATTTGCATTGTATAAAGGTAGAATTTAGCAGGAATATACAGTATATCTTAGAAGAAAAAAATTATATATATATATATATATATATATATATATATATATATATATATATATATATATATATATATATATATATATATATATATATATATATATATATATATATATATATATATATTCCTGGTTATTGAATGTGTTTATAATGTAAAGATGTATTGTGTATAACAGTGAAAATATTAATTAGCAAATGGTTGGACATAGCTTAGGCCATATTATAGTTTACTTTCAATTCAATGCATGAAATATGATGATACAGCTACATTAATGATGGTGTAAAGCATTGCCTATGGCTAGGAAAACCATTGCTCAGATTAAGTAATGGTGTTGACATGAATATTAACCCTATGTATTTAGTACAAATTAAATTGTGATATATCAAGATTTAATTTGAAACATTGTACAGTATTGCTAATCCGTTTACTTCTGGGAATTAGTATCCATGAAAATATCAAATGCTTTGTATATGTATACTATATATACAGTCCAGTAAATATCAAATCTGAGTGTTGTTCCCAAAAATTAAAAGTGTTATTAAATAAAATGTGGGTATTCATGACTGATGAGATTATGATGCCTAATAAAAGCAAAGTACTAGTCTCATGCTGAAAGAAAATTTATCTTTCTAACCTAGTGCCAGTCTCTGGTGACTTATGTAATGTTTGCAAGTCAACTGTCCCAGGACCCAAAACTCAACTAGAGGTCCAAAAAATAAACAAATTCATTAATTAGAACCCTTGATATGGCAGCCCTCCACAGGAGAAGAATGAAAGTTTTTACTGTCAATTAAGTACTGGTATGTGCACTACTCACCATATTTTGTTTCACATTGGCTACAAAAATAAAGTTGAGTCAACTGACTTAATTCCAATGACATGAGTCTCCAGATCAGAGACTAAATGTTACCCATAAATCACATGTTGTACAGTACTTTTATTATGTTTGACTGGTGGCCACCTAGTGAAAGGTGTTGGTGTTATGTCTCTTGGAAGATTGTGATAAGCATCGGAAGAGGGTTTACATTTGTTAATTACCTACTGTAGCTTTGGGGTTGGGTCTTGTTGGTCTGCAGGCCTTCATAACTGGCAATGTGCCATGTAGCTCATCATATTTAAAGATTTATAAATATAGAATACGGTACTGTTGTCTGACATTGGCTTCTAAGAGGACATTTTGGTGTCATTCAGATAGGCATTTGGGGATTCAGAACAACTCCAGTTCTCATTGTTTTATGTTTAGTGTTTGTAAAATCTGCGTTTGTAAAATCTGCGCATAATATTATCTCTCAGATACTTGTAGTATTGTTCCTCCTTTGTTTATTGGACATAAGGGAAACCTTTCAGATCTGAAAATTGGTCATTTTCAATTAAGATTGTTCATTAAGGTCAACTGAAGTATACGAGTAAACTTGTTTTCAACAGTCTGAGTTGGCCACCCGCTCCATGAAATAATGCTCTGATTCCCCGACAGCTGGCTCCAAGCCTTTGTTTCTGTGAAAGTGCGTCAAAGGGTGAGTGACCCATATATGAATAAATTGTTCTTATGGATGGAAATCACCTGTTTTTTTTTTGTTTTTTTTTTCAGATTCTCTTGGAAAGGTTTTGAGTTTCTGCATATACCTTTTTGGAATTCATGTTATCATTGGGCAAAGGTTCATTTTGATATATAAGGGAGACTTAATCATAAGTTGTTCACATGAACAGGGAAGTCAGTTTGTGCATGTACTAAGTCAGGTTGTGGGACTGCACTTTATGTTGTGGATAGGGCCAAGTGTCTACTGGCTGATAGAGTTGCCTAATGAAGTGCTTTGACCCTAATGTTTGCAGAATATGTAGTACAATACAATGTTTCTCTGCATTTTATTTTGTGGAATTGATCCATGTATTTTCCTGCATAGGGGTACATTTCCTTAGGGCTGGGATCAGGTGACTCAGATCCCCTTCCTCCCTCCCATTAGTATGGCCTAGTGGGTTGAAAGTGAGGCTGTTGATCCTGCTTTATATTTTTGTGAACAAGCTAAACAAAATAGGATTGAGGAGCATATGTGATTACAGTATGTGGTAAGGTTGGACCTCACTAATCTGGGAAGCTTGGGACCAGACCGGTTCCGGATTAGCAAAAATTCCAAACCATCGAAGCCGAGGTTAAAAGAAGCCAAATTATGCATAAAATGTACTTTTACTGTTTAATTTCTTCAGTATTGACATCTTTTCTAAAATAGTTAGTCACATGCTTACATTTTGCTGCATTACAACCACTTCCACTGCTTGCTGGTCTCTTGGGAGGCATATTTAGGGGTAAATTATAAGTATTTAAAGGTAAAATAGTGGCAACAGTCACTAGAAGAGAGCTATGGCACCGTCTCGAACTATCGAAACTGCCGGACTATCGGGTCCCAGATTAGCGGGGTTCAACCTGTAGTAGAGACTCGACTTTCCTCTAATAAGAATTGCCTCGCCAAATGTCACCTTCATAGGAATCTGGTATGGTTGAGAAGGTTTATCTAATTTTCAAGTTTTTTTGCTTTTTTAGATCTCCAGTCACAATGTTGTGGACTTGTCAACATTACATGAGTAGCCTGATATGGCAGCTTGGGTAGTAAACAAGATTACCTGTACAGGATAATTTTCCTCCCCCTTATTTGGGGATCACAACTTATGTTTAATTTAAAAACAAATTAATTGTCTGAATGTATTGTTTAAAAATCACATAATGCCATCTTGATTTGAATTTGATAAAGAGAATGGAACTATTATTGTGTAAATCATATAGATGACTTAAATTGTTTATTGTATTGAGCCATAGGCTAATTTAGATCTGGTCATATACATTTGTCAAATATATACAGTATATTATAACTGTGTGTGTGTGCTTGTATGCTGTAGCACTTCTGATACAAAATGTGATCAGCTAATATAGACCCTGTGAAAAACCAACACTTCTCAGTGGGTGTACTGTATGTCTATGCAAATAGTTATACTATATAAGTAAACACTAGATTATGGAATCAAAAACAGTCATGTCAAAACCCACTCTTGACTTATGGTTTTGAATTATTGACTTGGAAAATAGTGCTTTGCATACACGGTTGTGTATATATATATGTATATATATATATATATATGTATATATATATATATATATATATATATATATATATATATATATATATATATATATATATATATATATATATATATATATATATATATATATATATATATATATATATATATATATATATAAACTAATGGGAAAAATAACAATATAGACTGACCTCTCTACAACAACCTCTAATTTTCCCATTTATAACCTCCAAATGATACAAATTCTGTCTTTATTGACCTGATTGTGCTTTCCGGAAACTAGTTTTTAGGCCTTCCTCAAGTAACTTAATCACATGCTGCTTATCCTGCATCGAGTACGTGGCAAGCTTAACTCCCTTATGATAGTCCCGCTTCTCCTTTTCCTTATTTGGCCACTTAGGTGGGTCTGTCCCACTCCCACCAGCACTAGGAGGACCCCCAGTAGAGGTAAAGGCCATTATCTTGACTTGACAAGTGGTAGCACCACCCAAAAAAGCGCACAATAGCAGCCAGGGCGGTCGCTAGGATGGTGCGGGCTACAATGCGATAATTGCATTCTTGTAAACCTCTTTTACATTCACCACCGGCAATTCAATCACCAGAACGCTTCTTGGAAACATTCTTCTTACCTTGTCTTTCCATATTAATTGCTAACACAAAATTTGAGAAAACACCGAAAATCACAGAGCAATCGACAGAAGCTGCTCGATTCAACTGATCATGTGATGTTAAGAAAGAGCGCTAGTGTAAACTGTTATTAGTCCTCACTGCGAAACATTGTTTTTACTTATTCTTTTCATACAGTATTTATGGGTAGCAGCTAAATTTGCTTAAAAAAAAAAAAAAAAAAAAATTTACAGAGTACTGTACCTCTCAAAAACACTTAACAAAAGACACACATCAATTGAACATGTGATGTCGAACGTGAACTGTAAATGTTGCATGACTCCGCGCCATGCTTAAAACGTTGAGGATGGAATCAAAACATTGAGGATGGAATCATGCTATAGCCAACATTCGTATGCAAAAGCTCACGTTTTACAAACAGTGTTCCCCTATTCATCAATTGCGTTACAACCAATTCGCGTTGACAAAACACCAGTTGTAGCAGAAGTGACTGTAACTGGTATGAAGGCTGTGACGTCATTCCTGACGGTGGCCAGCATTCAGCTTGCTGGATCTCGCAAAACTCACCAAACATAAGACTAGGTTACATTAGGTAGTGCTCGCGAAATGAAATCGCGCGAAATATGAGATCTAATGTATATAGTACTGTACTCAATATTTTTTCAGTAAGGGCTGCCTTTTATAAATGTGGGTTCTGTGTTCAAAGAGAGAACCTGTCATATTAGTTGATCACAGGAGTCATCACAGGAGTCTTCAAAGATCTTCTTGAATTGATGAAACATTACTTTTACTGTACAGCTCTCTTAAGTTGTTTATGCTTCCTCTATATTAGTGGCAAGTTTGTGCAATCTTGTCTGTTATAGCTTTACAATCTTTTTCCCCACATCCTTCTTATCCACAAACTGGTTTGTATAGAATATATTTTCTTCAGGACATCACTTTGTATGTACAGTACTTGCATTTCACATGAACTTGCATATTTTCTGAAGAGTTCATGTAATTTGGAGTAAATTATATTGTCCTGAATGATGATACAGTACAGGTAGTTGTTTTTTAGTAAATCTTGGATCATCAAATTTATGGAGATTTATTTTCATTGTTGATCATGTTTAACAGTCAGTTAAATATAGGGTAAACTGAAAAGTTTGCTGAATATTTTTCCTATACTTATTGTCTATAATTGAATATACCCATAGTTATTAAAAAAATATATATTTCTTTGAGACTGCTGTACGTATACATATTTGAAGTATGGAGTACAACATGTTCATTCCTTAGACATTAGAACCTGAGTACTGTATTGTTCTTAATGCTGGTGCATATTTTGTATTTTTTCAAATATAATAGCTTTATAATTTTTTGGTGTCTAAAACTTTATGCCTACATTTGGCTTTGATGTATTGGGTGATATTCCTCATGTCAGCACTGCATTGTTAATGGTTCCATAATAAAATTGATAAACTGATCTGCAAGCCTGTCCTCCGGCGACCTTTATGAGTAAGAATTTTATTACTGAAGAAATGTTCCGAGATAGAAAATAAGATACTGATATTGGTGCTTGTCCTCTGGTGACCTCTATAACTACTGTAACTATTTAATTGCTGAAGAAAAGTTACAATAAAAATTATATTTGTTTCTGGTATTGCAAGTATCTTGACTCATTATTAATGTTGCCGTGTTCCTCATTGATTCACACATCCTCCTCTACACATAACAGTCCTTGATTGTTAACATAGTTTACTGTACTGTACCTTCATTGGTATGCCCCTGACACACCCATACAGTACTGGACTCCCTCACACTTCCAACTTGTGTTGATATTTTTGGTGAGACTTGAAAATATTTAAAGCAGATTATTACAGTACAGTACTGTACTAATATTGTTTATGTTTGTAGTCTATTGTGATAGTGTGTTAAAGATTTCCTTTCTCTATATAAATTCTACTATAGGTTTCCCAGAGTTCAGTAGTATACTACTGGTATTAAGTATTATATATGTTTTAAAGCTGAATATTATAAGCTCTTGCAACTAACAAAAATAACCACACATGGACTTACAAATTTTATTAGCTGAATTTGTTGAGATTATTAGCTGCTCTCAGGAAAAGATTACGCACACAGCCAGGAGTTGCGGAGTTTGGTAGCAGTCGTGAACAACGTCGCTAAGCTTCGTCGCTGATTTCTTCATCCACAGGATCAGGTTGGTCGATCGACCGGCCAACAAACTCGTCAGGAATCTTGTAAAGGTCCTCGTTGATGTTGTAGTTGTCGGGAGAGCCTGAGCAGTCTACATTGTACCACCAGTCACACACCCTGCCAGAACACACACAAGAGGTAGGTTAATGTGTCACTAATTCAGTCAGGGTCAGGTCCAAAATCTATTAAACCACCACACCCAAAACCCCTTTCATAAGAAATAACTGAATTATATTTCATAGCATTGTACTGGTAATGAAATGTGATTTCTTTGTTGCTTTTTTATATTTACCTTAGAGTACAGTATTTTTGTATCATCATAACTTATGTAAATGGTCGGTCATGATGTATCAGAAATTAGTTTTAAATACTTTGAAATATGTCTGTTATTTTTAATTTTAGGGTTGGGTGTGGAGGGCTCCAAGAAGAATCATAAAACTGAGTGAATGAGGTGAGGAAAAAAGAGAAAACATGGAGGAGGAACATGTACAATACTTACAAGTTGTGTTCAAATACAGTAGTAAAAATATTTAAATGACAAATTCTTGGAGAATCTGCCCAAAAAGGGAAGAAAAATTAAGAGAAACAATAAATGTAAAAAATTTGCAAAATTCAACAAGAGAGAAAAAAGTAGCACGATCATTTCATCTTGGTAGTATGTGCCCACTTGAGGAGTTTCTTTATTCTCACACAGTGCAGCACAGTAACAGGAATTATGGGAGCAGCATGAAGTAAAGTGAATAAGAGGGAAATATGCTTGCCATACCCTTGGTACAATACTCAACTTGAATATGTGACTGGAAAGGATCTAATTGTCCTGAAATATAAAGATATGAATGAGGAACGATACAGTATTATAATGCTGAAGAAGATGCTATTAATTTAGCTTCACTTGAGTTTATAACCTTGGCTAAACAGAAGCTACTTATCCTAGAATGTAAAAATATAAGTTAAAAACAATACTGTATATATGGAAGCTTTAAAGGGGAAGATGCCCTGTACTTGATTGAAGAGCGACTCATTGTCTTAAATTAAACCTACAGTACAGTATAGTTATAGCTATGGATAGCAGGGAAAATCATGAATATAGACTACTGTAGACAAAACCGTGGGGGGAGAGTAGATATGTGATGTGTACCTGTACACTTGGTTGAAGAGGGTCTGGTTGGGGCAGAGGAAAGAGTAGTGTTGTCCACTTGGGATACACCAGTGCCACACCTGGAGGGGAGGAACAACACATCAAAATAATCCTCTGTTCCATCACTACACTTGCTTCCTTCCTAATCACCTACAACTAAATATTTCTTCAATAAACAACATGAGAGGGCAAGGATCATGCAATACTGTACTGTGTACCAAATAAATATGTTAATAATTATCTCCGAATAGAGAGAAATAATACTTTTTCACTCCTGCTTATGACTTCAAATCTCTTTACTTGCAGAAAAGGCAAATGAAAAAACAAGCCTTCACATGAACACAATTAAGATTATGCCTACATCCGGCAAGACTGGGAACAGGGAACAAACAAACCCAGCAATTGTATTTTCTTAGCAATTCATATATTAAATTAAAATAGATATAAATTTTGGCATATACATATTTTTTGCAAACTTACAGGACTATTTGTTATGATTTACTGCTCAGTGTCTTTCTTTTTTTTTTTTTTTAACATGGGAATTAGTCCACCCGGGCACAGGTCAAACGACCCACAACAGGGCTGTATATTTACCAAACACTAAGTTATATGACAAAAACTATCAACGCTATCCACTGTCATCCTGTCATTGACCTCAATTAGTGACCTAGAGACTTTTCTGATGACCGTTACACTCACCTGATGACCGTCACACTCGTCTGATGACCGTCACACTCACCTGATGACTGTCACACTCACCTGATGACCGTCACACTCACCTCATGACCGTCACACTCACCTGATGACCGTCACACCCGTCACACTCACCTGATGACCGTCACTCACCTGATGACCATCACACTCACCTGATGACCGTCACACTCACCTGATGACCGTCACACTCACCTCATGACCGTCACACCTTCACACTCCCCTCATGACCGTCACACTCCCCTCATGACCGTCACACTCACCTGATGACCGTCACACTCCCCTCATAACCCTCACACTCCCCTCATAACCCTGACACTCCCCTCATGACCCTGACACTCCCCTCATAGCCCTGACACTCCCCTCATAACCCTGACACTCCCCTCATAACCCTAGTGTGTATATAATGATAGTACATAGAGATAATTTCGTTGATGAGAGCTGGACAAGAGAATAAAATTGAATAATAGTTTAAAAAAACGAAAAACGAAAACAAAAACAAGCCGTACTGTCTCGAAAGCATTGATACCACCACAGAGAAAGTTTTTTTTTCTGTGTTCTAAGGGACTGTGATCGTGCATATGATCCACCATTCATAGTGACAACACACAGAGATACCAATAACTCGTCGAGGAGAACAGAAAAAAAAGTCAAACTGTCTTGAATGGCTACACTGGATGGACGAGAGTGCCAGCGAGATCAAGACTGGCAGGCAGCTAAGTAATTTCTTTATTTATTTTTTGTTTTAATAATATTAGTCTGCAACAAGGGCATGATCTCTCACATCTTGGTTCACTTAGATTACAATTAGTAGATGTGATTATAAAGGAAGTCGTCCCAGTGAGGAGCTAACTTCTGCATCAAAAGAAATTAAGTGAGAGTTTGGTAGTTGGCATCACTTCCCCTAATCGCCAGACAAGGAGGCCTAGGCGAATGCTGCGGCGGGGGCTCTAAAGGGACCTTGACACTAAAGCCCTGCCACCAAGACAGAAGAAATTATCATAGTTATAATTATGATTATCATCATTATTATCAAGCAAACGATTATGATTATATCGCATTGTAAAATGGGCTTAAGCCTAAGAAGATTTTTTACAGAGTCTGCACATCCCCCTCCCTAACAGTGACAGCTGTCAAGCACTGGTGTAGGACAGGTGTAAAGTACGTGAAAGGAAGAAGAAAGTTTGTGGCAAGGCATGGATAGGCATAGGGAATCGGGGACTAAAACCCCAGCATCACCAGGAAGTTGGTTGATATGCAATTCCTGCAGGGCAACATCTAATGTAAATTGTGCAGGTCTGGGCTTAACAGCATTTAGGAAGGTAGTGAATGCGATAAAACATGGAACATCTACTACGAAACAACCTTGTAAAGGATTGCCAACACGGCTTCATGCCGGGGCGCTCCTGCTTAACACAATTGCTCAAAGTATTGGATATTTGGACCCATATTCTGGAATGGGGTGGTAATATCGACAATATTTACCTAGATTTTGCCAAGGCTTTCGACACTGTACCCCGCGAAAGGCTGAAAATAAAACTGGAAGAGTACGGAATTCGGGGAAATGTCCTAGCGTGGATAGAAGACTTTTCTACATGACCGCAAGCAGTGTGTGGTGATTAATGGCATGAAATCATCATCCGTACCTGTCACAAGCGGGGTACCACAGGGCAGTGTATTGGGCCCTATGTTGTTTGTTTGTTTGTTTCATAAATGACATGCCTGACGTACACTCCTCCATACAAATGTTTGCCGATGACGCTAAGTTATTTCGGGAAATCAAGAACCAAGCGGACTGTGAAGAGCTGCAGAAGGACCTCTGTGAACTCCAAGAATGGTCGAAGAAATGGCTGCTGAGATTCAATGTCACGAAGTGTAAGATGATGCACCTGGGGCGTACTCACGGTAAGGAGGAGTTTTATGTCCCAACGGGATGAAGAAACTGCACTATTTGAGACAATGTGAGAAGGACCTCGGTGTGTATGTTGCCAATGAACTGAAGTTTTCGGGCGATTGCGAGAAGAAGGTAAATCAGGCAAATAAATTATTGGGTCTTATAAGAAGGTCGTTCACATATCTAGACGGTCCGTCCCTCGTAACGATCTTCAAGAGTGAAGTGCTTCCCCATCTGGAGTACTGTCACCCCGTCTGCTCCCCGAGATATGCTGGGGACTGTCAGTTGGTTGAAAATGTTCAAAGGAGGGCTCTAGATTGAAGAAGCCGCAGGTCCAGAAAACTGTGAGGGCAAACTTTTTCGGAGTGAGAGTTGTGAACTCTTGGAACAATCTACCAGAAAGTGTTGTGTCGGCACCAAGTGTGAGCTCTTTCAAGACCAGACTTGACCAACACTGGAACAGGCTCAGGTACATTCAGGAACTGGTGCATGCCCAGTACTTGCCAACAGTGCATAACAGAGACGTGACTGATCGCCCAAGCAGCTAACGAGCCGATCATTTGGTGAAGAGGATAAAAGAAAAAGAAAAGTAACAGAGACATGACCGATCGTTCAAGCAGCTTACGAGCCGATCAGTGGTGAAGAGGATAAAAGAGAAAAAGAAAGCATGAAGGCTGTTGCTGGAGTTGCCCTAACTGTATAATCAAAGTAAACGAGATGTTTGAAGACCATAGGGAATTTTTTTTTTATTGGGCACTCCCCTACATCCTTGTGTAAGGTGAAGCGCAGAAGCGTTTACAGCGCCCAAAAGGGAAGCATGCTAAGTTCATGCTTGCCTTTATGTCTCATGAGTTAAGGGCGTAGAAGCCTGAAGAGTCGGTGGTTTATGTCATCAAGTTATTGGAAGCTCCAACAACTTGTCCCTGAATACGAATTCGCAACTTTCGACTTACACCAGGTACCTACTTTACTGCTAGGTGAACAGGGACTAATGGGGGCTAGGAAGTAAGTCCAAACAAATTCCACCGGCCCGGGAATCGAACCCGTGACATCTCGCTTGTGAGGCAAGAACGGTACCGCTTCTACCACCGGTCCCCCCCCCCCATAGGAGAATGAGATACTTAGAGACAAAAATAGAGGAAGCTAAATCCATGTTGATTGCCAAACTATAGCAGGTTTGGAAAAAAATCCTCCCTAAGACTGAGGAAGTAGTTAAGAAGTGCTATGCTCAGGTTGTAGCAGGGTCACAGAAGGTGACGGAGAGTAATGCAGGATCTGACTAGCACTAGCGTAGCTAGGGGGGGGCGGGGGGGGCGGTCCGCCCCGGGCGGCACTTTTGGGGGGCGGCACTTTTGGGTCTGCTCATCACCCATATCTGCAGCTACTGGAGACGTTAATCCATCCCTTTGTATCGGCGGCAAGTTAATCCTTGTCGTGTCTGACCTAACACCTGACCCACATCATCACGGCCACGTCATGAGCTACACCCTTGCTATGAGGCCCCCCGCCACACACACAACCTGTAACCTGTTGAGGATTAAGGAAACAACTTCAAACAAGTACGCCAGTGAGCTCATGTGGTGTGGGTCAGGTGTTAGGTCAGACACGACGAGGATTAACTTGCCGCCGATACAAAGGGAAGGATTAACGTCTCCAGTAGCTGCAAAACCATGCAGTCTCGGGTCATATCAGTTCATGTACAGCCGACCAATCCACCAGTTACAAGCAATTCACTTCAGTTCTGCACAAGTCTCCATCGTGACAAGACGAGTGAGTCACTGTGCAATATGTATTTTTTGTGGGGGCACGGGGGCAAACTCAAGGGCCGCCCCGGGCGGCACACACTCTAGCTACGCCACTGCTGACCAGGTCCTCCGGCGGCTAGGGACTCTGCAGAACTGTGTTAACGAGTTGACAACTAGTAGACCTACTGATATGGGAGAAGAGGAGAAACGGGAACGTTCAGAGCGTAGGAACAACATTATAGTGTTTGGAGTCCCTGAGAGCCAATCAGAGGAAGCTGACACAAGGAAAACACACGACAAGTTGAAATTTCAAAATATTTGTGATGAGGCTCTGAAATTACCACCTCCCACTCAGGACGTGAGGACGCTAGGACAAAGGCAGATGGACAAGCCCCGCCCCCTCAGGATCACACTAGTGAGTGAGTATAAGAAATGGGAAGTTATTCAGAATGCAAAAAACCCAGATTGCACAGTAATGCAAAGGAAACAGCACAAAAAACTCCTGGAGTCCCTTAAGCAGAGGAGGGGCCTACTTGGGTTATATACAAGGGGAGGGTAGTGGTAGCAAGAGCGCCAGCACAGAACCAGGGGACAGCGGGACTCCCTCCATCCGCTCTACCTCCCACCCAGGAGGAGGTGAGTGCCATGTAAACAATGTCATCTCTGATCACACCCCACAAACCCCAAGGGATACAGTAAATGAGGCAACTGCAGAGAATGGAGGGGGACTGGAGTCAATACCTTTTTTATATTTTTTTAATAGCATATTCGCCATTTATCGGCTTACTAGCCGATTGGGCGGTCTATCCAGTGTTAGTACAGGAGGACACCGGGGACCGGGAAACTGTGGTGTTTGGTATGTCACACCGAATAACGCCCCTTTCACGTGTATCCGGGCCGAGGCTCGAACCCTTGACATATTGGCGAGAGTTATGCACGTTACCGCTGTACCACCAACACCAGAGATATTACAGAGGACAATTTCCGGCTTGAAAGTCATGTACACTAAAACTGACACGTTCCTTGACAAGAGATCGGAGTTTGTAACAGTACTGAGGGTACATCAACCCGATATAATAGGTGTTGTAGAACTGTTGTACAAAAACAGGAGAATCGAACTGAAGGAATTTAAGTTCAATGTAGATGAATATGATTCATTTACGAACCTATCCCAAGAAACTTGCAAGAAGGGTGTGGTTATCTATGCTAGGCAAGACCTTAGAGCCAGCCAGGTGAGGGTACAGGGGGAGGATGTTTTTGAAGAGTCCAAGTGGTGTAAAATTAAACTGAACGGGAGAGACTTACTCATTGTTGGATGTATCTACAGTACCCCAAACTGTAGTGTATTAAACCAGAGGAACTTAAGAACCTACAGTAAATTGACAATGTAACGATGCAAAACCCTAGCCACCTCCTTGTCATAGGGGACTTTAATTAGGGCGACATCGAGTGGAGAAATGAATCCACGCCAAGCAACCTATATAATCCAGCACTCTTTTCGTTGAAATTGTCTCGAGACAATTTTCTATTCCATGTTAAATATTTGACTCAATACAGAGGGGCGCAAACACCCAAACCGTTTTACCTCATCATAACTAACGAGGAAGGTATGGTGGCCAATCTGGAAAACCTAGCCCCAGTTGGCACCAGTCACGACATAACGTCCTTCAGATTTAACTGTTACTTGGTTCATGACAATATCAGATTCAGGTTCAAATATTACAAAGGAATTTATGACAGGATGAGGGAGAAGATGAGTATACACTGGCCTGACATACTAAGGAATAAGAACGCAGATGTTATGCTGATCATAGCCAGTAAAGTAAACCATTCGAGCAACAAATATATACCTAAGACCAGACCCAATGCCTCCAGGAATACTAGGAGACCACAACACACGAACCACGCGGCGGTCGGCAATGTTAAGAAGAAAACTCAGGATTTCGAGACGTGGGTTAAGACAAATGATGAGCAGGACAGGAGGATGTATGCCACTTCCAGGAGCCAAGCAAAGTCAGCATGTAAAAGGGCTGAAAAAGAGTTGCAGAGGCAGATTGCCAGTGAGGTCAAGTCAAACCCAAGGGCATTTTACCGCTACGCACAGTCGAAATTAAAAACGTGAGTAGGCATATGAGACCTGGGGCTTGAAGATGGTAGTTATGCAGATTCTGACCAGGATAAGGCGGAGGCGTTGAAAAAATTTTTTCATCTGTGTTCACAAGAGGATGCGAACAATCTTCCTACGCTTGAGGAAAGGTGGTTTGACACAGAGCTGACCCACATTGTGTTCTCGGACGAGGTTATAAGAAATAGACTGTCAAAGCTAAAGATTCACAAGAGTCCTGGCCCAGATATAGTACACCCCGGAGTGTTAAGAGAACTGTGTAACGAGCTTGTGGGACCCCTTAAGATCCTGTTCTGCAAATGCCTGGAGGAGCAAAAGGTCCCCGATGACTGGAAGATGGTTTACGTGAGTCCTATATTCAAGAAGGGCAATCGTCACTCCACGAATGATTATAGACCAGTGAGTCTGACCAGCATAGTGTGCAAAATACTAGAGAGCATCGTAAGAGATGCCATGATGGAACATCTGCTACAAAACAACCTTGTAAAGGAATGCCAACATGGTTTTATGCCGGGAAGATCCTGCTTAACACAATTACTCAAGGTACTGGATGTTTGGAATCAAATTCTAGAACAAGGCGGAAATATCGACAATATATACCTAGATTTTGCCAAGGCTTTTGACAGTGTACATCATGAAAGGTTGAGAATTAAACAGGATTCGGGGAAGTGTCCTAGCGTGGACTGGAGACTTTTGCGTGAATGCAAACAGTGCGTGGTGATAAATGTTACGAAATCGCCACGTGCATCTGTGACTAGTGGGTTACCACAGTGTACTGTATTAGGCCCGTTGTTGTTTGTCTGTTTCATTACTGACATGCCACAAGCTATAAACTCCCCCTCACAAATGTTTGTGGACGATGCCTAGTTATTTAGGGAATTAACAACCAAACAGACTGTGAAGAGCTGCAGAAAGATCTCTGTGAGCTTTAAGAATGGTTGAGGAAATGGCTGCTAAGATTCAATGTCACGAAGTGCAAAAGGATTCCCCTGGGTGTGAACCAATAACATAAGAGTGGAGGAAACTGAAGCGGGCCTATTGGCCCATACTTGGCAGTCCCATTTACACCCAACCCCTATTGCTCATATATCCATCCAACCTATGTTTGAAGCTATCCAGCATATTCGAGTTAATGATGATATTTGGTAACTTGTTCCACTCATCCACTACTCTATTCCCAAACCAATGTTTACCTATTTCGCGCCTAAATCTAAATTTGTCTAATTTAAAACCATTGTTATGAGTTCGCTCCTGGTTGGATAGTTTGAGTACCTTTGTAATGTCCCATTTGTTTAGCAGTGACTTCCATTTATACACCTCGATCATATCGCCCCTCACTCTACGTCTCTCGAGGGAGTGCAAATTAAGAAGCTTTAACCTGTCTGTGTACTCAAGGTTCCTAATGCCCGGGGTTAGTCTTGTCATTCTCCTCTGAATTCTTTCCAAGGATTCTATATCCATTCTGTAATACGGTGACCAGAACTGAACTGCGTAATCCAGGTGTGGTCTCACAAGAACAAGATACAGTTTTAGGATGACCTTGCTAGTCTTGTAACTAACACTCCTTTGTATGAACCCAAGTACTTTATTAGCTTTGTTACGAGCAAAAACACATTGTTTACTTGGCTTAAGGTTCCTACTTATCATTACTCCTAAATCTCTCTCGCAGTCGGATTTCTCTATGGCATCGTTGTTCATCTGGTATCTGGTTTCCCTGTTTACATCTCCTATACTGAGTACTTTACATTTGTCCACATTGAATTTCATCTGCCATTTTTCAGACCATTCGAAAATTTTTTTAAGATCTTCCTGTAGTTTTGCGGAGTCCTCGTCAGATTTAATAACGCGTCCTATTTTAGTGTCATCAGCAAATTTGCTTATGTTGCTGTCTATGCCAATATCTATGTCGTTTATGTATATAATAAATAATAATGGTCCAAGTACTAAGCCTTGGGGAACTCCACGTGTGACGTTGCTCCAATGAGACTTAGTGCCATTAATGCTCACTCGCTGTTTCCTGTCCTGTAACCACGTACTAATCCATTTAAGGATATCACCTCTGATGCCATGTGCTTCTACCTTTCTAATTAGTCTTTCGTGGGGGACTCTGTCGAAGGCTTTGCTAAAGTCGAGATATACCACATCATAATTGTGCCCCTCGTCCACCGATTCGAAAACTGATGAAAAGAATGTTAATAGATTAGTTAGACATGAACGTCCGCTTGTGAAGCCATGCTGGGAATCATTGATCAATCTGTGCTTCTCCAGGTGATTTCGAATGGAGTTTGAAATGATTGCTTCCAGTAATTTGCCTACTATTGATGTTAGACTGATTGGGCGGTAGTTAGAGGATAGTGATCTATCCCCCTTCTTGAAAATCGGTATTACATTCGCTATCCACCAGGATTCTGGTACTACACCTGTTTTTAAGGAAATGTTAAACAAGTTTGCTAAGGGCATACTAAGCTCTTCCTTGCATTCCTTTAATACTCTGGCAAATATCTCATCGGGATCAGGTGACTTATTAGGCTTTAGTTTGTCTATTTGCTTACTAACATCGTTACTAGTCACTACTATCTCGCTTAATTTGTTTTCTTCACTATCTCTGAATAGAGTCGGTGCCCCGGGTATCATGTTTAAATTTTCGGTGGTGAAAACTGTTGAAAAATATTTATTCAAATTATTGCTCATTTCTCTGTCATTATCAGTGAGCTCGCCGGTATCTGACCGTATTGGTGCAATCTTTTCTCGTGTTTTAGTTTGATACATTTGGTAGAATCCTTTGGGGTTTGCCTTCGCCTCCCTTGCTATCCTTACCTCATTATTCCTCTTGGCTTTCCTTATCTCGGTTTTAACCCTACTCGCCAATACCCTATAATAATCCCGGAGGTAAATTTCGCCACGATTTATCTTTCTACCTATAGCCTTCCTTTGGCCAATGATGTTCTTTAAATAATTATTTATCCACTTAGGGTCATTGTTGTCTGATCTGAGTTTTTTGTATGGTATGTTCTGCCTTTGTACATTAAGTAACTCATTATTTAAATTGTCGTGGAACTCGGCAATCTCAGATCTCATTATCAGGTCGGTGTCATCTGTCAGGTTCACGGCCAAGCGCGACACCCCCTCTCTCAGCTGCCTCTTTAAACTGTCAAAGTTTGCCCTTCTGAAATCTGGTACTTCAGTGGAATTTTCCATACGTCTGCCCTGCAAATCTAACTGGAATCTAATTTCTTTGTGATCGCTGTTTGCAAGTTCGTTCCCTACCTCGACATTGCTAATGAGGTTTCCTCTGTTTGGCAGAACTAAATCGAGTATATTATTACCCCGGGTGGGTTCGGTTATATGTTGACTTAGAAAACAGTCCTGGATCGTCTCGAGAAAATCCTCTGATTCTGAGTTACCTGTAAGGTCAGTCCAATCTATTTGGCCAAGGTTAAAGTCGCCTACTATACAGACTTTGTTGTGTATGGAAGCCCTGCGCATTTCATCCCAAATTGTTTCTGTATTCCGCTCAGTTTTTTTTCCTTATTCATTTCACACTTCAGATTATCCCTAACATAGATTGCTACTCCGCCTCCTTTCCTGGTCTGCCTATCGGTATGGAACAGTTTGTAACCCGCAATTTGGTATTCGACCGGTAACTCACGTGTGTCTAGGTTGACCCATGTTTCAGTGAATGCTATTATATCGATTTTTTCGGTACATACCAAGGCCCTAATATCATCCATTTTGTTTCTCATACTTCTACTGTTCGCGTAGTATACATTTAAGTTAGTCGTGTTCTGAGTCCTCCCCTTACCGTGTTTAGTTTTAAACTCCCTGTCTAATTTAGTTTTGTCATCATTCCTAACACTATTTCCCTGTAATCTTTCACTTTATTTACCCGCTCCCACTGCATTCTCCTCCACCCCCGTGCTCATATGTTCTCCTAGCAGTTTAAAGACTTTGATATATTTTGAACTGCCCCCTCTAGAGCCCCAGCCAGGGTTGCTATTCCATCCCTAGACAGGTGCACCCCATCCCTAGCATAAAGGTCCCTTCTGCCGTAGAAGTTGTCCCAGTTGTCAATGAATGGGACTGATATTGACTTGCAATATCTGTCAAGACGGCCGTTGACACCAACTGCCCTTGACAACCATTCACTGCCAACTCTCCTTCTAGGCAGGACACCGCATATGATAGGGATCCCTCCCTTAGTCCTAATACGATCTATAGCTGCCTTGAACTTATCAAGAAGCTCCTCGCTCCTACACCGGCCAATATCATTGCCTCCTGCACTGAGGCAGATAATGGGTTTGTTCCCATTACCAGACAAGATATTGTCCATCCTGTCGATTATATCTCCCACCCCAGCTCCTGGCAAACACACCCTCATCCTATTTATGTTTTTACCACAAAAGGCCCTGTCCAAGTACTTTACCTGTGAGTCACCAACAAATAAAGTTTTTATACCTTCCTTGTCAGCCCTGTCCCTGACTGTACTGACGTCCAATTCGTCTATCAAGGGACTGAACGAGTTGGTACACTTAGCTGCTGATGTCGTTGTTGACGTATCCTTGGCGTGTTTCTTCATCACCAATTTGGTCTTCTCTCTCCTTACAACCTTCCACTCGCTTGAATTTTCGTCAGACACTGGCTTTCTTGAATTTTCGTCAGGCACTGGCTTTCCCTGTCCTCACACTCACCTAATGATCTACACACTCACCTGACACTGGGCCTCGGGGTCGGCATAGTATCCAGGAATCTTGTCGCTGCAGGTGAAGGAGAGGCCGGGCGGCACCTCCGAGTAGGTCGGATAGTCTACTCCTGCTGCCCCCACCTGCCGCCTCTCCTGGGGGGGGGAGGTACTGGTTAACTTCTGGTGATATCCTCTCTCTCTCTCTCTCTCTCTCTCTCTCTCTCTCTCTCTCTCTCTCTCTCTCTCTCTCTCTTTTGGTGGCGGTAGCATTGATGGGTTTGGTGGGCGGGAAGTATGGTGTTAATGATGGTGATCTTGATGGTTGAAATGGTGCAGTGGCGGCTTCATAAAAATATAATAATGTAGTGCATAGAAAGAAGTGTTCACCTTTGTGTGTGTGTGTGTGTGTGTGTGTGTGTGTGTGTGTGAACAACCATGCAATTTGTTGGGGGTCAGTGTGATGGGCAGTGGTAAGAGTTGTTGAGCACGAAAATTAACCAAAATTTGTTTCTTATTCTTTGTGTTCTTTTGGTAATATTTCTTTATTCAAAATGTACATAACTAATGAAGAACACCAGAAAATTAGATAAATTTAAATACCGAATTATCTTCAGTTATTTTTAAACATTCTTAAGGCTTTCTAAAGATGATTCACGAGTAAAATATTCCCCATATGGGTACTTGTTGGTTTCCGGCCAGCATCTTCTGAGTACAGTATAATGCTTGATGCTTATTGGTTTATGAGGTAATCTCTCCGTGCTGTGCGCCCCACCTCCCAGCAAGGAAGTGAAAGTGACCTCATGGCCTTTTGATGGGAAAATGACGTAAACAAATAAAACTCCCATTATTTTAACCGACGACAGTTTTACACATCATTACTGTATCATAATTTCACCTTACAGTCTTATAATAGGACATCCTCTCGCTGGTTCGTGTTATATGGTGGAGTTAGTGATGAGCCTGAATACAACCTGCGCGCGGGTATGGGAGGTGTTTTATGAACAATGACCGATCGTGATTATGGCCTTCACGAATGTGCGTGAGTTATGGCGGAATTGGGGATGGGGGTTATTGTGGAAAGGGAATGAATTGGTAGGGTAGGGAAGGGGGATTTTTAGGAGAGCCAGGAAGGAGAGGGATACAAGGGCCGGTGAGGGGAGGCGGTAGGAGATTCGGGGAATGTAAGGGAATGGGGAGAATGGTAAAAAAATATATACAGTATATCACTGTCCTTCACGTTTGATAAGTTAGTTACATCATTACCTGCACATGGTCAAGGTATGTAGTTTTTCGTTTTCTTCCGAAAATATCCAGAGAATCTAACGTGACTCTACTTGACCTAAAAATAACCTAACCTAATGTAACCTATTTTAACCCTACCTGCCCTAAAATAACTTGATCAAACTTAACCTAACCTTACTTATTCTAACCTTACTTGCCCTAAAGTAACCTCATTGAACCAGACCAAATTTAACCTCGCCTGACCTAACTTACCTCTCAACCTAGCCTAATTTAATCTAACTTAACCGTTCCTAAGACAACCTTATCTAACTTAACAAATAAGAGCCTAACATAATTTAACCGAACCGAACCCTCGCTTATCCTAATTAAACCTAATTTAATGTAACTTAACCAAACATTAACCTAAAAACCTTTCTTTAACCCAATAAACCCACACTTTTTACCGAACTTAACCAAAACTAATCTCGCCACTCAAACAAAGACGGAATGCAACAAATGACATAATGATGCCCACCAGTGTGTATAAACATCGCCACAGAATAGTAATAATACACAGGTAAATGTCTTAACTAGGTAAGAGGAAATGAACAGGCCTTGTAGAGTGTGGGTCGGGAATCACTCGTGAGAGAGGTCGTGTGTCGCTGAAGGTTCAAGGCGGAGAGTGGGTTATAATGTTCAATTGTTTCCTTGGTAACTACTGGTTAGCGCGTTGAAGTCTTCGGCACGCCCGCACGCACATACAGTATAATGATAAATACCTACATAGACACCTTAAATACAAGGAACATTCAGATTAAATTCTAAGAACGAAAACAGAAAAGAAGGAAAATATAGCAAACAGAATTATTATAAGAAATAAGAGATAGGAGAATCGAAAAGGATATGATGAAGAAGAAAGAAAATACAAAGAAGGAAACTGATAAAGACGAGAAAGAAAATTAAGTCGTGAGAATGAAGAAAGAAAAAGTCACGAAAAGAACAAAGAGTGAGTGAGAAAGAAAGAGGACTGGGGGAATTAATACTACCAAGATAAGAAAGAACAAAGGAAAAATGAAAGAAGGTTCAATGAGAGAGATATCTACGAAAGAGAAGAGGGAAAATGAGAAATAACTGAGATCAAACATAAAGTAACATAGCATATAAAGAAAGGAAATAGATAGGTGAAGACAAAAAACGAAAGAGAACCAAGAGAAAAGCAACATATAAGAGATAATCTAGAAATTAAAAATTACAAGACAACTAATAAATAAAGACAAACGAATCACCATTGGAGACAGAAGAATATCAAGGACTAAACAAGATGAAAGAAAAAGGAGGAATATAATGAAGTGAGAGAAGAGAAGAAATGAAGGAATAGCCCGAGAGAAGAAGAGAAGGAATGAAGGAACAGCCTGAGAGAAGAAGAAGAGAAGGATTGAAGGAACAGCCCGAGAGAAGAAGAGAAAAAATTAAGGAATAATCTGAGAGAAGAAGAAGAGAAGGAATGAAGGAATTGCCTGTGAGAAGAAGAGAAGGGGGAAACAGCGTGGGAGACTTACCCTGGAGGATGCCGCAACGAGGACGATGCTGAAGACTGCCACCACCACCAGCGAACCCACGGCTGAGATGCGCGAAACCATCCTGGGAGAGGGGGGGGGGTAGATAGAGCGAGGTCAACTCAGGTCATGGGGGCAGCTGGGGGTCATCAGAGGTTCAGAAGGACTGCTGGATTCAACAGAGGTCAGGAGGGCAGCTGGGTCATCAGAGGTCAGGACAGCTGGGGTCGTCAGAGGTCAGGAGAACAGCTGGGGGTCAACAAATCAGGAAGAGGGTCATAAGGTCAAACGGGATTCAGGAGGCAAGGTGGGAGTTAAATGTATATTACAGGTCAGGAAGACGGCCAAGGATGAACACAGGTCAGGAGGGAGCCAGGGGTCAAGTGGAGGGTCAGAGTTAGGTCAGGTTAGAATATGGAAGGCAAGGAAAAGGAAGAGTGTGAGAAGAGGGGCGAGAGGAGAAAAGAAATAGGGGAAAGAGGAGGAGTAGAAATTTGAAAGGAGGGGAGAAAGAAGAATAAAGAGTAGGGGGGAGGGGGAAAAGAGGGGAAGGAGGGGCGAGAAAGGGGAAAAGATTGAAGGAGAAGAATAGGGAAAAGAGAGGTGGAGGAGGAGGAGGAGTAGAAATTAGAGAGACAGGAGGGAAGAAAGAATAATAAACAGTAGGAGGAGGAGGGGAAAAAGATGGGAAAAGAGAGGAGAAGAAAGGGTAAAAAGGGAGGAAAAATTAGAGAGGAAGGAGGGGAGAAAGAAGACTAAAGAGTAGGAGGAGGAGGGGGAAAAGGGAAAAGAGATGAGGAGAAGAAAAGGGAAAAGAGAAAAGGAACTTGAAAAGGAAGATAGAAAGAGGTGAAGGAAGAAGAAAAATATATTAAGAACAGACCATCTGACCCCAGAAATCTTAAGAAATTGCGTCAGAGAATAAATAGTCACAAAGAACAAGGTAGAGAGCCAGTGAAAGTGGAGAGGGAACGAGATAACATGGTAAGAGGAGAGACTCTGGGGACCAACACAATCAGGTATACGTGAGAAAGATGGCCAATAAAGATGAATGAGATAAGACGATTAGTTAAAAATGACGAGAGGGGGAGAAGGCGTTGTACTTGTGAGTGATGAAGAGCACGAAGGAGGTGTGTGTGTGTGTGTGTGTGTGTGAGTATGGGAGATATCGACTAATTTCGTGGTTTCGTCTGGCAAGGTAACTCTTCACAATACTTCAAGCTGACCATTCCCAGGAAAAATAAACAGAACTCGATATACTCTGCATTATTTACCCAGTGTCAACATAAACACTGCGAGACAGCTCAAGAACAATGAAAATACAAGAAATCATTAATTAAGTTCATGCCTAGAAACTTTCATTTACAGTATGTCCAGATCCTCAAAGGTTCGGTCTATGCATATTTCTCGTAAGGGAAGATTTAAGAAGGCACATAATTGGTTGACTTAGCTAGTACACAAAAAAATGACCTTTAAAATGGCATATAAATTGCATTGAGTCTAACTTAGCCATATATTGCAGGCTTACTTATTACTAGTTAAGAGATAAATTTAATGTATAGAATCTTTGAAAACATTTTGTATTTTGCTATTGTTTGATGTTAAGTGAACGCATCTGCTGAATGCAGTCTCAAGCTCTCAGCGTAATTTTATTCAAATATTCATCGTACGAACCTTTGAGAAGCTGGACCCTGATGGGAAAGTTAATATTGTCTTGTAAATATGACAATAAGGAGAGATATACGATGACGAGACACAACCTACTGGCTGCCACCCTGCACTCACTTGACCCTCACCGAGGTTCTCCCTAGCTGACCTACGGCGCCAGCCACGTGGATCTGGTGGGTGTCACCTACAGTATCACAGACAGGCCCTCGTAGGATAGGTTTATGACTTTATTTTGATGTTTGTGAACCTATTAGATTTCTAGGGTGAGCCCGAAAATGAAAAGAGAAGGAAACGTTGTAATTCCATACACTATGGAGTGTATAGATTATTATTGTCCATGAATTGGATAACAAATCGTGTTTTAACACTAAATTATTGTGATGGTTGCTAATATAGGATGTCCACTTTTCTTGGGATTTTATGGGTTACATTACGTGGTTTAACTCTTAGATGGTCGTTATATAGAAGATGTTGTTGTGAGAGAATGACAAGACGTGGAAAGTCACCTAAAACTGAACTGACGGAGAAAATGAAGGTGTAGCTTTATTCTTGACTCTAGGGGAACAAAAATGATGTGCTCGACGACACCAAAAGATGAATTTGGTTAGTGACTGTCAGCTGTTTTTGTAGCGATCAAATAGTTTGGTCATTAGAAGCCGCATTCCTTCGCCAGAAGAGGAGGAAGAAGGGTTAGGAAGAACAGTAGGTGGAGGAGTTGGTGAAATAAGGGATAAAAGGGAAGAAAAGTAGTTGGAAGCGGAGTGGCAGGAGGAGAAAGAGGTTCGACAAACAGCGGGGGAGCATCTGATAGGAGGGGTTAGATGAGGATGTATTGATACTGATCTAACGTTACAAGTAATAGAAAGTTACTTTACAATACTATTAGTAGCACATCGTATTAACATAATTTATAATATCTTACAGCTATCAAACTAATTCTGCTTTAAAATAGGAAATTAATTTCATGTAGAGAGAGCGGGGACTTGAGCCTTACCGTAAAAACATCAATTCGAGCAATCAACAGAACCTGGCGTTTCCCTATACTTGTCTGTACTACTTAATAACACGTCGTTTTAAAGGTTAGTGATCTTCGACTTCAACCACCTGCCCTCACTAGTGCTTCATGATAACAAGAGCAGCATCACCGTTGTCCTGTTCACTATTTGCTGTCTCTTATTTCACATGTGACTTGTTATTCTGGAACAGGATTCTCAAAATCTCGTACGCTATTTTTTCCTGCCAACAAGTAAGGTGGGAACACAACCAACTAGCTCCCACTACTGTTACTAGTATTTCCTCTGCCATCACCTACAAGGACGTAATTTAGTGTCAGGATCTTTGAGACTTTAGGCCCTGTGTCTGATACATCCTATAGCTGGTCTTACTGCTATTTTGTCCTCGCTATGTGATAATGTTTAGTTAAAATAATATAGTGGGAAAGTAGTATTTTTTAAGGGATGACTTTAACGTATACATGTATTATAGATGAGTGGCTGTGTTATCAGACCTGGGTTATGTTTCTCAAAGGATCGTACCTTTAAAATTTTCTCTAATTCCCTATCTAACTGATGTTGTTAAAATACGTGTAACTAACTCACCTACACTACTACGCTCGGCAAACACGGCGGTAAAAATGAAGTAAAAATTACAGACTCCACCGTAACTACCTACGTATTCTAATTTCCTTCCTGAGAGGGAATTTCACTCATCCAGCTGTAGTGACGACAGATAATTAAATAATAAGATCAGGTAATACTAACAGTTAAAAAGAGAAGATAACTTGTGATATTGTGAGAACGTGGACGCAGGTGATGGTGCACGACCTACCTAGACGATAATGCTTGAGGTGCGGCCCACAGATGAGAACTACACCTGTCTCGTCCCAACCCGTGTTTATATATACCCACCCACCTCCTCCCCTCACACTACCTCCCTCCCACCCATACGGTGTGTAATACCCCCCCTCCCCCATTCTCCGAGTATCCCTTCCTTTCCATACTTATGCTATACCTCTCCCCTGGTACACCGTCTCTTCCACCCCTTGTACTATACCTCTCCCTGGTACACCGTCACCTCCCACCCCTTGTGCTATACCTCCCAGTAGTACACAGTCTCCTCCACCCTTGTGCTATACCTCCCCCTAGTACACAGTCTCCTCCACCCTTGTGCTATACCTCCCCCTAGTACACAGTCTCCTCCACCCTTGTGCTATACCTCCCCCTAGTACACAGTCTCCTCCACCCCTTGTACTATACCTCTCCCCTGGTACACCGTCACCTCCCACCCCTTGTGCTATACCTCCCCCTAGTACACAGTCTCCTCCACCCCTTGTGCTATACCTCCCCCTAGTACACAGTCTCCTCCACCTTGTGCTGTACCTCCCCTAGTACTGTCCTCCTCCCACCCATGTCTTTCTTACCTCCCCTAATTACACCGTCTCCCTCCACCCACATATATACCTCCCAATGCACAGTCTTCCACCCCTTGCGCTATACCTCCCCCTGGTACACAGTCTCTTCCCACCTTGTGCTACACCTCCCCTAGTACCCCAGTCTCCTCCCACCCTTGTGCTATACCTCCCCCCTGGCCCCACAGTCTCCTCCACCCCTTGTGCTATACCTCCCCTAGTACACAGTCTCCTCCACCCTTGACACTGCCACCCCCTAGTACACAGTCTCTTCCCACCCCTTGTGCTACACCTCCCCTAGTACAGTCTCCTCCCACCCTTGTGCTATACCTCCCCCTAGGCCCCAATCTCCTCCACCCCTTGTATATACCTCCCCCTAATGCACAGTCTCCTCCACCTTATGCTATACACCTCCCCTAGTACACGATCTCTTCCACCCCTTGCCTACACTCCCCCTAGTACCACTCCACCCCTTGTGCTATACCTCCCCCTAGTACACAGTCTCTTCCACCCCTTGTGCTACACCTCCCCTAGTACACCGTCTCCTCCACCCCTTGTGCTATACCTCCCCCTAGTACACAGTCTCTTCCACCCCTTTGCTACACCTCCCCTAGTACACAGTCTCCTCCACCCCTTGTGCTGTACCTCCCCTAGTACACAGTCTCCTCACCCTTGTGCTATACCTCCCCTAGTACACAGCCTCCTCCACCCCTTGTGCTATACCTCCCCCTAGTCAGTCTCTTCCCACCCCTTGTGCTATACCTCCCCTAGTACACAGTCTCCTCCACCCTTGTGCTATACCTCCCCCTAGTACACAGTCTCCTCCACCCCTTGTGCTATACCTCCCCTAGTACACAGTCTCCTCCACCCCTTGTGCTATACCTCCCCTAGTACACAGTCTCCTCCACCCCTTGTGCTATACCTCCCCTAGTACACAGCCTCCTCCACCCTTGTCTATACCTCCCCTAGTACACAGTCTCTTCCACCCCTTCTCCTCCCCCTAGTACAGTCTCCTCCACCCCTTGTGCTATACTCCCCCTAGTACACAGTCTCCTCCCACCCCTTTGTGCTATACCTCCCCCTAGTACACAGTCTCCTCCACCCTTGTGCTATACCTCCCCTAGTACACAGTCTCCTCCACCCCTTGTGCTATACCTCCCCTAGTACACAGTCTCCTCCACCCCTTGCTATACCTCCCCTAGTACACAGCCTCCTCCACCCCTTGTGCTATACCTCCCCTAGTACAGTCTCCTCCACCCCTTGTGCTATACCTCCCCTAGTACACAGTCTCCTCCACCCCCTTGTGCTATACCTCCCCCTAGTACACAGTCTCCTCCACCCCTTGTGCTATACCTCCCCTAGTACACAGTCTCCTCCACCCTTGTGCTTACCTCCCCCTAGTACACAGTCTCCTCCACCCTTGTGCTACACTCCCCCTAGTACACAGTCTCCTCCACCCCTTGTGCTATACCTCCCCTAGTACAGCTCCTCCACCCTTGTGCTATACCTCCCAGCTCCTCACCCTTGTGCTATCTCCCCTAGTACAGCCTCCCCCCTTGTGCTATACCTCTCCCTGGTACACTGTCACCTCCCACCCCTTGTGCTATACCTCCCAGTAGTACACAGTCTCCTCCCTGCTATACCTCCCCTAGTACACAGTCTCCTCCACCCTTGTGCTATACCTCCCCTAGTACACAGTCTCCTCCCACCCTTGTGCTATACCTCCCCTAGTACACAGTCTCCTCCACCCTTGTGCTATACCTCCCCTAGTACACAGTCTCCTCCACCTTGTGCTATACCTCCCCCTAGTACACAGTCTCCTCCCACCCTTTGCTATACCTCCCCTAGTACACATCACCTCCCACCTTGTGCTATACCTCCCCTAGTACACCGTCTCCTCCACCCATGTGCTATACCTCCCCTAGTACACCGTCTCCTCCCACCCATGCTATACCTCCCTAGTACACAGTCTCTTCACCCCTTGCGCTATACCTCCCCTAGTACACAGTCTCCTCCACCCCTTGTGCTATACCTCCCCTAGTACAGTCTCCTCCACCTTGTGCTATACCTCCCTAGTACTCCTCCACCCCTTGTGCTATACCTCCCCTAGTACACAGTCTCCTCCACCCCTTGTATACTCCCTAGTACACAGTCTCCTCACCCCTTTGTGCCCCTAGTACACAGTCTCCTCCACCCCTTGTGCTGTACCTCCCCCTAGTACACAGTCTCCTCCACCCCTTGTGTTATACCTCCCCCTAGTACACAGTCTCCTCCACCCCTTGTGCTGTACCTTCATTGACAATTTGACATATTAAAAAGTTTCTTAGTTCAGCTCTACAGGAGATTTATATGTGGATCACAATGACAGTTCCCAGGTGGGCCAACATTACATATGGCGGATACGTCTCTCATTTTCGCAAACTCAAGCTGGTCTTATTTCCCTAAATTAATTACGTTTCAGGCGCCGTTTGCAGATATTGTATGGAGTAGCAACGCAGTAATCTTTCTATTCCTTCCTCCTCCCACTTTCTCATTCTCATTTTATTTTCCTTGCTCTCACTTCCCTCTGCCATTCCTCCTCTTGTCCCACACTGCTGTGATTTAACTGGAAGGAAGAGTAGTCATCCGGGAATTTCGATCGGTCACGTCTCTGTTACACACTGTTGGCAAGTACTGGGCATGCACTGGCTCCTGAAAGCTCAAACTTAGTGCCATCACAACAGTCTGGCAGGTTGTTCCAAGAGTTCACAACTCTCAATCCGAAAAAGTTCGCCTTCAGAGTTTCGATTTATGCTATTTTTCCTCTCCTTGGTGCCATATTGAAGTCCTAGTTTAAGTGTTCATATATTTCTATACCTCAGTGTAACTCAGGGAAAATTAACGTAAGGTCCTTTGAGAATCCTCCCAATTAAGACACCTGTAGATTAAGATACTCAGAAATTTACATGGCAAAAGGGAAAATGCATACAGCAATGAACACATAAGTATTAACTACAAATTTCAAAGATGAATTAACAAAACGTAAATATAAAAATATGCTGTATTTTTCAGATACTTGTGTTAATCGGTCGGTGCCTAGCAGGGCGGAAGTTGCATGAATAACTTTATACCCACCATTAAAACTCACGGGAAAAATGTGACAGGTAAAATGCCGAAACTTTGTCATCTTTTTTTAAATTTCTCATACCGTTTTACAGTAATAGATAAGGGCAGCGAGACAAGTAGTGTCGTGGGAGAAACAATTGCAATTACTTTTCGTCCCATCAGCTGTACGCGAGGATGGGAAATTCTCTTTGTGTGGTGGCAGAAGCGCAGGGGTGGTAATCCAGGTGTCACCGACGGGATAATGTTGGGAGGCACCACAGCACAAGGACTACTATACCTTACATCCTTGCCACGGGATTACGTGACTACCTGAGGATCCTCGGTGTTACTTCATAGGTTTTTTTGAGAACTATTTTGAGATTAGGTTCCATTTCGTTTGTTTCTCCCCTTCACCTCCAGGCTAAAGTTTTTTTCAAACGCGGAACTTTTTGTCTGGTATACTATTTTGTTTTTCGTCTTCAGTAAGTAATTAACTGAATAAAAAACATATTGCTTGGTGGATATTTTTAGAACAATGAATTAATTTTCCAACTTTCATGGCTATTATAAAGGTTTCTTATTCAAACTCACCTAATAACATCCATTTCAACCCAGTTTCTCAGCTTGTGTTATGACGTGTTTAATGTTTCACTCCTCATCACTTCAACATTAAATATTTCCAGTTTAAGCAAAAGGAGGATAGATCTTCCATATTATTCTTTCCATTATAGGCTTTACATATATGGGTTAAGATTCTCAAAGGTTGGAATGGTAAACATTTCTCATAAGAAGACCTTGAACTGGCTGTCTCAAGTTAATACACAAGAAAAACTTGCACCAATTGGGAGACAAAATTTATATAAACAAATCTTTGGAAACATTGTGTGTTGATTTTATCTTGTGGCAGGGTAAGAATATAAAATTAAGGTTATGTTTTAGTGTTATATGAATGTAATTTTTGTAACTAATTTTTTTGTCTTTATGGATCACCTGAAAAGCAGATATTCCAGCTTGTTTCACCTGATTATTATTGGTAAAAACATCCTAACGGGACGGGGGTTCAGGTTAGGTTAGCTTTAGGGTATTTAATCATCACGTGAAATAATCTAGGGTGTTTAATCCTCAGGTGACCCTTCTTTAACGTAATTCAACCAGTTAGGTATGCTTTTACACCTTTATATATGAAGAATAATCATCCTACGACTTAGAATTTAGACCCTGGCCTCTTCACGTCCCCCTTACACAGCCGCTAGCTATAATAAGGTCATGTAAAAAAGTTCACGGGTCGTAATTATTTTTTCATTTTATACAGTATGTGACCTTCGACCAAGAAGACATGTTATTGTATTTCGTCATTCCCACTTACTGTGGTATTGAGAGCTTAAAAAATTCTGTATTATGGACATATAAAAAGAATATTAAATGTGATTCTTTCACACCCCTGACTTAAGTTTGGAGTTTTTTTTTTTTTTTTTTTTTTTTTTTTTGATGGGATTAGCCCACCCGGGCTGGTCACTGACCCACATCAGGGCCTGGGGGGCGAAAATGTACTACTACTACTTCAAATAACAATAATAATAATTCAGATAAGTAAAATTTATAATACAAAATACAAAAATATAAATAATAAAGTAATAATGATAACAATAATAATAGTAATAATAACATCGCAATAATAATAATAATAATAATAATAATAATAATAATAATAATAATAATAATAATTATAACAACAAAACCATAAAGAAATACAAATATGAAAAAAACATCATTAGTGAGAAACAATATATGTATGTTGTGTTGTCAAAGGTAAGGGAAACAATTGAGGCCCTGCAATTGTGTGTATGATGAGGAAGAAAGTCAGATCAGGAGTCTGGGACTTGGTCACAATTTTCGTGATGCCATATGGCAGCAGGGTCTACCATTAGACAACACATTATGCTTCCAATATCTTCCCAGGCGGTAGTACCTCTCTGTTTGGTAGCTGCCTACTACCTACTACCTGTGTGTTAGCTTATGCCTTATCATATACAGTACTGTATATATATATATATATATATATATATATATATATATATATATATATATATATATATATATATATATATATATATATATATATATATATATATATATATATATATATATATATATATATATATATATATATATATATATATATATATATATATAACTTTTACATTTCAGTATTTAAAAAAATATATTGGAATACATATATTTTAAAAGTAGCAAATAAACCTATAAACGCTAGGCTCGTACAGCCTAGAAATTAAAATTTAAACGAGGCGAATCACAGGATGACCTTCATTGTATAGAATGGAAGGTCATGCCTCAAATTCATTGTCATAATATTATAATATAAGAAAAAATCAGGTGTTATTAGCTCATTACTTGGAATTATGGCTCCGTTATCCCCAAAGAGTTCCAGGGTTCGGGGGTTCGGTCGTGGGTTTAAAATGAAGACTACCTGGTGAAATGTTAAAATAGGCGATTGTCAACAAGTAAATGACTGTGCAAAATGTTTTAATTTAATGTCTTGTATTTTTTCTTTGTATAGTGGCTATATTATGTGTTTAGATATTTGTGTTATGAATGCATTTAGATTTAGAGTAGATATTTGTATAATGGATTAGTTTTACCTCAGTTATTTCAATTTGTGAAGCATTTCGAGATACAGTAGTATTAAAAAGAATTCAGAAAAGTGTTGTCAAATTTATTCACTAAGGTGTTCCCTTGCCAAAGAATGAAGACATATGAAGAAGGATGACTTGAACTGATGGAGATCATATGGCAGGAAAATCACTGAGACAGTGCTACTCCGTGGTATAAGTGAGTTTTTGTAGACAGAAGATTTATTGAATGTAATTGCAACAGGTTTGTAACAGAATTAAAGCCGTGGACCCTCTTAGGTGACCTCGTAAACAGTGAATGTGTGTGATGGTGGTGGTGGTGGTATCGAGTGTAGCTTGTAGTGGACGTAAGCTCATCACAACACTCAGAAGCTGTGAGATATATCTGAAAATAAGCAATGCTGGAGAATATTTGTTGGTAAATCATTATTTTTTATTATTTTTGTGGCTTTCCTCTGTACGGAATCACGGAGGTAAAGTACCCCAAGACAACATCCATCCCACAGATGACAGCAGTGTTCCACCTGGGAGTGCACATGCGTTACATAATTGACTGTCAATTGTTTACCAGTAAAGTAAGCCCTGACGAAACATGTGTCACAGTTTCATTGCAGCAGTTTGGTTAAATTGCTGTCCTAATTTGTCACGGGAAGACTTGAAGTAAGGTTGATGCCTTTATTTTCACTGTTGTGTGGTGACAGAATGATGATGGTAATAATTTATATTGAGTTTTACAATATCATGCCTGTTACCAAATATTACGTTTTGTTCTAGTAGCAGTAAGGAAAACCAAGTTAAATGCACCCCACTCAGCTGTGAATGCGAGATCTTCCTGTAGAGATTAGGATGTGTGTTGCCTAGCCTTCAATATTTTATCTGTTAAGTCTAAGGCAGCGAGAGAGATTAGAGATCATTTGCATAAAAGTAAATAGAGTTATTTGTCACTAAAACAAGATAATTTGTATGTAATAGGAAAACAGTTGGTATTAGTGCAGAACCCTGAGAAACTCCAACCTTAAGAGAAATCCCCTTCCAGAAATGTACGCAGTCTGAACAGTGAAGGTTCCAACACAGTAATAGAGAACAGACCGACCACTCGAACGACTACCACTAAGCTGATAAGTGGCAGAAAGTAAAAACAAAATAAATTATTAAAAAAAAATTAAAAAAAAAGATTGATGAGGTAACACCATGTGAGGGAAATTTTTTAATAATTGTCATATATTTATCAAAGCTAGTATATATAGTATACATTAACAAAGCGTTCAGAAAGGGCGCTACGAACTACGACTTGTTGATAAACATAACAACTGCTGCTGATATAGTAAAGATATAATGTGATGTTTGGTAAGGTTGTACGGTCAGAAGTATTTAAGAATAATGAAGGCAAATCTTTTTGGTACTGTATACGTCTCAGTACAGGTTCTATCGAGGGTCTCAATCCTATAAAACTGAAAACGGAGATATCCTTTCCACTACAACACAGCGCCAGCTAGTATAATAATAACTTGCGTCAAAATTATCTATATTCACTATGAGTCCAAACATGGGCCAGAGTTAGGTAAGGGGTACAGTACGAAGCTCACCATCAGACGTTGCTATAATCACATTTTTCATTAGTAATAACCCCTCACATCCGCCCATTGTTGAGTTAGCCAAGTGACTCTTACTGGCGTCCTCACTAACATAGTATGGCGGGAGGGAAAGGGAAATGGGTAGGGACGGAGGAGGAACAGGGGGATAGGATAGATGAGGGAAAGGGAGAGTTGAGAATTGGATAGGGAAGGAGGAAGCGGAGCACAAGGACGAAGGTGGGATAGAAGAGAGGAGGAAAGATGTATTAAGAGGAGGTATGGAGGCAAACTGTATACTTCTCATTTGTATTTTTATATTCATTTACTTACAAGTTATAGTTTCTGGTGTAGACAAGAGAGAGAGAGACAGAGAGAGATTATAACATCAAATCCTTACTCAAAATACACAAAACATTAATGTATTATAAATAATGGATGAATTAACTATACTGTGGGGCTACCAGCAAGAGAATCACCCTCACCTATTGCCATTATAACAGTACATGAAGCGCGCGCTAAGTGAGAGAGTTGGATCCTAGTTATTTATTTCCACAATCAGAAACCAGTGTGTGTGTAATAATAATAATAATAATAATTAACGGTTTATTGAAAGAGCTTGGCAGCAAGAAGGCTGAAAATATACAGTTACATATTTTGGGAATAGGTTTCGAATTACAAATAATATACAAGTAACATAAGTGATACAAATAAGATATATAATAACTAGATGGGGAAAAGCTCAAACTACAGTGCATTTCAACATAGTGACAGTGCAAGGAGTAGTGTTTACTGGGAGTGAATACACTGGTTTATTGCAAGTGTGTGTGTGTGTGTGTGTGTGTGTGTGATTACATCCGTGTGTGTATGGTTATATCCGTATATGTATAATAACATTCATGTATTTATGATACTGTCGATAAGGAGTTATATCTAGGCTTTGTGATAAATCATTCACTGAAGGCGGCGGAACAAGTGGGAATAGCAGTGAGAAAAGCAAATAGCGATTTAGGAATTATAAAGCAAACCTTCGAATACAAAGATAGGAAAATGCTCCTCCAACTCTACAAATCTCACGTATGTCCCAGCCTGGATTACTATATACAGGCATGAAAACCCTACTTCAGAAGGAGTTAGCATCCCTAGAAAAGGTGCAACACAGAGCGACTAAGATGATTCCGGAACTATGTAATCTTGATTCTCCAAGTAGACTGAGGGCCTTAGGACTAACAACCCTTCAGACAAGACACAATAGGGCAGATATCATTGAAACATTCAAAATCCAGAAAAGGATGGAAAACGTGAACCCAGGACATTTCTTTGTGATGTCACGCACCACCAACACGAGAGGACATAACTACAAATACGCCAAGTTATCAAGCAGAACGAATATAAGGAAATACTTTTTCACGCAGAGGCTGGTAGACCTTCAAAGCGGTCTATTGCCCTAATCTGTGGAGCTAAGAACAGTACTGGGATTCAAAATAGCCCTTGGCAAAATTATCAAGAACAATGGAAGGACCCTACACACGCCACTGGCCTCCTTCCCTCGTCATGGCCACCTCTAGTGGGTGGCTATTTAGGTAAATAAGGCATGATAAAATTCGTGTGTATGTAATGACATCCCTGTATGTATACATATGTCAACACACACACACACACGACCTTCACAACGCCCACCTCCTCAAATAACTCACAGACCCCCAGACTACGCCAGAGCTGAATGCCGACTGCCGTAGCGAAATTACTGTAATTCATGGCAATATTTCACCAGGAACAAGCTGGATAATAGAATGGATTAAGGGGGGATTTTTAACCATGTGGGAAGGTGAAGAAGATGAATTAACCCAGTGGGAATGTTAGGGCGATGAAGTTAACAATGTCACCTGGGGGTGGAGCTACTAGGAGTGTCTCACTATAGCCGTGTGGTGTGAGAGATGGTGCCCCCTGGGGAGTGGAGGAGAAAAAGGAAGGAGGGGGTTTTGAAGAGATATGGGGAGGAGATTTTCAAGGGGTGATAGGGAGATAGAAGGGGGGTTTTGATGGAGAGGGAGAGAAGGGGAGAAGGGAGTTTTGATGGAGATGAAGAAGAGGTGATGAGGCTTTGAAGGGAAGATGAGGAGGGGGTTTTGAAGGGGAGGGTTGAGGAGGTCTTGAAGGGGGTGTGGAGAGTATGGGGAGGTTATGAACTTATGGTGGCGAGGGAGAGGAAGGGAGGACGTTTGGAGGAAGGGATGGGTAGGAAAAGAGGAGGTGGTTGCTAGGGAGAGGGACAATGTTAGACGGGAAGAAGAAAATGGAATAGGTTGGGAGGAAGGGAATTGAGAAAGTTGAGGACAGAGACTTGGAGGGGAGAAGAAAAGGAGGAAAGGGGGAAGAAAGCGTTGGTGGGGAATTTCTGAAAGAGGGGAGAGAGGCGAAGATGTCATTTAACGTTTTTAATGCCAAACTCACAAACCTCTCTCTCTCTCTCTCTCTCTCTCTCTCTCTCTCTCTCTCTCTCTCTCTCTGTGTGTGTTGTGAGCGAGAAGGGAGTGATGCACATCTGTCACTAACAAGGTGTGTATTGCAGGTGCAGGTGATTACTAGAAAGGTGTTTATTACCTGTTATTGGGTGGTTGATAACATCTGAGGACTAATTTGATGACGTCACTAAATGGTGTGTGTTAGTGACGTCACGAAGGGTGTCGACATTAGAGACGGGTAAAAAAGTCAGTCTTGTATCTTTCCTTTAACTCGCACCAAAACATTATCCTTGAATAGAGTTAATTTTGTCTTTGTTTAAGAAGAGTTTGTGGTAAGATTATGACCTTAAATATGTTTAAGTGACCTCTTTTGTTGTCCCTGAACTAAGGTAGAGTCATCTTGTGTAAAACAGTGAGAACTACGCCTGAGTTGTGACGTAATTACTGACTTAAAACTAATGAACAGTTGAGTATAGTTGTTGACTTTTCAGTATTACTGATACTGTACAACACTTTCCTTATACTTACTCTGTTGACGTGGTTATGTCCTTTAGGAAAAGATACTTTCCAGTAAATTTAGTTGTTTTTAAAAATAAGTTTCTGGTATAGAAATACTGAGGTCCAAAGTGGGACAAAATAACTTTAGAGTTTTAAACCATGTAGACAAGAAACTCTTGAGCATACGAAAGTTTTAAATTCCTAATTGCTTCTACTGTGGGTTTATGATGACTAATGCAGAATGAGAGAGAGGGAGAGAAAAAAAATATTGAGCCCATATCTCACTTTTATGGACTGGACAAGGCCGCGAAAACCGCTATAGTGAATGACGCTCAAGAGATACGTTTAAACACCTCTTCCCGCCCCATGTAACTGGATCAAGGCTGGTGGCGGGGTGTAGGTGCTGAGAGGCTCCAGTTCTCACACCCAGCAAGCTCTTCTCATTCCCCGTGATGGACAGGTGTGAGGGTCGCTGTGTTTTACCGTGTGAGAGATTTCTGTCACCTTGAATGTACCCTGACAGCAGTGTTGACAGATTATGTTTACTTATTCTAGGTCACCCTTATGTCTCTCTTTATTTATTTATCTATATATGATTGAAAGTGATGTGGTGGCTGAGAGGATAAACTGCTCACGTTCTGTCCTAAGTTCGATTCCAGGAAACCCCCAGTCCGTCCAGCTGTAAACGACTACCTTTCTTTACAGTTTGGGATGTAAAGGCATCTGAGTACAGTGCCGGGGCCATGCTGCCCCCTTGTGTACCAAAGGCTGTTTATACAGTATGCTATATCCACGCTGTCCCTAGTGGACTATCAAACCTATGGGACCCACTCAGTTTCTACAATGGGAAGGCTTTATTAGTTATCTCCTCTCGGATATTTATACTTTGTACATTAGTGTGTGTGTGTGTGTGTGTGTGTGTGAGAGAGAGAGAGAGAGAGAGATGAAACATACAAGTCGAAATTATAGCCTGGAGCAAATAAATTCTGACAAACTCGGGAAGTGTTGCTGCAGGCCAGCTCTTGCTTCAAGTTCATCGGGAAGACGAGAAATCTGTTTGCAATACTTGGATCCTCAGTGATTCATGATTTAATATTTCCTCGTAATAGGAGACGAAATGACGCATTTATTAAGGGCATACTTTTGAATGGACCAGTCATTACGTTTTGACCCCCCCAATTAGGCTTTGCTGTAGGGTCTGCTTACGAAATAAAAATTTTGACTAACGTTTAATGTGAATTTAAAACGACAAAAAATGTAGGCTAAACGATGGACAAATAGAGGAGACTTTTACAGAGTACTAGAGGCTGGTCTTTCTTTAAATTATATGAATAGCAACCATGAAAGTAATAGCTGAACAGGGAAAGTAATAAAACAGGACGCTGGTGATTTGATCCTAATAAAGTACAGTACTGTCGAAAACTGTTGTATCGACTCAGATGCGCATCAGCTTAGATATTTGGTCTGTGTTTTGATATACTGTATAATTACTTGTTGGAGTAACTTCCTAAACTGCATCTTGACTATAGTTTATTCTACAAAACACACAATGATTTTAAAAGTTCGAAATAACCTTCCAGTACAGCGCGGGAAATTAATATTTAACTTTCAGCAGAAGGAATAAACATGGACGCTGATTTACACCTTCACAAAATATTCCATACTTGACCTTTCATGTAACCTTTTACTTAACTCCCCCTAAACAAATTATGAATAAACTCACGAGTGTTCGATCCATACCAACAAAAAGAATAAGAAAAAGATAACAAGGAGTGTTGTGTGTGGGCTACGTGTACGAGTCTCGGCCTTAACTCCGCCTGTTGTCTCATACGATAATACTCTTACATTCAGTACGGTGATTTACATGGCACCGCTGACCGCCTAAATGTGTTTGATAACCGTGGGAGAGCCGTGATTCGTGAAGCTGTGATGTAACGTGGTCTTATGTGGTGTTGTCTAATAGTTACATGCCCGTCATAGCAGATATTTTTAAAGTTTGTGCATTTTAATTGTATATATCGTATGTGAGGACAGAGAAGCGGAAGATCTTTTTATCGGGTGGCAAGGGCGGATCCAGGGGGGGGGGGGCATCCAACGGGGGGTCCGGACCCCTCCCCCCCGTTTTCACCAGAAATTTCAATAATTTTTTTTTAATGCAGTATTGAACTCAGACGCTTTTGTAAATTGCAAATTGATTGCTATTGAACTCAGAATATCTCCTAATATCAAGTGCACATGACTTCAATTGGCCTCCAAATGCCCATTATATTGGTCAAATTAAAAAAAAATATGGGGGGCCTTAACAGCGCCCCCCCCCCCCACCTCCCTAACCCCCAAGCAGCTAGGGCCTAGCTAGATGGGCTCGCTTTGCTCTTCATGTTACCCCAGTTGAAAATCGGAAAACTACTAGAAAAAATCTAAGTGGCGCCAGAAATGGCATTTTTTCTATTTATTAATAAGTTCAGACAAAAATAAAACGATTTTCATTTCTGACAACTTTTTTTTCATTTTACCCATAACCGAGATAATACGTGGATGATTGGCACCAACCAAACCGACCTGACCCCTAACTTCCTAACCGGTGGGCTCCATCCCCTGCATATTAAATATCTCGGTTCTAGGTCGTTTGCGAGGGAAATACCATAGAAGAAAAGTGTTTTAGAATTTTCTAAACTCCAGTCTATTGTCTGCAAAGAAGAAACCCGAGATTCTGTCCGTGGCAATAAATGCAATAAAAGCTTTCGAGTAGTTTTCTGACTTTCAACTCCAGATATTTCGATTGTGGGTAAAATGTGCTGAAAGTGTCAGATAAAAATCAACGTTTTTGTCTGAATTTTTCATAGAAAAAGGGTTATTGTATTTTCTCAATGTATGTCCAAAAAAAATAATAATAATTTTACCTTTTACGGAAGGGGTAATTTGCGTCTCCGGATAGAACATTATTTAATAGACACCTATTTCTTTTTTCTTCATATTTATTCAGGGTTTTTTGAGGTGAAGGATAGAAAAAATAAATCCCAATGATCGTAAATTAGGGAAGACTAGGTTGGTTATGTCAGGATGTACCTGGTTAGTTATAACACTTGTAGTATCTCTCACTGGCCAGCAGCAACTTACATTTCATAAACGATGCACCACCAATCCTCAGGATTACAATTAACATTTTGTTTACTCCTTTGGTACATCTTTTCAGTTTTATCGTTTTTATGATCTTCATACTTCAGTCACTTATTCTTCTATTTCTGTCACCGTATATTTGTTTCAGTAAATAAACTATAGTGCGTTAAGACGTGTTCTGGACGCTGAGTCAAATATCACAGTTAAAAAACAAAAACAGACAATTGAGGTAGACCGCAGATCGTCCTCAGTACAGTAATCAGTTTTTCATCTAATTCATCAGAGCAGTACATTTAGTAAAAGACGTACGATCAAACTTAACCCTCAGAACTAATGATACCACCCGCCAAAGTGTTGTTAGCGTCCCATAACTACATTATTGAGTATTAGCAAGTGGAGATAAATAGTGGTCAATGATTACCTGGGATCGGGGAGGTCTAATCTTTGCCGAAACCCGAACCTCGCAAGGACGACAGGTAGAATCTTAAATGTATAAAATGGAACCACTTTTTTCTTATATTTACAGTATTAAGATTTATTATTATTATTTTTTTTCACCGGGTCTTACAAATATGTCGGTCTTATAATCCCTCCAGGAGTTGAAAGAACGGCATCTTCCAATTTCAGGTAATTTCGTTTTAATTTCATGTACTGGTAAGACTATTCACAATTAATAATAATATAATAAAGTATAAAAAATCAAGTTTCATTTCTTAAAAATAAGGCTCCATTTCCTCTACTTGTCTTGCAAATTTTACATACAAGGGTATAGCTGGGGAAAATATAACCTTCAATTATTCCTTATCTTCTATATATTTTCCTCAATTTTAATATCATTAGTAATTATATAACAGATTACCTAAATGTCATTACCTTTAATTTTCAAGATTATTGTATTCTTCTCGGTGGTTGATCGGCATAGTTGGTGCTGTCGACAAAATTGTAAACAACGATTGATTGTGCTGCGGCCGAGGTTGGTTGTTATTGTTACGAATTACCTGACATACCGGTGCTTCCTCTTACTAGTGTAGCTCCTAAGACAATATACAGGGGTTTGGTGAGTTATTTACATTAATCAATAGAGGGTTTATTATTTGGTGGCATCATAACTTGTGTTCAAGGACTACAAACAAATAAGTCGTAATGTTGTCTTAAGAATTGATGGTGAGCCTTTTTATCATTAGAGATTTTGAGAAGGTGGTTAGAAGGAGTTCATTTATTCTCTTGAAATCTTAATATTTTATGTTTCTTTTGCATTTGAACTAGACACTTTGAAGACTTTGCATTGAAGTAAAGTTGGTAATGTTGCAGTGCATGTGCAACAAAAGAATTCAAGGTAAACTTTTATTTGGTCACCTTTTTTGGTAATAAATTAAGCAATGGAAATATCAAACCAAATTAATCCTTGTTTATTCTAGAGTCGATTTAAAAAAATGGTAGTAAGAACTTGAACTTATTACATCTATAATACTGAAGCTAGTTATCATGGCTAAACTAATTACTTTTTTAGTAAATTATATTGAATTTAAAGTGTTTCTTACCTTTAGTTCAGGAGAAGGGCTTGTGCATATTAAAAGATAGTAGTTTTCAGTGTCAGTAAAGGTGGAGGGAACTTTAAGCACCAGAAGGACTTAATAGAATTGCACCAAATTTCCTGATGTTGTTTGAATGATACTGTGTAATAAAATCAAAGTGAGAACATTGTATTTTTTCAAATGTTCTTTGTAGCCTATCCTTCAATTATAAATTACTTGTTAATGGGCAGGCATGAAGGAAGAGGGAAATAATGGGGTAAAAACTCTGCGAACACTGATCGTATGGCAGTTCAAGTAATTTCACGTCTCTACGTCCTTTGTAGGTGAAGAAATAAAATACTTACCTTAATTATAGTGCCACCGGATCTCCCATAGTGACCATGTTTTGGTTCACATTGTCTCATATACGGGAGCGTCCGTGGTCTTTGCTTGCGTATCAAGAAACCATTGATGATCTCATCGGGTGTGTTTATTACAATTGATATTGGATTGAATTCGTTCTTTTTTTTTGAGATGGTGTTTGGATGATGGTAAGAAAATCGAAACCACAATGCACAGGTTAGGAAGTTAGGTAGGTTAGGTCAGACTCTACTAGGCTTTGTGCATTCTTGCTTCCATTTTCGTGCTCAGTACCATACAAATAGTACCTCCAGAAATTTTGGTTCAATTCCGTAAGTTATTTCTGGTGCTAGTGGTCTCCACCTTTACCTCAGTGTCTTCTTGACGTCCAAGTACAGGTATTTATGTTTAGTAATAGTCTTGGGCATGGTTCCTGGTTAACTATGAACTTAACGAAAATCGTTCAATAAAAGATAACTTCATGCTTACCTCAAAAAAAAAAAAAAAAATTGGAGGATTTTTAGTTTTAGTGATAGCATTTTGGTATTTTTTATGACAAACACTAATATACATTGATGCTTTACCTTTTTACGGCACCACTTGATTGTGTATGTGAACATGGAATGTTTTGTAGACAGGAACACCCTAATCCTTCCCAGAGACTGTTCCATACACACAAATATAGTACTTCCAGCAACTGCTACATTACAGGTATCCCTCGATATATAATTATGCGTTAGGTTCCTGAAAACCATTCATTAAGTGAATTTTTGTATAGTGAATAAAAAAACATAATGGGAAAAATAGGGTTCAGTTCCCCTTTGACAAGAAAACACCTATATCATGCCTGAGAAACATAAAATGAGTTCACGAACAACAAAAAACTTATCTAACTAATGGTATATCGTACACAAGTACAGTGGTCCCTCGGTTAAAGAGCACAATCCGTTCCAGAAGGTTGTTCGTAAACCGAAAAACTCGTTAACCGAAACCATTGTTTCATTGGGTTTTTGGGTAATTGGTTCCAGCTCACCGAAAATTGCCTAAATTCATCAAAAAAGGTAGAAAAGTTCACTTACTTTAAGGTGTGTATGTAGAAGGCTCCTGGATGATGATGCTGATGTGAATTTGAAGTGGGAGGAGGAGAAGGGAGAGAAGGAAGTGGAGGTGGAGGAGAAGCATTTTACTGCTTCTTGGAAGGTGACTCACCTTCCATGAAAATGTCAGGAACCTCTGGACTGACATTTTCTCCACCATGAACATCCTCTCTCCTTCTTGAAGTGGAAGGCTGAGGGATAGCATCTTGTTCCCTCTGCCTTTTACTGAAGAAAGTGTCAATTGTGGTCTGTGGGGCATCTCTCCTCCTCATCATTAACTTATGTTTAAAGAAGGAGACCATTGTGTCCTCAACATGACACAAAGTTAGTTCAGATTTTTCCACATCTGGGTGCCTTGAAGCCAGTTTCCTGAACTTCTCCCAGTAGTAAATAACATCTTTCAACTCTGAAGTTGACATATGGTCATCGCTTTCCTTTTCCTCCTCACCATTGTCAGCCTTTAACATCTCATCCAGTTGCTGCAAGTCATCAGGAGTAAGTTCCTCCTCATGAGACATCACAAGCTCTTCCACATCATCCTCCTCCACTTCAAGGCCCAATGACTGACCAATGGACACAATCTCCTGGTCCAACTCCGCTTCTTCCTCAAATCCCTCAAAATCATGGATTACTGATGGCCACAGTGCTTTCCATGAAGAATTGAGGGATCTAGTGGAGACTTCTTGCCATGATGACACAATAAATCTTACAGCCTCCAGGATGTTGAATTGTGTCTTCCAGAACTGTTTCAGTGTTAGTTCAGGATCATTGGAAGTTGCCTAATGACACCTCCTAAACATTTTCTTCATGTACAACTTCTTGAAGTTGCTGATCACATTCTGGTCCATTAACTGTATGATTGATGTAGTGTTGGGAGACAAAAACAACACTTTCACAAAGTCAAATTGATACTCCAAATTTCTGGCAAGGTCAGGGTCATGACCAGGAGCATTATCCATGAGGAGAAGAGCCTTTAAAGGGAGTTTATTGGTGGTTAGGTAGCTCTTGACAGAAGGGCAAAACACCTCAACAGCCCATTCATTAAAGAGCTGTCTTGTCACCCATGCCTTGCGGTTGGACTTCCAAAAAACTCCAAGCTTTACCACTTTCTGTTGCTTGAACACCCTGGAATTTTCAGAGTGGTAGACAAGCATAGGCTTCAGTCGGAAATCCCCTGAAGCATTGGCACCAAGCAATAGAGTGAGACGGTCTTTCATGGGTTTATGCCCTAGTAAAGAGGCTTCATCTCTGGTGATGAATGTTCATTTGGGCATCTTTTTCCAAAACAGCCCAGTTTCGTCCACATTGAACACTTGCTGTGGAAGATAATTTTCTTCATCCATAAGTTCTTTAAACTCCACTAAAAACTTTGCTGCCCCTTCCTTATCAGCACTAGTAGCCTCACCATGCCTTACTACACTAAATATGTCACTTCTTTTCTTAAATTTTTCGAACCAGCCTTTGCTGGCCCTAAAATCTTCAAATTCTGTGCCTGAAGAACCAGGTTGATCTGTCTTTAAATGTTCATAAATCTCCCTGGCTCTTTCACAAATAAATTCAATAGAAACTGAATTACCTTTCATCTGTTTTTCCCTAATCCAGATGAGAAGTAACCTCTCTGTTTCTGCAATTAGGGATCTACTTTTAAACACTCTGGTAGATTTGTCTCTCACTTTCACTTCTTTAAATTTTTCTTTCTGTGCAAGAATTGTCGACACAGTTGATGTCGACATGCCATATTCTTTGCATAGCACATTTGTTCTAATGCCCTCTTCATGTTTTTTATAATTTCCTGCTTAGTTTGGATTGAAATCGCTTTTCTTGATCACTTAGGCCCCATGCTGGATTCAAACAATCTCAACACGTGATATTTTAAGTTTAAGTTTAAACTTGCTGTAAATAAAGAATATTTTCTTTAAAATAACACCGCACTGCGCTGTATATTGTCAATATGTAAAATTAATTTCAAAATGACCAATAATTTGCTTGGAAACCACAGAAAAAAAGCGTTTAGTTGGAGAGAGTCTCAAGCAAGATGTTACCTCCACTGAAAAGACAGAGAGACTAACGCTTGTATGGTGTGTTGGCAGGCTGGATGGCGCGCATGAAACTAGTTTCCTTACCTTCAATTATGTTCAATAATTGTTAAAATGACTAAAGAATCTAATATTAAACTTTTAAAATTATTGAATAGTATAAACTTCTTGATATTTACTAAAATAGTAAGGAATTTAAGCCCTAGAACCGATTACTGTATTGGCGGACTAATACTACAGCTGGTTGACCGCCAAGTGCAAGCGAAAACATGTTGAGGTCAGCTCGTAAGAAACTCGCTAATCGAGGGATTGCTCGCTAACCGAAGTTAAGAATCTTATGGAAGGTAACTCGTTAACCGAGGCTCTCTTTAACCGAGGGACCACTGTACTGTAATTAACTAACACATTAAAAACATTAATAACATACTTTCTAGGTGAAAATATTTAGCTAAAACCATTAATGAAAAGCTAAACGGAGTATAACACAACTGCCATTTGTATAGACACTGCTGCGTGGCCTCAAGCCTCGCCACAGTAACACAGCCCAGCTAGGACGCTGCCTCTGCTGACCTTAGCAACAGGGCTCCCACACTCTGCTCCTCCTTTCCACTCTAGTACACAAAGAAATGTTTTTGACCTTATGATAGTTATTTCCTTTACTTTTTTGCACATTATGTATGTAGGATTGTGTCTGCATGTAACTGAGTAAGAAAAAGAAGAAAGTTATGTTTATCTACCCAAAATTACAAGCTGAAGAGTTGGAACATAACCATAACATGACTGCCCCCAGTTCAACTTGTTAACTCATTGGTGCATGAAGAAATATTTATTCCTTTTATGTTTTGTACCTTATGATAATTATTATTATTACTATTACAGTATCGTCTGCATTTACGCGGCCAATTGAACCCGTGGAGGTCTACGTAAAACGAGAAACGCGTAAACGAAATAACAGAACATATGGGATTAATTGTAATTGAGACTGGGCCGACTCCCAAACTCCACTTTTTCCGACACAATACGTACCTTGTAGTAAAAATAACATCATAATTTTATGATGGTATTGACACACACATAATATCTAAATAAAAAACTACAAATATAAAGGTGTTTAACACTTACGTTTGTAGAAGAGATGGGTCGGCACACGTGGATAGCGGCTGGTTCCGAGGCAGGGGGCAGATTAGTGGCCCTCCGGTGAATCACTATCACTACTCACAGAGGTTTGCAGGGCCTCCCTGACAAACCTCTCAAAGTCCATATACTCACTGTCACTATCACTGACTTGGGCTGGCTGTGGTTGTGGTGGGTTGCGGGCGAGACTAGCATTGATGTTGTCGTGATACATCTGGACATACGGCTCCATAATTTTCGACAGAAGGTTATTAGACACTTCATACCGATGCTTGACTGTGTCTTTGTCAAGGATGAGCTTGATTTTCTCCCCCAACTCGATGACTTCCTTCACATAACCATGGCTTGGTCCAGGTAGTTCAAGATTTCTCGGGGGTGGTGGGGGTCCAGCGGAAGCCATTGTGAGGGGAATAGCGGGCACAAGAGAGAACAGTATACGCAGAGAACTGAGAACAATGAGACTGGCCCGGCTAGGTCAGCGACTTCTTCCCTCTGGTGGCAGGGCACGTCATGTTACATTAGACCAATCACAGCTAGTGGCGGAGGGAATGCGTGGGTGGTAAGGATGCGTGGCCCGATCACAGTCCGATACGTCATATGACGTCAGCGATAACGTAAGAGCGACCTAATGTGCACCCTCCAGGCGCCGCTTCCCGCGTAAATGATGGAATGAACCGCGTAACTTAAAATTTTCATTCTGGCAAGGTGCCGTGTAAATGACCAAACGCGTAAACAAAATCCGTAAATGGAGACTACTTTTTTTTTTTTGCACATTTGTATGTTAGGATTGAATGTGCATGTAACTAAATAAAACAAATATGAATAAATTTATGCTTAGCTACCTGAAATTATGAGTTGAAAATAACCATAAAATTACTCACACCTGGTAAGGATAGGGCTAGGGGGATGTGGCCGCCCCAGCTGACCCCCGGGGATGCACGATTTGAATTTTTGCCGAGACCCAAATTTGTATAAGTGGGAAAGCTTTTGTAACATGAAAAAAGAGGTGGTAATCTAAGAAATTTGTATAAGCGAATTTTCGTATCTCGAATGTTTGTACAGTATAGCCAGGGATACAGGTACCTGCACATCTATATGATGTAAAGTGAACCAACAAGACCTACTGTACCTATCCTAGGATGGAAATAGAGGCAGATCCTGATTTATGAAAGAGTTAAGTTTTTGAAAAGCCTTTCAAAAATTGTGTTTGTAAATTGAATTAAGTTCCTATAGACTACCATTATAGCAGCTTTGTTTCTAAGAAATCCCCAAAACTTAATGAATTGATGTTGAACATGTTTTTAATAAAATTGTTTTGGTTAAATAATGCTTATGACATTGAATTAAATGCAATACTGTAGTAAGTTTATGTAATTCATATTACTGTAATTATATACTGTACTGTACTTAGTGATGCAAAAAAAACAAACATGTTTTTGGGGGTTTGTGGGTTTTTTTCTCAAAAGAAACATTTAAAAAACAATTTTAATTTTGCTTGAAAAGATAATTGATTTGTTCTACACCATTTTCTATGCTTTTTTTTTGTCAGTCATTGTAGCCTGAGTCTTACTATCCTGGAAGGGGTGAAAATAGCCGTCTCCTTGCACACACTGGCTGAGGTGGATCGACAAGAGGTTTAAGTACTGTATTGCAAGAAACGAACCAAGTTCCTCCACCACATTAAAGGAGGTAGCAGGGCTTGAACCTCTGACCCTCAAGCTGAAAGACTTGAGTGCCTTACAGCCATAATGTCACCTGTGTTAAAATTTTATTTTTAATTCTTGTTCTTACCATAATTATTTAATTTTATCCTCTTCAACACTGATTGGCTCGTTAGCCGCTTGGGCGGTCGGTCACGTCTCTGTTACAAACTGCTGGCAAGTATACTGGGCATGCATTGGCTCCTGAATGTATCTGAACCTGCTCTAGTGTTGGTCAAGTCTGGTTCTTGAAAGAGCTCACACTCGTGTTTTTCACAACGCTCTCTGTCAGGCTGTTCCAAGAGTTTAAAATTCTCACTCCGAAAAAATTTGCCCTCATAGTTTTCTGAACTTGTGGCTTTTTCAACCTTGAGCTGTAACCCCTTGTGGGGTAGACGTCCACCAGCTTCAGGTATGTACATTCGACCGAGTAGTGCCCCCCCGAGATGTTTATACACTTCGATTAAGTCGCCCCTTGCCCGTCTGTAGTATAATCTAGGTAGTTGCAGGCACTTCAATCTCTCTGGGTAACTGATGTTCCGTAGAGCAGGCACCAGTTTGGTGGCCCTCCTTTGGACATTTTCAATCAATTGACAGTCTCTAGCATACCTCGGGAACTGGCCGGAGTGACTACTCCAGACGGGGAAACAACTCACTTTTGAAGATTGTGATGAGCGATGGACCATCCAGATATCTAAACGACCTTCTTATAAGACCTTCTAGTTTCGTTGCCTGATTCACCCTCTTCTCATAATGACCAAAGAACTTAAGTTCATTGTCAACATAAACACCCAGGTCCTTTTCATATTCCATCTCTGTTAATGCAGTCTCTTCATCCTGTTGGGACATGTGATAAGTCTCCTTACCATTGGTGCAACCCAGGGGCATCCTTTTACACTTTGTGACATTGAATCTTAGCAGCCATTTCCTCAACCATTCTTAAAGCTCACAGAGATCTTTCTGCAGCTCTTCACAGTCTGTTTGGTTTTTAATTTTCCTAAATAATTTGGCATCGTCCACAAACATTTGTAGGAGGAGTTTGTAGCTTCTGGCATGTCATTTATGAAACAAACAAACAACAACAGGCCCAATACACTACCCTGTGGCACTCCGCTAGTCACAGGTACACATGACTATTTTGTACCATTAATCACCAAACACTGTTTGCAGTCATGCAGAAAGTCTCCGATCCACGCCAGGACACTTCCCCAAATTCCGTACCCTTCCAGTTTAGTTCTCAGCCTTTCATGCAGTACGCTGTCAAAAGCCTCGGCAATATCTCGGTATATATTTCCACCGTGTTCTAGAAATTTTAGCCCAAGCATCTAGTACCTTGAGTAAATGTGTTAAGCAGGATTGCCCCGGCATAAAACCATGTTGGCATTCCTTTACAGAGTTGTTTCGTAGCAGATGTTTCATCATGGCATCTCTTACGATGCTCTCTAGTACTTTACACACTATGCTGGTCAGGCTCACTGGTCTATAATTATTTGTGGAGTGACGATCGCCCTTCTTGAATAAAAACCTCACATAGCCATTTTCCAGTCACCGGGGACCTTTTGCACATCCAGGCTACTTAAACCTAGGATTAATTAAGATAAGCAAAAATAATAAAATTTATAACCCGTCCCAATTGCACTACCGTCTGTTCATATTATTCCACAACTAGATATTATGTTGACAGTTTAATTACATTCTAAAACATCAACACAATGGCTGTACAGTCACTCAAAAACTATATCTGCTTGGGGGGCTGATGACTTTCAGAATGAACAATGCGACTCTTGTTGTCTCGTTAGGGTTGCCAAAATCTTTCGTCTGTTGTTATATTTTTTCAACACAATTTTGTTTTGATAGTTCTTAGGGTGACTGCGCATGTGCTGCGTAACTATGAATTTTGTCAACTTCTGTACACTGCTTGAATACACTTCTTAATGTTTAATAATGAGATACAGCATTTGTACTTATTTATTATACAGAGAGTTGTGTATACTGTAATTGAATTCTCCTTCTTGAACAGTTGGGCAACAATGAGCTACAACAGAGGCCGAGGTTTTGGTTTTGGAGGGTTTTCGTTTGCGAGGAAACAAGAAGCAATCCCACCTCCACCTAATGCCACCCTAAGCAAACATGGCTACCACACAATGACAGCCATTAGCCAGAATGCAATTTCTGGAGGTTGTGGTTATGGTCAGCCTCGCAAGAGACCTAGGGATGAGGATGAGTAAGTCTCTGAATTTTGTTCAGTGCATAATGATTAAAAAATGATATACTGTACAAGTTGTCTACAAAGTCCTGTTCTAGTTTTGAAATTTAATTGCAACAAAACTAAAAGAAATAGAATGATGCAGTTTTTTGCAATTTGTTACTTTACAAATAAAGATTTATAATTTCTGCATTGCACCCTAACATGCACACCATTAGTGGACCATAGCCCATCCCACCATTACTCCATTTGAGTCCATTTGTTGGTCTACATATCCTTCGTTACTTCTGATGTCCTTGGTCATCAATGTATAAAGTGTTTCAATGTCAGCAACTGAGGTCTGGAGATGGGCCTAGTATGTCCAGCCCATCTTCCAGAGGATTTCCCCTCAAGGAAGTTAAAATCAAATTCCAATAGTGAATGGTTGTGACTCTGGAAGCCAGATGACACATTGAGCTTTCTGCTGTGTAGACGCCTTCATTCAAGCTTCTATTGTTAGCGCCTGGACGCTCACATTACAAGCTGTAAATCAAGAAAAACTTCATAAATCTTTTTCGGTTTTGTTGTACAGTAATAGCATTTTAAAAACAGAACAGGACTTTGTAGACACACTGTTCTGTTTAGTACAAGTATAATTTTCATTACAGTAATCTGGGTACAGTACAAGTTATAAATATTAACTATATAGCTCTGTAAAAAATATGATGCTGCATACTGTACCTTTATTGTTCCTTATGGTTATGATTGGGAAGATAAACACTTTTTTAATTTTCTTTTCTAAACTTGAGGTCCAGTCAACAAATTGGGACCTGGGATTTTATGCTTTACAATGTAGACAGTTCTGAGAGTAGCTACATGGTTACTTGTTCCTTGCTCACTTATAAAATGAGATTTCAGGATTTATCTCTGATGTACAGTATAATCTGTGAATGGCTTCTTATGTCACAGCAGGTTTTTACCAGTTATGAGAAAACCTTTACTCTCTGCACCATTAATAAGTACCTAAAACTAACAGGTATTTTGATGATGAGGACGAGAGCTTCGAAGGAGCATACCAGCCTGCCCCAGGTAGTCCTGGACCCCAGAGAAAAGATTCTTCAGACTCTGATGAGGATCCACTGGATGCCTTCATGGCTGGAATTGAACAGGAGGTGCTTATACTCTTTTCATAGACACATACTTTGCAATGTATTTGATATTATGTTCATTGAATCATTGTTCAACAGGAGGTAGACTTGTACACTATAGGTTATGATATTGTTGATTTATTTGTTAGACGTTCAGTACATACTTTACATTTTAAGAGCTATGCACAGAATTACTGTGTTAATAAAAGGCATTTGCTATGGTAAATTTCCATTTGAGAGGCGTGGAGAATAATTGAGGTTCAAAGTGAAAAATATGTTGCAAAATAAAAATTGAAGTTCAATAATTTCCTTGTTCTATATACTGTACAGTACTGTAATTTGCTTGGAACCCCTTATCTTTACCTGCTGTATGAATCAATATTGAAAATGAAAAGAGAAAGTAGTTTCTTCACCTGTAATATGAACAATATGCCAAGATTTGGAAACATTTGGTGCTCAACTATTAGCCAAGTAATATTTAATAAAAAAATTAATTTAGTTCTGCATTTGCTGTTGAAGTGGGATATTATTTAACAGCTGTGATTAATAATTGTGGATAAATTTAATATTTTATAGGTAAAAAGGACAAAGGGTAAAGGTGCAGGAGAGAAAAAAGAAATGAAAGGAGTTCGAGATGACATAGATGAGGAGGACGATGAAGAGTCTTACTACAGATACATACAAGAAAACCCCAATGCTGGCAGGTAAGTACAGTACAGAGACCCAGTGGATCCTGAGTTCTTGGATAGGGTATGCTTTTTATTGCTATAGTTTCATAGAGGGTGTTTCATGTTTTTGTGTTGTGGCATAGCTGGATGCATCACGAGCAACAGCAGAGGGCCCCAAGGAAGAACTTAATGCTAGTCAGCTATCATCTTTGTATGTTGTGGCCAAGAGTGTCAATGAGCTGCATCTTGTCTTGGTGTGAGAGCACCAATCAGCAGTCACTAACTTAGAAGCCATTGAAGGTGTGTGTGTGGATATGATACAATGTTGACAAGCCAAGCTTTGTGCAAGCTAGTTGTGAGGTACAGTATTTTGTATTAAAATATGAATTATAAATTAGCAACAGGGTATGTTAAGATTTGTAAAGGTGTTTAGATGCCTGAAGAAATGTGAGTGTATATGAGGCGTCTATCGTAGGAATGACGAACTCGCCAAATCATAGTTTTGAGTAAACGCACGTCAAAGCTTTAGAACTGTAAAATCACACAGCGCCATGGAATATTGATAGAATTGCCTCAGTTATGTTCTATATTGATAATTTTTGTGTGTAGAAGGTGTGCATAATACAACGACAAGCCTGTTGTACCCAAAAAATATTATAAATAGCCAGTAAAATAAATATTATTCTTCCCAATGTACACGTAAAAAAAAAAGTTTCACAAGACAAACAATCACTTTTATAATTGCTTCATGCTTTAAACGCTTGCGTGATAGCCCAGAGGGGCCAGGCACATTATCACTTTCTGAAGAAATCATTATTAATCCACCAAAATGTCTATTTAATCAAAAACAACAGAGTTAACAGGAGCACTATCGATGAGAAACACATTCACGACGCTACCACTACTTTGCTGTCACTCGGAATCAAGTATGATGATCATCCAGCTATGATACAATGATATGAGTTATTAAGGATGTCACCTAGGTTGGTGAGTTTTGAGCTGACTAAAGAGGCCGATACGGGACCAGCAGGGTTGTCCACAGATGTTGCACCTGTGGAGGGCTACATCTAGTGTGGGAGAGGCGGAAGCAGCATCTTTCCGGCGTTGGCGCTTGTCTGCCTCATTATGCAGTCGGGCTAACTCAAAAGTATTGACACCTTCTCGTGTGGTGCTGCTCCAAGCGTTACGGTGTGGAGTAATAGACTCCCAGGTGAAGGGGTCGATTTGGCACTTTTTCAGGTTTGTCTTAAGACTAATGTTATACCTATTCAGTTGCCCGCCAGTTTTACGTTTACTATTCGTTAGGTGACTGTAAAGTAGCTGCTTTGGCAGTCTACTGTCGTCCACGCGGGTAACATGGCCAGTCCAGAGTAGTTGTTCATGGATAATGGGAGCCTCAATGCTCCTACAGTTGGTGTCAGCGAGAATACTGGCATTTGTTCTCTTGTCTTCCCAGCGAACTCGGAGGATGGAACATAGACTACTTTGGTGAAAGTTTTCAAGTGAATTGAGGTGCCTCCTGTATGTGACCCATGTCTCGCTGCTGTATAGCAGGGTGGGGAGGACCACTGCTCGATACTACATGTAACTTTGTAGATAATCTCAGCTCCCTACAGCTGAAGACACTGGTACGGAGTCTGCCAAAGGCTTGAGATGCACATCTGATCCGATGTTGAATCTCTTCATCGATGTCCGCAGTGGTGGACAGGTGGGAGCCGAGATACTGAAAGTGGGTAACATTAGAGAGGGTAGTACCGTTAAGCTGGATGGATAATGGAGATGTGGCTGAACCAGGGGCAGGATGAAAGAGAATCTGAGTCTCACGTACATTCACCTCAAGGCCGAAGTGTGCATACGCATCTTTGTAGGAGTTCAGGATCTCCTGTAGGTGGCATTCAGTGTGAGCGACAAGGGTGAGGTCGTCTGCATACTGCAGTTCGGTAATGGAAGCTGCTGACACGTTTGTTCCTTCCTGGAGTCGTCTTATGTTGAAAAGACCCTTCATCCGGTACTCGATGTACACTCCGCTGGCTAAATTGGCACTAGCACGAGTAAGGAAGGCAGCCAAGAAAATGGGAAAGAGAGTTGGTGTCAGTACACATCCTTGTTTAACCCCTGTTTGGATGGGGAAGAACTCAGACTGGGTGCCATTGTGCAGGACACTACCGTTCATGCCGTCGTGGAGCTGCCTCACAGTGGTGATGAATTTTGGTGGGCAGCCAAAACGGCTGAGGGTCTGCCAGAGGACTTCCCTGTTGACTGAGTCGAAGGCCTTGGTTAGGTCATTGAAGGCCATGTACAGGTCACGACGCTGTTCTCTTCACTTTTCCTGTATCTGGCTGGCAGCAAAGATCATGTCAGTGGTGCCACATTGAAATTCTGGCAGGAAGTTTTCCGCCTCAGGAAGAAGTCTGTTTAGGAGGACTCTGGCGATAATCTTGCCAGTTATGGACAGCAGCAAGATCCTACAGTAGTTGCCACAGTCTGACCGGTCTCCCTTGTTCTTATAAATATTGACGATGGAGGTGTCTTTAAGAGTTTGGAGGGATTTCCTCCTTTTCCCATATATTCTCCAGGAGAGAGTGGAGATGGCTGGTAAGCAGAGGTCCTCCTGCTTTATACACCTTAGCTGGGATTCCATCAGGCCCCAAGGCTTTGTTATTCTTCATCTGTTTGATGGCAGTAGCTACCTCATCCAGAGATGGAGGATAGCGGAGGTGGGTCAGCTCTGGATGCTGAGGGACCTGCTGGGTAGTCAGGACATCCACATTGGTATTTCGGTTTAGCAGTGAATGGTAGTGCTCTTTCCAGCGCTGAAGGATGCCTTTAATTAGGGAGTTACTGTCGAATGAGTGGAGGGGGGCTGCGCCATGAGTGGTTGGCCCATAGAATGTTTTAGTGGAATTTAAAAATTTGCACATCTTGTGCTGATCTGCAAGTTTTTGTGTTTCACATGCTTCATTTTTAAACCAGTCTTTCTTTAGAGTGTGAAATTCAATCTGGGCTGCCGCTTTCTTCTTGTGGAAGGTATCAGCTTTGGTCCGAGACTGAGGGTTGTTTTGCCAGTCAGTTAAAGCAGCACTTTTATCATCGATGAGTACGTTGATTTCTGGGTCATTTTCATCAAACCAGTCCTGGTGTATTCTTCGATCTGGTCGAGGGTCTCTGCAGGTTATTGTCATGACAGTGTTGAGAATACCCCATTTGGCACTGGGATTTGGGTTGTTTGTTGTCATGCTGTGTATCAGCCCATGTTTGAGCTGCTCTCTGAAAGCCTGTGCTATCGCTGGATCCTCCAGACTCTTAGTGTCTAAACCTTTTCTGGAGGCTTGCTGCCTTTGCCATTTTGGGGCAATGTGAAGTGAGAACTTGGACCTGATGAGCCGATGATCAGTGTCACAGTGGTCTGAGTCACACATGGCACGGGTGATGAGGACATCTCGGCGATCTCTCTCTTTGACAATGATGTAGTCAATGAGATGCCAGTGTTTGGATGGTGGGTGTTGCCACGAACCCTTGAACTTGTTGACTTGCCTAAACAAGGTATTGGTGACAGTGAGGTTATGCGCAGCACACTTGCTGAGGAGGAGTAGGCCTCTGGGATTACATGTGCCTAGTCAATTTCTCTCTATGGTTCCCTGCCAAATGTTAGCATTTCTGCCAACTTTGTCATTGAAGTCACTAAGGACCACAACCTTGTCTTCTCTGGGGATAAAGGTTAGCACTCTGTCAAGGTCGGCATAAAAGGCCTCCTTGATGTCATCCTCTGCATCCAGTGTTGGGGCGTATGCACTGATGAAAATTCATGACGCGAGTGATTCAGCGGGATTCGGAGTGTCATGAGGCGCTCGTTGATCCCAACCGGCATTTCAGTTAGCCTGTGTAGGTTGCGTTGGCGGATGGCAAAGCCAACTCCATAAGTACGGTTTCTCTCCACAGCAGGCTTACCCTTCCAGAAGAAGGTGTAGCCAGTCCCCCGTTTTGTGAGTTGACCCTCGTCTGGGAGCCAGGACTCACTAATGACTGCTATGTTGATGTTATACCTACCCAGCTCTTTTGCCACAAGGGCAGTTCTTCTTTCAGAACGCTCATTTGTGCCAGTATCCAGAAGGGTCCTGACATTCCATGCAGCGACCATAAGAGGTTGTATAGTTTGTTTTTGTTTTGGCCTGTGACTATGATTATGTTTTCGACCGCATAGGGATGACCTTATTGAGTGCTGTTGCCCAGTCAGGTTGTTTTTTTAGGTAGGCTATATTTAGGGCACCTTTTCTAGCCCCCTCCCCATGTGGGGTGAGCAGAGTGGGTCCTCGAAAGGGCTGCTCAGTCACACAGGCAGGACCGGATTGCACTGCTGCCTAGATTCCAGTGCATAAACGACCATCTTATCTGTGCCACCCATGTGCAGTGTTGACTAGAGATTCCCAGCAGTTATCTCTGCCTGTCCCCGTCGCCACTTGTCCTTTGCCATAGGACTTTTGGGGGTATAGGGGTATTGATGATGATGAGAAGCTGAAAGCAAGAGGGAGCAAGCAGTGCTTACACCTTATTACTAACATAATGCTGCCACACTAGATGCATTACACCACCCCGTGTGTACACACACACACACACACACACACACTCACTCACTCACTTTAAAGTTTTTGTGTGAGACACTGTGAGTTGGAGGGAGGGAGGAAGGCTGGCACTGCCCTTTTCACCAATGATTTTATTTGCCTACATTCATTATCATATTCTCGTAGCATCAGCCTCTTATGTTGTATGTTTTATCATTGGTAATATAAAATATTAAATACCATGGAAAAAATATGATGTATAATTATTCATTTGACATCAAAATTACATGACAAGGTGAATAGTAAGGCAATTTTTGTTCACCCAGACCTCTCCAGTGGGAGGTGGGTAAGCTTAGCCATGACCAAATTAGCCACTTGTTAATTTTATCATTACAGTACTGATACATTATATAAGTAAGTAGTGTATTGTACTATATATGAAGGGTACACATTACAGTAACATAGCTCTATTAATTAATACAGAAATAAAAAAAGACAATTTGAGTTACAGTAGGAATAGCATGAGTAGGGAGGAGTGGGAGATGACCCTTTTTTGGGGAAGAGCAGTCAGTTTCTCCCCCCCCCCTCCTCCTCTTCACACCACCAGCCAATCTCCCTCTTAATTCACACTGTCTTTTAAAATGTTATGTAACATTATGATGAAGGGATACAGTACAGGCATTAAATAAAAGAAAAAATATGATTTATATAATTTGTATAATGATAAGAACATCTGCGGTAAAATGAACGAAATCAAACAACCCCTTCTGGTTTCCTCGTAAATTACCGACGAATGAATTATAGGAATAACACATGAATTATATTAAGATGCTGTACAAATTTACGTTTGGTGTATAGCCAGCGAGAGGAAGGAGGGAGGACATCTCACTTCCTCCAGCTCTGCCATCCCTTTATAACAGCAGTATGCAATTCACCTTAATTCCGTATAATTTAGAAAACATGTATAATGTGTATCCATATGCCCTCCCTGGGTTATTCACTGATCAGTCATTTGTCTGAGTGCAAAAGTAGCCAAATCATGCCATCATGTTTCAGTTAATTTCAAAATTGAAATTATAAATTAAAATGTTATAAGACAATGGTTTAATAATGCTGCTAATATGTGTGCTGCTTTGGTGTCTTGTCATTGTCACCTCACCGACTGCCTCGTCCCCTCACTACCTGCCTCATCACCTCACCACCTGCCTCATCACCTCACCCTGCTTCGTCACCTCACCCCTTGCCTCCTCACCTCACCTTTCAACTCATCACCTCACCTTTCAACTCATCACCTCACCTTTCAACTCATCACCTCACTACCTGCCTCCTCACCCTTTGCCTTGTCATAAAAATAGGAAATTGTTACATAATGTACAGTGTTTAATACATTTTGTATACAGTACATTACTTACTAGTAGATGCTGTCACTTTGAGCTTGTGATGCAGGCAGGCAGGTGGTGTTAACTGTCACTTTCCTCACCCTCCATGGACAACAGAGGCAAGTCAGGAGTGACACTAATGATTTCCACTGCCAACAAAATGCTGGGTCGTGGTGATGATGACTCGTGTGGTGGTGTTGATGACATAGGTGGTGGTGATGGACTTAGTGGTAGGTCTGCTATCTATGACGTTCAGGGCCGTGGGCTGGGGCCAGAAATACTGCCACCACTGGTACTAGGGAGACAACTGGTACAGGAGGCAGCACTAGGACACCTGGGGGCTCTAGAGAAGTGGTCACCGATCTTATGCTGCTTCATCTGGATTCTCATCTGGGCCTTTCTTCGACCCCTTGGTGCCACGGGTTTTCTCTGTAGCTTTCGGCACTGTAGTACTGTACACGTAAACACAGTACAGTGGGGTATGCTATAATGAACGGATCCTACCACGAATATTCCTATAACGAACGGTTTTACCTATAAAATTGAGAATGCTATAACGAACGAAACTCCTACAACGAATATTATTTTAAAAATTATTATTTTTTTTTACTAATTTATTGTTTTTTTATTACAAGTATTAATGATATTCTTTATTTCAGGGGTTTAGATGCATATTTATGCACTTTTTTACAATTTTATATTATATTTTTCAGTGTTAAGTGGTTGTATTTGGGGGCCTGGAACGGATTAATCCTGTAACGAACGAATGCTATAACGAACAAGGTTCAAGAACCAATTACACTGCACACGATGCTACCGATGCTACAGTACACAAACACTGTCCACTGCTATGTGCGTTAGCGTACTTGCGGTGTTCACACAATGTTAATTCACAGCGTAAAATTATACCCTGTACCGTATTTTGCGGCGTAGAAGACGCTGCATCGTCAAAGACGCACCCTGATTTTGGAAATGTAATTCTAGGAAAAAACTTTTTATACATACTAACAGACACCAGTGAAACCGTTGCTTGATACACAGCCCTTTTGGCACAAGTACACACACCTCTTTGGATATCATCATATTTTCTCTTCGTATTCTGCAGGCATTTTCTGAGCTAACCTTGTTCTTGTTCGCAAACTTAAGCCATTTCGTTTCATGAAGCGAAAACACCGACAAGCAGTTCCTTTGAAGTCATCCACTCCTGTGTTTGCTGCACACCTTAATAATAATAATAATAATAATAATAATAATAAAAAACGGTTTATTAATAGAGTTGCAGCCGGTAGCTGAAAATATACAGACTTGCATCCAAAATGATCATCTTCGTAGTCACCGCAAAACCCAAGTTTCTTTGGTCTAATGTCCATGTTTACAAGTTTTCTTCTAAGTCTGGCCATTTAGCTGGTAGTATATGAAGATTATGCTTCTGTTTATTTGTTTGTTTAAATTCTTCCTCCTGCTTCCTCCACTGGCGAATCATCTTCTTAGTAGGTGGTGGTCTGAAGTTTCACTCTGTTGCCCTGTTTCCATGTTCTTTGGCATATCGCACTACTTCAAGTTTAAATGCGATATTATATTTATATCTCCTTGATACACCTGCCATACATGAGGGAGATAAATTGCAGGAATGAAAATGGCTTGTGACACCAGTGAAGGCCTGGTAGTGAATGAATAAAGTTCTAGACACTCAAGTGTGAAGAAACAAAAATTCCTGTGCTTTGAGACCAGCAGACAACCTTTCGCAATTCCTCAATAGATGGCGCTGCCGCACCACTGCCATTAGCAAACAAACCGCACAGCAGCAAGGGTTGTGTAGCTGCAGCCGTTTATTTTTTATATATTGCCTACTGAGTTAGTAAATAATCGTATTTTTCGCAGTACAGTATATCAACAATATTAGTTTAATCAATTGTTTTATAGTACAGTGAGTTCTGCTATAACGCGTGTTTTGATAACGCGAATTTGCTCTAACGCGATTTATGAATTAGGAACGATATTTGTATAACGCGAACGCTTGTTTGCTATAACGCGATTTTTGCTTACTATTTCTCCAATTTTGTGGTACAGTGGGGTATGCTATAACGAATCTAATTGGTTCTAGAACCTTGTTCGTTATAGCATTCGTTCGTTATAGGATTAATCCGTTCCAGGCCCCCAAATACAACCACTTAACACTGAAAAATATAATATAAAATTGTAAAAATTGTAAAAAAGTGCATAAATATGCATCTAAACCCCTGAAATAAAGAATATCATTAATATTTGTAATAAAAAAACAATAAATTAGAAAAAAACAAAAAAAAAATTAAATAATGTTCGTTGTAGGAGTTTCGTTCGTTATAGCATACCCCACTGTATTAACTGTGAATATAGTAAAGAATATCAACGAGAAGCGTTCTGGTGATAGAATTCCCGGTGATGATCGTAAAAGAAAGGATATAACACTTGAAGAGAAGCTCGATTTTATCAACCTCAAAATCACCCTTCTCCCCCATCAACTAAAGTGTTACATTTACTGTATGATTTCATTATTAGATATGAATGTAACATTTATTTAGACTGTGCTATCCTTTGTATTAGGCTAACTACTAAATTTTTTCGATTTCGAGTAATCTGCACCTAACCCTATTTTCTCCATAAGCCCTGTTATTTCTATTACGCGATTTTCTATAACACGATATTTTACATGAACACAATTATCGCGTTATAGGAGAACTACCTGTATAGAGAATACTTGTAATTGCTAAGTAATGAGGTAACAATCTTTGTAAGGGGCTAATTTCAGTTGACCCTAAGAAAACCTCTGCTACAACCCATCAACTAGCGTAATCACTTTTCACATCTTAACTCTGTACAGTACAGTACTTACTTGAGTGTGTCCTGGTACAGTAATGAGCGGTACACACACAATGGCCACTGCTATGTGAGGTAGCATATGTGCTGTGTTCACACAATGTTAATTTATAGTAAAATTACACTGTTGATGTCTTATCACTGCTTAAACACTGTGTTGTAGGTTGATTTTGTCCTATGTACAGCAATTGTACAGTACAGTGATCCCTCGGTTAACCACAGCCTCGGTTAACAAAATTTCGGTTAACGAATTACCTTCCATAAGATTCTTCATTTCGGTTAACGAGCAATCCCTCGATTAACGAATTCCTTACGAGCGCCCCTCAACATGTTTTCACTTGCTCACTAGCTGTCGTATTAGTCCGCCAATACAGTAATCGGTTCTAGGGCTTAAATTCCTTACCATTTTAGTAACTATCAAGACGGTTGTACTATTCAATCATTTTAAAAGTTTTATATTAAATTTTTTAGTCATTTTAACAATTATTGAACATAATTGAGGTACAGGAAACTAGTTTTATGCGCGCCAAACAGCCACTCAACACACCAAGCTTGGCGTCAGTTTGTTTACAGGTTCAGAGGAAGGAACATCTTGTTTGAGACTCTTCAACATAAATGCTTTTTTTCCGTGTTTCCAGTCAAATTATTGGCCATTTTGAATTATATTTTACATATTGATAAGATATAGCGCAGTGCAGTGTTGATTTAAAGAAAATAATCTTGAATTACACCAAGTGAAATTTTATGGGTGAAATGGCGGCATGGGGTGACTTCTCTTCCACCCCTATGCCTTCTCTTCTCCCTTCTCCACCCACATTCTAATTCCCATCATCACCATCAACCAGGAGCCTTCTACATGCACACCTCAGAGTAAGTGTACTTTACTGCATTTATTTTTCGTTTGTATGTAATTTTCGGTGAGCTGGAACCAATTACCCAAAAACCCATTGAAACAATGGTTTCGGTTGACGAATTTTCAATTAACAAGCAACCTTCTGGAACGAATTGTGCTCGTTAACCGAGGGACCACTGTACTGCACAACAAACTGTACACAAAAAGAGTAGCGAGCAACAGATGAGCCTTGTAGAGTGGCTGGTGACAAAGAGTAATGAACTAAGTGTAACCTGATGCTAGCCTGGGGTGGGGGGTCATCTACGAGATGCATCATAAGAACATAAGAATGGAGGAAACTGTAGCGGGCCTATTGGCCTATACTGGGCTGTCCCATTTAAACCCAACCCCTATTGCTCATACCCATCCAACCTATGTTTGAAGCTATCCAGCATATTCGAGTTAATGATGATATTTGGTAACTTGTTCCACTTGTCCACTATACTGTACAGTATAGTCTTGATTTACGTGGCTTTGGTTTACGCGTTTGGTCATTTACGCGGCACCTTGCCAGACCGACATTTTTATTTACATGGTTCATTCCATCGTTTACGCGGGAAGCGGCGCGGGCAGGGTACGCACAAGGTCGCCCAGTCAACAAAACATTACCGAGTTCTTCACCCGCCACCCACCACAGCTAGCCCAAGTCAGTGATAGTGAGGATATGGAGTTTGAGGGGTTTGACAAAGAGGCCCTGCAAGCCTCTGTGGTGGATAGTGATACAATTGATACAAGTGATACAGGTGAGGGCCAATAATCTGCCCTCTGCCTCGGAACCAACCCTCCATCCCCGTGTGCCCAGCCATCTTTTCTACTAACGTAAGTGTTAAAAAACCTAATATTATTGATATTTCTCTTAAATATTAATTGTGTGTGCATACCATCATAAAATTAAGATGTTATTTTTACTACAACATACGTATTGTGTTGGAAAAAGTGTAGTTTGGGGGTCGGCCCAGTCTCTATTTCAATTAGTCCCATATGTTCTTTTATTTCGTTTACGCGTTTCTCGTTTTACGCGGACCTCCACGGGTTCAATTGACCGCATAAATGAAGACTATACTGTATTTCCAAACCAATGTTTACCTATTTCTCGCCTAAATCTAAATTTTTCTAATTTAAAACCATTGTTGCGAGTTTGCTTCTGGTTGGATAGTTTGAGTACCTTTGTAATGTCCCCTTTGTTTAGCCCTGAATCCCATTTATACACCTCTATCATATCGCCCCTCACTCTATGTCTCTCGAGGGAGTGCAAATTAAGATGCTTTAACCTGTCTCTGTACTCAAGGTTCCTAATGCCTGTGATTAGTCTTGTCATTCTCCTCTGAATTCTTTCCAAGGATTCTATATCCATTCTGTAATACGGTGACCAGAATTGAACTGCGTAATCCAAGTGAGGTCTCACAAGTGCAAGATATAGTTTTAGGATGATCTCGCTGCTTTAGGATGACCTCCTACCACAGATATCCCAGGAGGCCACATGACAGCATTAGCCAATCAAAGTGCACAAGCATATGACCTAAATTATTCAAGTGTCTTCCCAATCTCCCCCCACCCACGCACAGAGGACCCAGGAGCATGACGCAATATTTTGTCATTTACCGATACCGAGAACCTTTGTCCCCAGGGCCGGAGTAGAAAGGTTTGTAAATAATTTTTTGCAATTTTCTCAGATTTTTCAGGTAATTGTGCATTAGTTTTTATTTTTATTTTTTTCAGATTCTCAGAAAATTTTCAACCTCAGAATTTGTTCCCAAGCCTGGAATTTAAGAAATTTTCTGTAAAAATTTCGAGCAAATTTCAATTCCGGCTATTGTCGAGTTCTGGGTGTGAGGGATTCCGTCTAACTGAGACATTACTACAGGTTGACAATCCTTTATTCGAAATCCTTGGGGCCAGAGGCATTTCGGTTTTCGGAATTTTTCGGTTTTCAGAATGGTTAGGGTTTTTTTTTTTTTTTTTTTTTTATGTGTGTATTTATTAGCCCACCCGGGCATAGATCACTGACCCACATTGGGGCCTGGGGGTCTAAAATATAATAAAAATTATAATAAAAATAATAATAATTCATAGGTCTAGGTCGTGTTTCTCACTTTTGATCTTTTTTTCATTCTTGTATTTCTTTACTGTATTATTATTTTATTATTACAGTATTATTGTTATTATTATTATTATTATTATTAATTTTATTATTATATTTTATTATTATTATTATTATTATTGTAATCATTATTATTTTATTTTGGTGTATAATTATTAAAAATTTTATTTTCTAAGAATAATTATTATTAATATTACATTTTTGCCCCCCAGGCCCCGATGTGGGTCAGTGATCTGTGCCTGGCTGGGCTAATAATCCTGTAAAAAAAAAAAAAATAAAAAAATAAATGCCCCACAAAAAACTTTCCGCTTTTAGAGCTTTTCGGTTTTCGGAATTTCGGATAAAGGGTTGTCAACCTGTATATTATTATGTAGGACTGTATGTGATTGTGTATATGGGATTAAGAGTGTTGTAAATATGTGTAAAGAGTGAGTGAATATGTATAAAGAGTGTTTGTATCAGAGTGTGTCTGAAAGAGCTTCTTCATTGTTCATGTGTAGGCAAAAATGTGGATACATGTACAGTATACCTGTACATATTTTTTTGTCTTCATTTACATTTGCTCTGTTCGTCCTTCATCATCTTAATACCACACCCTTACCTTTTTCACTTTTTGTAGCCTAATGTATCTGTTTAAACCCTTTATACTGTATGTACTGTACTTACACTTTGTGTCTATGTTTGCATAAATTTTTGTCTGAACAATTTTTGGAACACACTTATATTACAAAATGTTTGACAGGCAACAAGAGGATAGCGAAGATGAAATTGAATATGATGAGGATGGAAACCCTATTGCTCCTAAGAAGCCGAAGTACATAGATCCGCTGCCACCCATTGAACACATTACCATTGAATATTCAGATTTTACCAAAAACTTCTATCAAGAGCATGAGGATATTGCTGCTCTCACGCCCACTCAAGTTCATGATCTGAGAGTCAAACTAGGGATTAAGGTATACATTAATAGGTTTTTATAATGTTTTTATAAATAGATATTAATTGTCATTTCTATATGTTGGTGGTAAGTTCTGGCAAGTTTTATGTTCTGAGTGCACATTGATTGAAAAGTTCATTCCTCCAGTGATGCTTCTCACCAAGAGGGTGTAATAATTATGTGGTTAATCCTAATCTGAAATTTTGTCAGAAGCCTACAATTGTTTAACATTTATAAATGATATTTCTGTGAGTTATGTAATAAGAGGGGGCCATATTGAGTACAGTACAAGGGAAAAGGGTTTGTACAAATTGGAGTTTCTGACGGTGTTGTTAGTTTTGGAAAAGTTTTAAAGAGATTGTGTATGTCTGCATCTTTAACTAATTATAGAAAGTGTTTTTTGAGCTGTAATTGAATGATTGCATTATGCTTTAACCCCCTCTGTACTGAATGGTCCAACTGGCATATACTGTACAGTATTTGTGTATGACAGCAGTAGTACATGTTGAAAGGGTTTGTTTAGAGCATGACATAACGAGGGAACTAAGTGCTTACAGTGTAGAAGGAGAGCCATAAGAAGCATCAAAATTTTCTGTTAAGTGGGTTGAAGTAACAAGAAGGATTTAGTCCCTATAAAGGAACAGAAATCTTGTAGACAACACTGAAAAATAGGTAGAATTGCCAGACCTCTGAAAAGAGTAATGCAAAACAAATCATAATTTTCATGGTTAATGGGGTTTGGTGCAAGGTTCACTGTAACTCATAGCAAGCATATAATTTTGGATTATTAATCTTAACAGCAACATGACAAGGAGAGTGAATGGGGAGAATTGTAAGAAATTACGAAAGTGGGTTGAAGTCACGAGTATGGATAAATGAAAAATTAAGATAATGGGGAATATGAAGCAAGAGATGATGTCTTGAGATGGGATGGATTTAGACAGTAAATGTGGATGAAGGGAATAAAAGAGTGCATCTAATAGTAGGTGGAATGAGTGTCTTGGGTAGGACAGAAAACAACTTCAAATGACAGAGGAGGACATGTGGGTGTGAGAGTCATCATGAAAGAATGCTTAGATGTAGGTACCTTATAATGTTTAGTGAAGGACTTGTATGAGTTTTATAGTGAGAAATGTTTACTGAAAATGTAAAGATTTTTATGTCATGCCTGAAGAGTTATTTTACTGTGTATTGTTTACAGGTTACAGGTTTTGATGCCCCTAAACCCGTAACAAGTTTTGGGCACTTTGGTTTTGATGAGGCCCTAATGAAAGCCATCCGTAAATCAGAATACACCCAACCCACACCCATTCAGTCCCAGTCAGTTCCAATTGCATTAAGTGGACGGGATGCCATTGGAATTGCAAAAACAGGCAGTGGTAAGACAGCAGCTTTTATCTGGCCGATGTTGGTTCATATTATGGACCAAAGAGAACTAGCTCCAGAAGAAGGACCAATTGGTCTCATCTTAGCGCCTACCCGTGAGCTGGCACAGCAAATTTATACAGAGGCACGAAGATTTGGCAAGGTTTATAACATACAGGTCAGTTACAGTCATTTTCCTCTGTATATACTTATGCAACCATTATTCATATGTAATGCAATATTCCACCATCTACATTTCAAATTTTTTGTTTTTTGGTTGATACCTCTTTCACAAGCCTACAAAGTGAATGCCTTTCTATTAAATGTGTTTATATGATTCTGGTCGATCTTCATATTTTCTTTTTTAGTTTCTTTCCTGTTATGTTGCAGGATGGTGAGAACAAAAAGCAGGCACGCACTCACTCTTATTTATTGTCATCCATTCACTGAGGTTGTAACATTTCCTTAAAGTACTCAACGCTATGCTCTCATACCCTCTGAAGAATGTAAGGATTGTTAGAGAATGTTGTGGTGGATAGAGAAATGAATTGTAATTTGATTGATGTGGATGCGTTGATATGAGAGGAGATAAGGAAGTGAAAGAAGTATTGCACAGAGATTGGATGAGGGTCTGTGCAGATGGAGTGGACTTATTGAGAGAATGGGAAGTTTTGAAAGATTGGAAAAAGAATACATAGTAGGAGGGAAGAAGTAAGACCTAGAAGATGGAAGGATGGGCTGAGGGGAATGGACATCCACAAAACAGTATGTGTGTGTGTGTGTGTGTGTGTGTAATTGAATGGAATGATTTTTTGGGGGGGAAGAGATGATTCTGGTGGGTGTTGCTCGCTTGTGTGGAGAGACGAGGGTAAACCACATTTGGGGCTTTGTGTAAGAGGAGTACAGGCATCCCCCGCGTTACGGAAGGGTTCTGTTCCCGGAACATTGACCGTATCGCGAAATTCCGTAACGAGAAACCTATTTTCCCATTGACTTCCATTATAAAACTGGAGATGCGTTCCTAAGGAATTTTTTGGGCCCCAAAAAAGTAATTCAAGCACTTTTATTAATGAAAATAAACATTTATAAACACATACAATACAGTACATTAAATAATTTATGATATACCTTCTTAAAACACCAATTTAGGGGTTAATATTGCATAATATTGTATTATACAGCTATGTGTATGTTTATTTGAGTGCCCCGTCATAGGAGTCCGTTTTCTCTCACTTCAAGGCCGCCTGAGTCGTCCGTTTTCTTTTAATCTTAAGAGTGCACCAGTTACTACTGTTTTATTTTTTAGTGGTGACACAGAATTTGATATTGCAACTGGGGTTGCAATTGTTGAGGCAACTTAGGTATGTCTGATTACAGTTGGAATATTCAAGATCCATTGTGAGTGGTGTTTAAAGCTTCAACTGTCTTTATGGTTGGTAAAACTTGTCAAGTCTGTCAGTCTGAATGGCATGTGTGAGGCCTTGTGTTTGTTAAAATTTACCCCAATTTCCGTAAGGGCGGATTTACGGGCCGTAACGCGAAATTATTGGTCATAATTTACAAATTCCGTAAGAGCGAAATTCCGTTACCCGGGCTTCCATAACGCGGGGGATGCCTGTACTATAGCAGAACGTATAAATTACATCAGTAAGAATGAATGAAGGAAGAATGTCTGTGTGTGTTTGTTCCTGAATCTGGCTATGTTGTATTAAAGGGGAAAAGGTTTGAAAGCATTAAAAAATATTTTATGTATTTGGCTTACAGGTTGTGTGTGCTTATGGTGGTGGCAGCAAATGGGAACAGAGTAAAGCACTAGAAGCAGGAGCAGAAATTGTTGTAGCCACACCTGGTCGAATGATTGATATGATTAAGATGAAAGCCACGAATCTCCAGCGTGTGACATTCCTGATTCTTGACGAGGCGGATCGCATGTTTGATATGGGTTTTGAACCTCAAGTAAGTTCATTTCTGTCATGTTTTTGGAAATTTTTAATACTGTATCACCATTTATTTGGGTTGAAAATGATGGATTTTATATTATTTGTTCATTGATCATAATCCTTGGTTTTGTTTACTGTGTACAGGAATACTTGAATACAGTAAAATAATTTTGAGGGGTTAAAAATTAATGTATTTCCGTGAATCATTTATGGTGCACGATAGCTACCTAGTACATGGTTGTGGTAGGTTAACCTTACTAGTAAGCTCCTTTATCTTGGGCTTGTCTACCATATACCCCTTGCTCATTAACTGAATATGCCACTTTAAATGGGGAGTTTGGTTTAAGGTGTAGGTGCTTTTAATTTTGGTCGATTGTTATGATATATTCTTGTCATCAATCAAGGATCATATGTACATCAATTCTAGCCCCATAGCCCCCTTCTACCCTTTCAAATTTTTCAACCCTTTACACCCTTTCTCACCCCTTTCTCAATTTTCAAGGTATTATTTCTCCATTGCTTCTTTCTTTGCCTTTAAATTGATATTGCTAAGAGATCTAGTACTGTCATTGAATATTACAGGGCAATATGTTTGCTTTTGTCTTTTTGTTTTAGGGATATAAATTTATTAAGTTTGGTAGAAATTGTTGTCAAAATATCAAGATAAAATATTCAACCAACAATAAATCTTACAAGATAGAAAATATTGGAATCTGTAGTTATGTTGAGGAAAGGTTCTTCCTGTGCTGAGTGTTTGTTTCGCTAAAATTGGTCACAAACTGGCAGAGAACTGTCAGTCTGTGTTAGAAAAGTTCATTTTAAGATACAGGCCAATAAAGTTTCTCAACCTTTCTCCCCTGTGTAAGTGATCATTCTGAGCCAATTTTACATGTAATATCTTGTTTTGTTTTTTTTGTGTATTTTTACATCTCCAACTGAACTCCAGTTATATTCTTTATGTGAGGTAGAGGGGAGGGGTGGAAGGCTGGGGCTGGGTTGCCTCAGGTGCCCACTGAGACGGCTGTTACTGTCTTCAGTTTTAGTGGTTATTTTCTTCTTTCATCCTCTTGGATTTAGCAATGCCCTTGGTACGTGCTTCCGTTTGTTGTCTTTTATGTTTTGAATCACATGCCATCCTGATATTTGAGGAGAGAAGCCTGGTACAGCAGTACAGCAGTACTCTACTGCACCAGCAGAGTACACACCTCTCCTTGACAAGGACCGAGACTCACTGATAACACTGCGTCCACCTCCCTACACTTACCAGATAGGAAGAGAGTTGCCTGAAATGAATTTCAAAATTCTTTTTTGTGCTATTTATTCCATATTTTTGGGGAAATTTTCTTTACCACAATCATACTCAAGGATGCGTGGGAAGGTGGGGGGGACCATACACAACTACAAAATATTGCGAATATCGCTATAAGACTCCGTCCACTTATAGCCGTAGGCAACACATTTGCTTAGGATTTTTGTTTTTTTAGTTTTTCATCGATCTAAGCCAGACAATCCCCTTATTTCTATAAATACCTGACACAAATGAAGATTTACAGATACAGGACTGTAATTTTTTTTTTGCATTTGCATTTGTTAACATCACTGGCAGCTTTGTTACCAAGTTAGACTCGTCAGTATAGCCACATTCCCCTAACCCTCTTGTAACCAGGCTGAGCTGTGAGGTGTTTGGTTATTTTTCAACCCATAATTTTGGGTAGATACAGTATTATCTCAATTTAACGAAGTAATTGGAGCCACCTCTGTTTGTTCAATCGAATTTTCTGCTAAATCGAGCTTTCTGTTATGTTCACTCAATTTACCGAACTATTTCACTAAATCAAGCGTGATTCCGTTAAATTTCACGCTTAACACGCCACGTGTCGCTTGGCACGTCAGGTTTGTTTACATCCGCTTAGTCTGTGTCCTACTACCTCTCAGTCAACTAAGTACACTGGAGCACCTTAGCTTTCATTTTTATTCAAGACATCATCAGAGGCAACTGAATTTACAGGGATGGAATATCAGGTCACCTTTTTTGGGTGGGGGATTAGTGGGTCTCATGACCTGAAGATGTCTTGAATAAACACGAAAGCTGAAGTATTTTTAAGGAGATTGTGACACGTATAAATGAGCAAAGTTATATCCCTTTAACATTACATTGCATAACATTTTAAAAATTTGAGTGAGAAAGCAGAAAGGTCACCTCACCTACTGCCTCGTCACCTCACCTACTGCCTCGTCACCTCACCTACTGCCTCGTCACCTCACCTACTGCCTTGTTACCTCACCTACTGCCTCGTCACCTAACCACCTGACTGGTCACATCACCTACTGCCTCGTCCTCACCTCACCTCTGACCTTGTTACCTCACCTACTGCCTCATCACCTCACCTACTGCCCTCATCACCTCACCTACTGCCTCATCACCTCTCCTACTGCCTCGTCACCTCACCACTTGACTGGTCACCTCACCTACTGCCTCCTCATCACCTGCCTACCTCGTCACCTGCCCTACTGCCTCGTCCCCACCTCACCTACTGCCTCGTCACCTCTCACCTACTGCCTGCGTCACCTCACCTACTGCCCTCGTCACCTCACCTACTGCCTTGTCACCTCACCTACTGCCGTCACCTCATCTACTGCCTCGTCACCTCTTCTGCCTGCGTCACCTCACCTACTGCCTCTTCACCTCACCTCACCACCTGCCTCGTCACCTCACCACCTGACTGGTCACCTCACCACCTGCCTCGTCACCTCACCAACTGACTGGTCACCTCACCACCTGCTTCGTCACCTCACCACCGGACTCGTCATCTCACCTACTGCTTCGTTACTTCACCTACTGCCTCGTTCCCTCACCTACTGACTCGTCTCCTCACCACCTGACTGGTCACCTCACCTACTGCCTCGTCACCTCATCTACTGCCTCGTCACCTCACCTACTGCCTCGTTACCTCACCTATTGACTCGTCTCCTCACCACCTGACTGGTCACCTCACCTACTGCCTCGTCGCCTCACCTACTGTCTCGTCACCTCACCACCTGCCTCTTCGCCTCACCACCTGCCTCGTCACCTCACCCTTCACCTCATTAGCTCAGCTCTGAATTACATTGATTTATTATTGTATTATTTTACCTTTTTAGTATTATATGAACATTTAAAGAAATATATATATTTGTACAGTAATTATAAATAGACCCAGAGCAGAAAAAATCCAGCATTACCCCAGTGGTTGGTCTTCCCACCCACGCACCAACCATGTGGGGATGAGGTTAAACATTGTGCAGTCTTTCATAATGCTGGGAACCTTCGTCCCCAGGCCTGGAGCAGAAGGGTTTGGAGTGATTTTCACAAAATTTTCTCAGGTAGCTACCTAACAGGGAGGTACTGCCACCTTGGAATATATTGGAAGTATAATGTGTTGTCTGATGGTAGACCCTGCTGCTATATGGCATCACAAAAATTGTGACCAGGTCCCAGGTTGCTGATTTGACTTTCTGCCTCATTTACACACAATTGCAGTCTCAATTGTTTCTTTTACTTTGACAACACAGCATACGTATAATGTTTATTGTTTCTCAATCTTGATCATTTTCTTTTTCTTTTTTTGTATTTATGGTCCTTTATTATTATTTTTATTATATTACAGTATGATCTCATATTTCGCAATATTTCATTTCGCATTTTTGAATTTTGCAAGCACTGCCTAATGTAACCAAGTCTTATATTTGGGGTAAAATATTGTGAATTTTGAAAGATCCAGCCAGCTGAACGCTGGCCAACGTCTTGAATGACGTCGCAACCGTCGTACTAGTTGTTCCCGCGCCATCCGACTGACCGCCCGGGTTGTTATTGTGCAAGTTTTTTGTTGGTGCTACCACTTGTCGAGTCAAGATAATGGCCTTTACCTCTACTGGGGGTCGTGCTGGTAGGGGTGGGACAGACCCACCTAAGTGGCCAAATAAGGAAAAGGAGAAGCGGGACTATCATAAGGGAGTTAAGTTTGCCAAGTACTCGATGCAGGATAAGCAGCGTGTGATTAAGTTACTTGAGGAAGGCCTTAAAACTAGTGAGATAAGAAAGATTACTGGTTTTCCGAAAAGCACAATCAGGTCAATGAAGGCAAAGAAAGATGAGATAAAGAAGTCTTTGGGAGTGGCAAAGAAGTTCTTTGGTGGAAATGTTGGTGTGTCAAATAGAGTTGTGTATGAATCCTCTGAGAAAACCAGGCTGATATCTATGACAGAACATTTTTTGAGCAAGTGACTTGTCCGCTGTGTGACAGAAAATGCAAGTGTTGATGGATCACAAATTTGAGACCAAGCCCTGGTCTCTTATGCTGCAATATTTCGCAAGAAAAACATAAATAATCCCCCTCAATTTGGTGCTTCTGTTGGCTGGCTGGCAAACTTTAAGAGACGTGGTGGTGTGAAATATGCACGGTACCGTGGAGAGGTTTCGTCTGCAGATGAGGAGGCTGCAAGTTCATTTCCCGAGATAGCAAAGCAACTTGTAGAAGAAGGTAGATACTCGTTGGATCAAAGTTATATTTGTGATGAAACGGGTTTCTACTGGAAACAATCTCTCCGTGCTACTTTTATATCAAAGGATGACAAACAGGCACGTGGGGTAAATATGGCTAAAGACCAATTCACTCCTTTACTAGCCACAAATGCATCAGGTCAGCATAAGATGAAGCCCTTAGTTGTTTACCGATCAAAGAAGCCTCATGCCTACCGCAATTTTGACATGAATAACTTGTATGTGTATTGGAAACAAAATCACAAGGGCTACATGACGCAAAATATTTCCCATGAGTGGTTTGTGCCCGACTCACGACATAACTGCCGAACTTGAATTTAGATATTAAATTGCTTCTATTTATGGACAATGCTCCTGGCCATGCCCGGTATCTGGTTGGCAGACATCCTAATGTTCAGGTGGTGTTCCTGCCCCCCCTAATGCAACCTCCATACTGCAACGACTTGATCAAAAAATAATTGCCAATGTGAGGTTGCTTTACTATAAGGCAGTTCACGACAGAATGGGGAAAGCCACAGACTCTCAAGATTTAAGTGAACGAAATCAACAACACTAATGATAGCGATGTGGAAGACGACCCTTCTTCAGTCGGCACCTCTGGCAACTCCCCCACCTTGCCGCAAGACCCTGCTAGCAACTCCCGTAGTGACATCACTCGACATAATGTGCTCTCTGTCAAGCAGTTCTGGAAGCAATTTCATATCCGACATGCTGTGGACCACATTGTAGCCTCACGGAACAAAATCATATTGGCAACCATTAAACATGCTTGGAAACCCCTCTTCCCACACCTGAGTAACGCAAGGTTGGCTGTGCAGCATGAGGCGGAGCTGCAGTAGGAAGTGCAAGGAGTGTCCCAGCACCTGGTTTCTGTGAGGTGGTTGCAGAACAGACTCAACAAAATGCTGAAGGAGAATGATGAATAAATGCTGGATGAGTCATCTGACGAGGCAGGTGAAGGCGATGCTGGAGAGGAACTGGAACGCAAGATCACAACCAGCAAGTTGTCTCTGATGCTCAGCACTTGTTTGAACCTCCAAGAACTGGTTGAAGAGTTGTCCGAGAATGAGAATGAGCGTGCATCACTGGTGAGCAAAGTGGAGGCCATCACCAACACTTTTATGCCAAGATACCAGCGAAAGATAAACAAACACCAGCAGTCATTAATCACACTGTACCCCACACAATGCCAACACGTTAGTGATGCACTCCAGAACATCGATGTTGGAGAAGAGGTGGAGGAAAAAACACAGGATTTGCCAGATATTACCACCGAGGACTTCCTAGGATTTGAACCAGGAGAGCCAGGTGGAGAGGAGAGCTGGGGAGGAGGCTCCAACCAGCCTGCCCATCCCCAGCCTCGGATATCCAACATCACCCAAGCTCATCAAGTTTGGGCTAACTGGTAAGTGCTACTATATTTAAGTGTTTATGCATTGTTTAATAATGATTTATCTTTATCTGCATAATTTTTATCATTTGGAGGTTATAAATGGGAAAATCAGAGGTTGATGTAGAGTGGCCAGTCTATATTTTTATTTTTCCCATTAGTTTATGTACAGTATTTGCATTTGGCAAATTTGAATTTGGAGCAATTTTTCCAGTCTATATTACTCGCGAAATACAAGATCTTACTGTATAGTAAATTGTATTTTTATTTAATATTTTTTAAATTTTATTATTATTATTATGATGAATGATGAATGATGATGATGATGATGATGATGATGATGATGATGATGATGATGATGATGATGATGATGATGATGATGATGATGATGATGATGATGATGATGATGATGATGATGATGATGATGATGATGATGATGATGATGATGATGATGATGATGATGATGATGATGATGATGATGATGATGATGATGATGATGATGATGATGATGATGATGATGATGATGATGATGATGATGATGATGATGATGATGATGATGATGATGATGATGATGATGATGATGATGATGATGATGATGATGATGATGATGATGATGATGATGATGATGATGATGATGATGATGATGATGATGATGATGATGATGATGATGATGATGATGATGATGATGATGATGATGATGATGATGATGATGATGATGATGATGATGATGATGATGATGATGATGATGATGATGATGATGATGATGATGATGATGATGATGATGATGATGATGATGATGATGATGATGATGATGATGATGATGATGATGATGATGATGATGATGATGATGATGATGATGATGATGATGATGATGATGATGATGATGATGATGATGATGATGATGATGATGATGATGATGATGATGATGATGATGATGATGATCCCAGGCCCTGATGTAGGTCATTGACCTGTGCCTTGGTTGGCTAATTCTGTAAAGAAAAAAACCAAAAACAATAAAATGCCTTTTATCGTTTTTGTACATTTAGTACATTCACCGTAGGTGAAGCAGGTTTTACTGTACTGTATCATGTGTCTGTAGGTGTGAGTGTATTAACGGAATTAATCTTGATTTAGCGAACTAGTTCACTAAATCAAGCAAAAATAACGGAAAAAATGCATTCCACTAAATTGAGAGTTCGTTATATCTGATTACGTTAAATTTAGAGTATAATGTATATGTAACCTTTTTCTTGTCTTTTTTTTTGTCAGATATGTGTACACACAATCCTACATACAAAATATGTACACAAAAAAAGGGGGGTAAAATAAATAATTATGAGGCCAGACACATAAAGGACTAAGCATTTCTTTGTGGATGAGTTAGCAGGTTGAGTAGGGGAGGAGGAGGTAGTGGAGTGTGTGTTGGGGGGCATTGCTAGGGAGTCAACAGAGGCAGTGTCCCAGCTGGGCTCCGTTGCTATGACTGGTGTTGAGGCCAAGCAGCCAGTGTCTATGCAAATGGCAGTTGTGTTAAACTTTCATTTAGCTTTTCTTTAATGGTTTTAGCTGCATTTTTCATCTAGGTCGTATACAAATGTTGTTTGAAGTAGCACAATTATTAATAACATAAGCAAGGTAGGTAGTATGGTTTATGAATACTGGGAAAGGAGGTTGAGAGTTTGCTTCACTCTTTTAATGTACCTTGTAGGCCGTTACTTTACATCTGTAATAATATTCCTTATGTTTTTTGTATTTTATTTTAGTTTTGTATTTGTAATAGTAACACAAGACCCGTCACTATAGTTACAGTGAGTTCTGCTATAACGCGTGTTTTGACAACGCAAATTGGCTCTAACGCGATTTATGAATAGAGGAACGATATTTGTATAACGCGAACGCTTGTTTGCTGTAACGCAATTTTTGCTTACTATTTCTCCAATTTTGTTGTATTAACTGTGAATATGGTAAAGAAGAATATCTCCAAGAAGCGTTCTGGTGATCGAATTCCCGGTGATGATCGTAAAAGAAAGGATATAACCCTTGAAGAGAAGCTCGATGTTATCAACCTCAAAATCACCCTTCTCCCCCATCAAGTTATATTCATATTTTTTCAAGGTAAAGTGTTACATTTACTGTATGATTTCATTATTAGATATGAATGTAACATTTATTTAGACTGTGCTATCCTTTGTGTTAGGCTAACTACTAAATTTTTTTCGATTTCGAGTAGTAATCTGCACCTAATCCTATTTTCTCCATAAGCCCTGTTATTTCTATTACGCGAATTTCTATAACACGATGTTTTACAAGAACACAACTATCGCGTTATAGAAGAACTGACTGTACATCCCCTTAGCCCTCCCCTACCACTCCAGGCCAGCTGTTATGGTTATTTTTCAATTTGTAAATTCAGGCAGATATACGTAATTTTCTTCTTTTTTTGTTACATGCACACTCAATCTTACATTCAGAATGTGCCCCAAAATTTTTTCATAAAGTCAAAAACATAAAAGGAATAAACTTTCTTCGTGTGTTAAGAGTTCACACTGAACGGGGGTGATAACTCAGCTGTTTTGAGCTGTCTCCCTTGTGTATTTAAATGATTGACAAATTTTATCAGCAGCCAAATGGCATTATAGTATTCTTTTGTTTTATTTTACATACAGTATTAATATTTATCTAACCTTCACATGATAAAAATTTACTGGTACAGGTCTACGTATATCATTTTATCTTATTCCTTATAGGAGTTTGGTAACGGGTGGGAATTCAGTTTCAGAGTTGGTAACAGTGTTCATAGCATCAGCTGTTGTGGTGGTGATCATGGCAAAGGCACGTTGGTGTGAATCTGGTGTCTTGCTACAAATTATGTCGAGGATTATATCTAGTATTTCTCAAAAGCTCGGATCAAATTTTACAAGTTATATGAAAAACTCGGGCTTTTTTTTGCCCCAAAATCAGAGGTCGAACTACTGTATATATGAGATCAGTTTATACATGAGTATATACGGTATTATTTTTATATATGTTTTTTATAATATTTAATGTTATCTGTCCAATAAGATAGTCAATATAACCTGCAATATTATTTTAGGTAAGGTCTATATGTGACCATGTTCGGCCAGATCGTCAAACTCTCCTCTTCTCAGCCACTTTCAAGAGAAAAGTTGAGAGACTGGCTAGAGATGTCTTGACAGACCCTGTCCGTGTAGTACAAGGAGAACTTGGAGAAGCAAACCAGGATGTAACACAGGTATGAAACTTCAGAAATTTATTTGTACTGTACATTGTTTTCTAGGGATAAAATTATCTCACGTTGTTCATATTGGCTTTATGTACTTATAAACCATTGTGTGACTTGTTCAGTAAAGTACAGTTTACAGGTATTTTGTATTTTTACAACAAACTTATATAAAAAATATTTTACGGTCATTGTTCAAACATACATGAGTTAGCGATGATTATTAAATATTTTTTGCTCATAGTTGTTATACAAATTAGGAGTACATATAGAAGCACTTATGCACCACCAAGAATTCACCCTCATGATTTTGAGATGTTTTTTGAATTTGTGAGATTATTAATACAGTACCAGTGGTCCCTCGGTTAACGAACACAATTCGTTCCACAGTCTTTCATGAACCGAAAATGTCGTTAACCGAAACCATTGTTTCAATGGGATATTGAGTAATTGGTTCCAGCTCACAGAAAAGTACATACAGTGAACCCTCACTTTACGCGGTTTCACTTTACGCGTTTCTACATTTACGCGGTACCCTGCCAGAATTGGAATTCCCACTTTACGCGGTGCATCTACTCATGTACGCGGGTGAAGTATAATTTTTTTTATTTAGCTCATAAAATTCATACAAATTATCCGGCCAGAATATAATTTACATTGCTGGAATTCTTACAATTTGATGATCATTTTGAATATAAACATCATAGATTTTGCATTAGATATACAAATTTTAGATCTAATGCAAGTATTTTGTTTACTCAGAGCAAATATGTTATCTTTTGCGCAAAATATATGACATTTATATTCAAAATATTCCTGGTCTTGCAAGGAATCCAGCAATGTGAATTATATTATCCTAACTTTAGTCTGAGGTATTATTTATTACTAAAAAGGTAAATATTCTTGTTTCTCCCACACATTTCTCTGGTAGGGAGGGACCGACCAACCATCTGGCACGGTTGGAAGAGGGGGGAGGCAAGGTGGGGTACTTTGATTGACAGATAGTGTCGTGAAGAATATATATTTTTTTTTATTAACTTAAGATATTTGTTTTAGCTCATAAAATTCATACAAATTACCCGGCCAGAATATAATTTACATTGCTGGAATTCTTACAATTTGATGATCATTTTGAATATAAACATCGTAGATTTTGCATTAGACATACAAATTTTAGATCTACTCTAAGTATTTTGTTTACTCTGAGTAAATATGTTATCTTTTGTGCAAAATATATGATATTTATATTCAAAATATTCCTGGTCTTACAAGGAATCCAGCAATGTCAATTATATTCAAACTAAGCACTATCTTATAAGAATTCCAGCAATACAAATTAAATTCACCCTGGTCACTTCTATTAAATTTTATAAACAAAAAACAAAAACTCAATCTAAAAGAAAAAAAAATAAACTAACAATTAAATACTTCACACCACAGGCGCCAACTGTCAAACATGTCACTGTCACCCCTCCCTCCCTACCCTCCACCTTCCTGAGAAACGTTTGGGTAAAAAGACTAGGATTACAGGTTTAAAAATAAATAATACCTCAGACAAAAGTTAGGGTAATATAATTTTTGAATAATATTTTGAATATTTTGAATATAAGCTTCATATATTTTGCACAAAAGATAAAATTTTTGCTCTCCCTTATAAAATTCTTAAATCAGATCTAAAATTTGTATGTCTAATGCAAATTTTAGCTTGTTTATATTCAAATTAATCTCTATCTTATAAGAATTCCATCAATGTAAATTATATTCTGACTTTACTTTGTATATACTTTTCTGTGAGCCGGAACCAATTACCAATATCCCATTGAAACAATGGTTTCGGTTAACGAAATTTTTGGTTAACGAACGACCTTCTGGAACCGAGGGACCACTGTATTGGTGGACTAGCCAATCAGCTGATGCTCATAACAAAACGTGTTTGTCATAAGGATTTCATTAATCGGAGTTTTGTTCGTTAACCGAATTGACGATCCTTATGGGAGCTTATTCGTTAACTGAGGGACCACTGTATCTCCGTTAGCCGGAATCCCTCTTCACCAAAACTCTCTGATAGCCGGAATTTCCGAGGGGCACATTTTCTGGAACTTCCGAGAACATTTTTCCATTATCCAGAAAATTCCTGAGATGAGGGATTTTTTTCCCGTTTTAAGAGAGTCGTCTTGTTACCCAGAAATCTCTCATTCCCGGAAGTGCTCTCCACCAATTGTTCCGGCTAATAGAGAAATTACTGTATTGGAGAACTGAAGTGTTTAGTAAATTTTAAAATAATGCTGCCTCTTTTGTGTGCACAGTACTGTACTTTTACAATATGTGATACTGTAACTGCAAAGTTTCCTTAAAGGTAAGTATTACACATTTCTTGTCTAGCAAATAATGAAACATGGTGATACTATAGAATAAAATTTTATGCTTATTTTCTAAGTGTCAGTCAGTGCCAGGTTTAATGTATGTATGTACAGTATACAGTCAACCCTCACTTTACGTGGTCCCACATTCCGCGTTTCCACCGGTGCCCTGCCAGACGCGGGTGAAGTGTAATTTTTTTATTTAGCTCATAAAATTCATACAAATTATCCGGCCAGAATATAATTTACATTGCTGGAATTCTTATAATTTGAGGATCATTTTGAATATAAATATCATAGATTTTGCATTAGACATACAAATTTTAGATATAATGTTTACTCGGAGTAAATATGTTATGTTTTGTGCAAAATATATGACATTTATATTCAAAATATTCCTGGTCTTACAAGGAATCCAGCAATGTCAATTATATTATCCTAACTTTAGTCTGATTTATTAATTATTACTAAAAAGGTAAACAGTCTGGTATTCCCACACATTCATCTGGTAGGGAGGGTTGGTGGGGGGTGGGAGGGAGAGAGGGACCGGCGACCGACCACCTGGCACGGGTGAAGAATATTTTTTTTTTTATTAACTGAAGATATTTGTTTTAGCTCATAAAATTCATACAAATTATCCGGCCAGAATATAATTTACATTGCTGGAATTCTTACAATTTGATGATCATTTTGAATATAAACATCATATATTTTGCATTAGACATACAAATTTTAGATATAATGTTTACTCTGAGTAATATGTTATCTTTTGTGCAAAATATATGACATTTATATTCAAAATATTCCTGGTTTTACAAGGGATCCAGCAATGTCAACTATATTATCCTAACTTTAATCTGAGGTATTATTTAATACTAAATGCTAAAATCTAGTTTTTTCACCCAACCTTTCTCTTGAAGGGAGGGGTGGGGGGGAGGGTTGGGACTAACTGACCATCTGGTCGGTTGAAAGAGGGGGGGAGGCAAGGTGGGGTACTTTGATTGACAGATAGTGTCGTGAAGAATATTTTTTTTTTATTAACTGAAGATATTTGTTTTAGCTCATAAAATTCATACAAATTACCCGGCCAGAATATAATTTACATTGCTGGAATTCTTACAATTTGATGATCATTTTGAATATAAACATCATAGATTTTGCATTAAACATACAAATTTTAGATATAATGTTTACTCTGAGTAAATATGTTATCTTTTGTGCAAAATATATGACATTTATATTCAAAATATTCCCTAGTCTTACAAGGAATCCAGCAATGTCAATTATATTATCTAACTTTAGTTTGAGGTATTATTTATTACTATACCTGGTTTCCCCAAAATTTCTCAGAGAGGAAAAGGCCAGTGAGTGTAGTGTGAAGAGAATGAATCGGCTGCTTGTCCAATTAACCAGTCCGTTCACACATATTTATATTTGGGTTTTAAGTAACGAAACCCAAACGGTAGTTCCTTTGTTTTATTATAAAAGGTTGTAGATATAATTCCTGAGTGTATATCAACCGTAAGTCTCACTGTCTAGGAGTGAATGAGAAAGGGACGGCGTTTATGTATGATAAACGTTAGGTCACGTCCTTACGATATGAGTTGAGGTGAGCTACTGAAGCTTAGGGGCATCGCAGTGCGTGCTTACAGAAATGCTGAGCTATGGGTCTCGCCCTCTTGGGTGAGTTGCCCGCTCACGTGTCCATCTCATGTCTTACTCATAGACAGTGGAAAGTTACAGGGTGGTGAATCTGAATATAATATCAGATGTATTGACCCATTTATATAATACGTTCTGTTGATGAGACAGGGGCCTATTACAGGGGGAGGGAGTTGAGTCCATTATTTGAATGGACATTAACTTGGCGACTGTATTTCTCTATTTCTGTTAAGTATTAATTGTGTGCATGTACCATCATAAAATTAAGATGTTATTTTTACTAGAACATAGGTATTGTGTTGGAAAAAGTGGAGTTTGGGGGTCAGCTGGTCTCTATTTCATTTAATCCCATATGTTATGTTATTCACTTTACGCGTTTCTCACTTTCCGCGGTACCCTGTGGGTTACATTAACCGCGTAAAGTGAGGGTTGACTGTACAGTATTACCCCGCTTTACACGGTTTCACTTTCCGCGATTTCTGATTTCTCATTTACGCGGTACCTTGCCAGAACCAGACTTTCACTTTCCGCGGTGCTTCTACTCATATACGCGGTGAAGTATAAATTTTTTATTTTTTTATTTAGCTCATAAAATTCATGCAAATTACCCGGCCAGAATGTAACTTACATTGCTGGAATTCTTACAATATGATGATCATTTTGAATATAAACATCATGGATTTTGCATTAGACATACAAATTTTAGATCTAATGTAATAATTTAGTTTACACAAAGCAAATATTTTATCCTTTGTGCAGAATATATGAAGTTTACATTCAAAATATTCCCTGACCTGCAAGAAATCCAGAAATGTCAATTATATTATCCTAACTTTAGTCTGAGTTATTATTTATTACTAAAAATGTAAATATACTATTTTCTTCCAATCACTTCTCTGGTAGGGAGGGAGGGAGGGAGGGAGGGAGGGACAGACCCAGCTAGGGCGGAGTATTTTGATTGATAGATAGTGTCCTTGAAGAATTTTCTTTGTTTATTTACTGAAGATATATGTTTTAGCTCATAAAATTCATACAAATTACCCGGCCAGAATATAATTTACATTGCTGGAATTCTTACAATATGATGATCATTTTGAATATAAACATCATGGATTTTGCATTAGACATACAAATTTTAGATCTAAAGTAATAATTTGGTTTACACAAAGCAAATATTTTATCTTTTGTGCAAAATATATGAAGTTTACATTCAAAATATTCCCTGACCTGCAAGGAATCCAGAAATGTCAATTATATTATCCTAACTTTAGTCTGAGGTATTATTTATTACTAAACGTTAAAATCTAGAGTTTTCACCCAAACATTAATCAGAGAGGTAGGAGCTAGTGAGCTGGGAAGAGGGGATTTGAGTCCATTATTTAAATGGACATTAACCTGGCGACTGTATTTCTCTTAAATATTAATTGTGTGATCATACCATCATAAAATTTAGATGTTATTTTTACTACAATATAGGTATTGTGTCGGAAAAAGTGGAGGTTGGGGGGTCTTCGGGGGTCAGGCCAGTCTCTATTGGAATTAATCCCATATGTTCTGTTGTTCACTTTACGCGGTTTTCACTTTCCGCGGTACCTTGTGGGTTCAATTGACCGCTTAAATCGGGGTACTACTGTATATATTTTTGTAAGAATAATGTTACTATCATTATGAATACGTCACTAATTATTGGTGAATGATTTTTTATTTCCATCCACAGATTATTCGGCTTTTGAGTTCAAGTGGTCATAAATGGTCTTGGCTCGTTCAGTACCTTGTAGAATTTATGTCTGCTGGCAGTGTGTTAATATTTGTTACTAAGAAAGCTAATGCTGAGGAATTAAGCAAAAATCTGGTGACCAAAGAATTTGAAGCTCTGCTCCTGCATGGTGATATGAGTCAGTTTGAGAGAAATGAAGTTATAACTGCATTTAAAAAAAAAGATAAGCCAATTTTGGTTGCAACTGATGTAGCAGCACGAGGTCTAGACATCCCCCATATCAGAACTGTTATTAACTATGATGTAGCCAGAGACATAGACACTCACACGCATCGAATTGGTCGTACAGGTGAGTTATATTCTTCTGCAGTTCTTCACACATGATTTGTGTTGTTGATGGACTAGTGTGATTACTAATCTAGGTATGCACATAACCCTTTCACTATGGGGATACTTTTAATATTTTATTTTACTAATGCCAAACAATTTTATTCAGTACAGAGGGGATCCCATACACAAGTGATTAAAGACTGTAGCTGTTAAAGTGTAGTAGTAATGCATTATAACATCAACATGTGAAGGTTGCTTTGGTATTCTCCAACAAGTAGGCAGGATGATTTCCCAGGTGAAAATTAAGAGGAAAGATGTTTTGTATATAAGGTTCAAGCATATACAGTACAGTACACAAACATCTGCTCACCTACCCATATTTTAATTTTTAATCTAATTAGCAGTCTGGGGATTTTACCTTGTTTAAGCTGCTAGTTGTGTTTGACTGATTTATGAACAGGAAACAAATTTAGCTTCATAATTTTAATGTTAAGACTGTAATAGATCGTACCACCTAGGTATTGTGTTTAGAATATCTTCCTATTGAACCAGCATTTGTGGTTGGCCATTCAAAACATCACTCATGATGAATAAGGGAAGTTGGTAAATAAAATTCCGTAGGAACTGAGTTAAGGACCTCCTGGGTCATGTTGTTTTACTTCTTAAACCACAGAAATAAATTTTGTAAAATCAGTCTTTTGTTTATGTGCAGGACAGTTTGTAAAATTCCCAAATAGAGAAAATTGTAGGCAGGTCTCTTCATTCTCAGGGAAGGTCATATACTGAGCCCCCCAGATCAATGACTGAAATAGAATCTCCTGTTACTCTATCTCAGCCCACACCAGGGAAGTCCTGCTCTGGCCCTTATACTTTTCTGAGCAGACACTACTGCACACACTCCCAGATTACTGTACTTAAAAAATTTGTTTCACAATAATATTTACATTCATTGTTATGCTTTATTCTATATACAGACGGACTATACATGATATCTACCATTTCTTTGGCAGTCTACTTTCTCTCATATATAAATTATCAGTACACTCTTGTCATCCATTCTCTTTTCACATCCCTTCCTTAGAATTCCAGAAGTGATTCCATTCACTCTAGGTGCCTTACTATTCCTAAGCTCTCTCATCTTCACACTCACACTTTTCATGTCTCCACACCAAATAGATTATTTTCAACTCTTTTTACCCATTACATTCAGTGAATGCTCAAAATGTTTTCTCTGTGTTGAGAAATTAGAAATGCTGATTTTTATATTCCTCCTCAAGGTCGAGCTGGTGAGAAGGGTACGGCATACACACTGGTAACAGATAAGGATAAGGAGTTTGCAGGACATTTGGTACGGAACCTTGAAGGAGCTGCGCAGGAAGTACCGTCTGAACTATTGGAACTAGCCTTGCAGAGCTCTTGGTTCCGTAAGTCTCGATTTAAGCAAGGTAAAGCGAAGGCTCTTGGGGGACGAGGATTAGGCTTCAGAGAACGTCCAGGACTAGGCTGTACTCCAATCAGTGAATCCACAGGTTAGTTTATAAAAATTATATACCCTATATATTTAGTAGTGTAAAAATACCATCTCCCACTGTTCTGGAAGATGGCCTATTATAAAGTACCACATGTGTTTTTGTCTAACCTGACATTTGCACTCTTCTGGCCAAACATCTTGTTTTATTAATATATATATATACCGTATATATACACACACACACACACACACACACACACACACACACACACACACACACACACACACACACACACACACACACACAGTGATATCCCCGTTAGCCGGAACAATTGGTGCAGAGCACTTCCGGGGATGAGAGATTTCCAGGTAACAAGACGACTTTCTCAAACCCGGAAAAATTCCTTATCCTCAGAACCTTTTCGGTTACTGGGAAAAGTTTCCGAGTGTCTAAACTAGACATCTTGCACAGACAGACACTAGCCCACTTCCCCAGAATGTTTCTGGGTGCTGGAGATGTTTTACTTGAGTCTAAACTACCAGAGTCCGTAAATACAGTTCTAATTAAGTTAGAAACTTCATTTCTTTGCTATAATAATCCAGAATAGTTTATCTAAAGGTTTGGTAAAATAAATATATATGAAAATTAAAAATCTTTATGGGCGTGAATGAAGCTGTGTGTTACAGCAAAGACTGGTATTTTCCACTCCCATGGAGCTGTGGGGGATTAGTGGGCCTTGTGTACCTGACCTGTACTCAGTGTCAGGTGGAGGTAGGGTGGGGGATTAGTGGTCTCATATTACTGACCTTCTGATGGAATATCAGGTCACCCTTTCTTGGGTGGGGGATAAGTGGGTCTCATGACCTGAAGATGTCTTCAATAAACACGAAACCTAGAGTTTTTTAGAGAGATTGATAAGTACAGTGGTTCCTTGGTTAACGAACGCCTCGGTTAACGAAAAGAATATTCAATTCGTTTAACGAAAAAAAATTAGTTGACGAATTCCTTACGAATTCCTCTCAACATGTTTTCTCTTGCTCACCAGCTGGAATATTATTCTGCCAATACAGTAATTGGTTCTAGGGCTTAAATTCATTCCCATTTGAGTAAATATCAAGAGGGTTGTACTATTCAATAATTTTCCAAGTTTTATATTAAATTTTTTGTAATTTTAACAATTATTTAACGTAATTGAAGTACAGGAAATGAGTTTTTAGTGCGCCAAACAGCCACTCAACTCACCAAACAGGCGTCAGTTTGTATCTCTGGTCAGTAGAGGTAACATCTTGCTTGAGACTCTTGAACATAAACTATTTTTATGTTTTTACTATTGTGGAGTCGAAGACAAAACCTTCGACTCCGACTCCTCAAATTTTTATGCTTCCGACTCCGACTCCGACCCTTGGCCTATTTGTAACAACTATTTCTACCATCCTAATTGTAATTTGTATGTTGTAACCTGCATAGGTAAAAAGTAAAACACCGTGGCTATACTGCTACAGCTTTATTAATGATCTGGACGATATTTAAGAACTACAAAAAGATGATAGGCTTGACTTTCAAAGTTTCAATCAAAAGAAAAATAAATTTATTAAGAATTCAAGATATTAACTAGAAAACACCATTTACATGTATATCTAAAAGTTCGATCTCAGCATATGAATTTTGTTTAAGCTCATAATCTGATGTGGATCTAAATGATGATCCTACAATTCCTTTTAAAGTAAAGTTATATATTTATGTACATTAAAGAAATGAATACCTTATTAAGGAAAATGGATAAACCTTACATGATTAAGTTATTAAATTAAATTTGCCTTAATCTCACCAAAAACAGGTTGTAGCTAATTGTTTTGTAGCTGAGAGCCTCTGTGCAGTTTTCAACGAAACAAAATTTGATATAATTCAAAATTTCAAATGGTAAAGAAGAGACTATCGTCCAAAATTATAGTGCTATACTGTGCCTGCTACAATAAATTCATAATAATGCTTATAAAATGGAAATAAATTCTTTTAATAATTTAAGAAAATTAGTGGGATCAGTGGAATCACTGCAATGAATATGCCTGAGTTCATATATTTGTTCTTAGGAACAGAATAGCTTCAGTCAGATCTTCCTTCATGGAAGCCCTTAAATCTGATCTGATTATTTTCAGTGCAGAAAACAGTCTTTCTACACTGACCTGAGTGGGTGGCATTGCTGTCACAGCTCTAGCTACATCTTTTACAATCTCTGGGTAAGCAGGTATGGCTTCTTCCACTGTCACTTTTGAAGACCGGTCAAATTTCTCCACTTCCATCAGTGCACCAAAGAAATCTTGCTGAAATCTCGTATTTTTAATGTCTACCGCTGCTGCGTTTTCACTCAGTCGGAGTCGGAGTCGGAGTCTGGACAATTTTACCGACTCCGACTCCGACTCCACAAGCCGAAATTTCCTCCGACTCCTCGACTCCGACTCCGACTCCACAGCCCTGGTTTTTACAGTACAATTATTGGTCATTCTGAAATTTATTTTACATATTGACAATATATAGTGCAGTGCAGTGTTGATTTAAAGAAAATAATCTTGAATTACACCAAGTGAACTTAAAATTTTATGGGTGAAATGATGGCATGAAGCTTGGGGTGATTTCTCTTCTACCCCCACTTCCTTCTCTTCTTCCTTCTCCTCCACCCCCACTTCTAATTCCCATCATCATCAACCAGGAGCCTTCTACATACACACCTCAAAGTAAGTGTACTTTACTGCATTTATTTTTAATTTGTATGCAATTTTCGGTAAGCTGGAACCAATTACCCATAATCCCATTGAATCAATGGTTTCGGTCAACGAAATTTTCGGTTAATGAACGACCTTCTGGAATGAATTGTGTTCGTTAACCAAGGGACCACTGTACCGGTAATAGAATTAACAAAACATTAAACATAAACAAAATACAGTATTGTACAGTATACTCTACAATAATAAATAAAACAAAAAATAAAATATTTTAACACAATGTGAGGTATGCATGTAGAATTCCCGGCAGTTTTGTTTACATAGTGGCAGCGCAAACAGCCGATTGTAGGCATAGTCGATGACGACATGCCATATTCTTTACAGAGTGCATTGGTTCTAATACCTTCTTCGTAGTATTTCTTAATATTTTCTTGTTTCACTTGAATTGAAATCGCCTTCCAAGATTTCTTCGGGCCCATGCTTGATAATTTCACCAATAAAATTTTAAGTTCACAACAATTTATTTAACTAATCCCAGATTTTTTATTTAAACCAACACTACACTGTATATTATCAATGTGTTAACTAAATTTCAGAATGACCAATAATTTTAATGTAAAAATGCAAAAATTTTCAAGAGCACAACTTTCTCGATGTTTACTCCACTGGAAGCAAAGGTAAACATAGAACCGATTTTATTGGCGGACGAGTTGATCAGCTGATGTGCCCACCAAAACGTGTTTCTCGTAAGGTTGAATTGAATTGAATTGAATTGAAACAGTTTATTTAGCCAGAAAAACACAGATACAGAGTGGATAATAATAACAATATTAACATGGCTGAGCCAGTTGAGAACCTGAGATCTCTTTTAGGCACCTGATGTATACTATACATCTATCTCAAGGAAGTATTATGAAACATTTAGTGTCATCTGGAACAGTACAATAGCATGGTGGTAATAAGATCATCTCATAATGTTACCACGGTTATCACTTCAATATTTATTTATTTTATTTACTTATTATTATTTTTATTTTTTTTTATTTTTTTATTATAAGTATATACATCTCCTCCCTGACTTATGACCTGCTTAACTTACGACCACCCACACTTACGACTTGCCTCAGTCGTACCAAAATTTGGTAAAATTACGTATTTTTGAGTCCCAAAGTCAGTACACAGACAAAATTTTCGTTTGTAATTTACTTTAAAATGGCTGGCAAGCTTAAAAGTAAGTGTTTTGTGGTGCTGAGAAGAAAAAGAGGCACCCATTTTCGATTTTCTGTGTATTATTTAAGTACTGTAATGTATTTCCGACTTAGACCATTTCGACTTACGACCTGGATTTGGGTCCCTAACCCCGTCGTAAGTCGGGGAGGAGCTGTACATAAATTACAGTGGAATTGAAAAACATAAGTACAATGGGGTAGCAGTACAACATGGGTTATACAGTATTAAGGTTGAACAAGAGGACAGAGCTTTCAGGATTGTCTGGTTGGCAATTATGTTTATTGCAATTGTAATTTCTTATCTATTTACATGATAATTTCCGATAAAACGGTTTTGATGGTACAATAAAAGCAGGTACTGTAAATATAGTAGGTATTACAAGAAATATTAATACTTAGACAATAGATATTTTTTTAGAGATGATTTAAAGGAAGGGAGCGTAGTCTTTGCTCGGATTGGTGGGGGTAAGCTGTTCCACACCTTCACACCATGATATTTTATGGAGGTCTGGGACTGAGAGGCTGTCATTAATAGAATTTGTACTCGTTAATAGAACTGAAAGTCCTTACTCTTTAACTGAAATCTCGTAAATTGAACCACTCGTTAATGGAGGGTGCTATATGGACTGATGAGATTTTTTATTAGTCTCATGCCTTTATATTAAGTAGCAGGGAATGGAAAGTGTTCAGTGTAATTTGAGCATCTGTTATCAGCATATTACCAATGAATACTTTTTTCCTATGGGGTGTCTGCAAGTGACCTGTGAGAACTCTCATGTGGGTTTAATGGTAATTTATACTATCCCTCACAGATGGACAAAAAGAGAGCATTTAGTGGTAAAATGAGGCTTGATAAAACAATCCACAATCCTTATTTATGTGCTGCAGCATTATTTATGTATTTTGATGGTAGGAGGGGTACTGTACAGTATTTTTTATTCCATTTTTTTTGCTCATTCTCAAAAGATGTTTGATACAATTTTCAAATACAATAATACTGTACCTGGTTAATTTTCCATGGAATTCTGAACATCTCTCCATACTCCACCAGCAGGTAGTGGTGGTGGTTGTGTTGGTGGTGGAGGTGTTGGGGGTGTTGGTGCTAGTATGGCAGTAGGCCCAGCGAGTCAGGCCTATGGAGGTGGAGACCCCAGCATGACCGGCCCAGCTACTAATCGTCTTGCTGCCATGAAAGCTGCGTTTCATTCACAGTACAAGAATCAGGTTAGTATAAAGTCTGAAATTTATTGCCTTTGTGGATGAGTTGTATTGCTCAGACTATGCTTACTCAAATTCCTTTAATTATGTTTGTTTATGGTGCACAGTTTGTGACAATACAACGTGTATTTCCAACTTCACCGCTTACTGTCTCATGCAGAATTTTTAACAAATTCCATCGTCATTGGCAATCTAATTCATGTTCATTAATACATATACAGTATTCTCTTACCTACAATGCCTTTCCTTTGGCCTCTTTGAATGGTTCTCCCTCTCCATACATTTCTCATTCCATACATTTCTCTCTTGCTATACTGTGATTCATTTCATTACTCATTCCTCCACTTCTTTTAGTCTATATCCATGTTTTACAAACTCCTCCATCTTTTAATTTCATGTTGAATACTATTCTCATTAAATAGGTTAGGTCAAACACAGTTTTCTCCAGACTGTTTGGTTTTGTACACAACTCTGTATATTAGTTGAGATTTTTTTTATATGAACATATCTGTTGATATTTTACTCCCTTTTACATTTTTCAGTTTACTGCAGCCAGTGCTGACACTTCATGGACTTTAGGTGATGCTAAGGCTGTTCAGCTCGCTCCACCACGGGACCGCAAGAGAAAGTCCAGATGGGATGACTAAGTGTTGAACTGCAATTGTTTTGATTTTTAATATATAAATTTGTAGTTCTCACTCTTAGTTACTAAACCTTATAGATGAAACCCATTATACAAATTCAATAAACTAAAACTAACATCACAAACTGACATTTCAATTTGTAAATTCCTACTGTTAGCCAAAATATGGTTTGTTTTTCAAGCTTTGACATTTTAAGTGTGGTAACTGAAAGTGATCGTGTTATCCATTTCTCCCAGCTAAGCTACTGAACTGACACATGTCTAAGTTGGGATGTCTGTCTCCTCAATTGTTTAATCCCTTTTCATTCTTGTGATATAAGTGGGTCTTGAAAAGTCAGTCTGTGCTGTCGGAGTTACTGAGACATTCAGTGTAAAGCAAAAAATGTATTGAATAATGATAGAAAATACTTAGTCATTAATGTCAGTTACAAGGATCAAATGGAGGATAAAAGTTTAATGTATAGCTTACACAGTAGCAGTATTTGGGGAAGAGACCATAGGGGTAAGAAAAGTTAATATTCTTGGGAAATTGATGTAAAGTTGTTAGTAAGAGAAATAATAACTCGCATGTGTAATGTATCTTACTACATACGTGGAATGTGGAGGATGAATGGTTGTAACAAAACTCTTAATAAATAATATGAAGATACAAAAAAATATTTAATGAATTATGCAACTGTGTTACATTGTTATAGATTAGGTTTTATTAATGTTTTAATACCGGATTGTTTTCAGATACAATAATGCCTATAGTGACTTTTTCTGACAGTGATGTGTAACTGCTCTCTTAGTAATCGTCTTCTGTGAGATATGTAATGGAGTGAGATATAAACCAGAATTTACCTAATTATGTTTGATTTAAAACAAAATTTTGCTCTATATGGGAAATTAACTATGGGCATCCCTCAAATTATGAAGGATTGATGTACAAATGGTTTTCAGGAACGGAACCTTTATGCAAAACAAAGGATACAGGTAACCCCTGAGATATGGTAGGGTTATGCTCCTGAAAAACCCATCGCTAGGTGAAATATCGTAGATAGGGAACATTATAACATGGCCTTCAATTGGATACGTTTTCAGTCAGGCCCCAAGCACACATGTATCGCCGACAAAACAATTCCTACAATAATACTATCAGTACAAAACAAGTAAACAACACTCGCCACATCATATTGGATAAGTCTGGTCATCATCACATGTCCCCTTCGAGGCTAAGGTGACTCTTGTAGGTGGAGTGGAGACGTCACTCTGACTTCCACACAGCCTCTGGGGAGTCTCATGCTGCTTAACACTGCCAAGCTTCACCTCAGAGACAGGGTTGTCTTGGATGCCTTGACCTTCCCAGACATTTTCAAAGTTACACTGCTCACTTCACAGTCACAAAAACTGAGCGAACGATGATAATTTAAAAACAATAATAACCACTGCCACTGCTCGCATTTTCAAAACAACAGTCAACGCACCTTACAGTCACAAAAAACCAGACAATATCACTTCATAGTCGCCATAACACAGTTCAATCTGAATGTTAGTGGTGTCCTCTCACTATATAAGAAAAAACACTGATGATAAGCGCAATGCTAGCTACTAATCGTGGAACCATGCGATGCCAGGTTTACGATCGACAAGGAAACAGACACAGCTGTAGTGCACGGGTTGGCCGTGTGGCGGGGCGTGGGTAGGCTGACAAGCGAAGGTGCCTTCAGTTAAATATTGTTTCCTTATAAAATGTCACTGACTTGACGTAGAAAAATATAACTTGCATTACTGGAATCCTTGTAAGACTGTGATTAATTTGAGTTTAAACAACCCATAATTTGCACGAGAAATTTTTTTTGATCAATGGATATCAATGGCTATTGGATGGATGTAGTTAAAGCGAGTTGTTTTGATCGTATAGAGGGTCATATGCAAGAACAATTGTCCTGTAAACAATGCTTTGGTATCCCGATGGGCATCACACAAGAATCATTCAGTGCTTTAAAAAATAAAATAAAATAAATAAATTGAGGTTCATGACTGGAACGTTGGCTCGTGGTGCTCTCGCCCCCTCCTGATGCATACTGCAATGGAACTATATTTTAAAACTAAAAGAAAAAAAAATGGAAGTGGATGTACAGTACATAAATTGTAGAAATCTGCAAAGAAATAATATTTTTTATAAGATATCCTTCATATACAACAGCATATGAAGAATTTTATTGTTCTTTTTAAAAGAATTCCATGTTTGTATGGGAACATCCACCAGCCTCTACTTGCCTCATCGCCGCTTATATCCTCCAATTTCTCCTCACCATCATCAGAGGTAAGTCTAAGTCCAAATATGCCAGTTGACCTGTACTAGGGTAGTTGCCAGTCCCAAACACATTTGCCAGTTTTTGCATATGTGATTTTTTCATGTTTTTGTTTTCATTATAGAAGGCAAGTATCAAGGGTTCAACATGTTTAATAGCAATGGTGATATACAGTGGTCCCTCGGTTAACGAGCGCCTCGGTTAACGAGATTTCGGTTAGCGAGTTACCTCCCATAAGATTCTTAAATTCGGTTAACCAACAACCCCTCGGTTAACGAGTTTCTTACGAGCCGACCTCAACAAGTTTTGACTTGCACTGGGCGGTCAACCAGCTGTAGTATTAGTCCGCCAATACATTAATCAGTTCTAGGGCTTAAATTCCTTACTATTTTAGTAAATATCAAGAAGTTTATACTATTCAATAATTTTAAAAGTTTAATATTAAATTTTTTAGTCATTTTAACAATTATTGAACATAATTGAAGGTAAAGTGACTAGTTTAATGCGCGGCATCCAGCCTCTTAACACAGCAAACAGGCGTTAGTCTCTCTGTTTTCACTAGAGGTAACATCTTGCTTGAGACTCTCTTCAACTAAACGCTTTTTTTCTGTGTTTCCAAGCAAATTATTGGTCATTTTGAAATTTATTTTACATATTGACAATATATAGCGCAGTGCAGTGTTATTTTAAAGAAAATATTCTTTATTTACAACAAGTTTAACTTTGAAAAGCACGTGTTGACATTGTTTGAATCCAGTATGGGGCCTAAGAGATCAAGAAAAGCGCTTTCAATCCAAACCAAGCAGGAAATCATAAAAAAACATGAACAAGGCATTAGAACAAATGCGCTATGCAAAGAATATGGCATGTCAACATCAACTGTGCCGACAATTCTTGCACAGAAAGACAAATTTAAAGAAGTGAAAGTGAGAGACAAATCTACAAGAGTGTTTAAAAGTAGATCCCTAATTGCAGAAACTGAGAGGTTACTTATCATCTGGATTAGGGAAAAACAGATGAAAGGTGATTCAGTTTCTACTGAATTCATTTGTGAAAGAGCCAGGGAGATTTACGAACATTTAAAGACAGATCAACCTGGTTCTTCAGGCACAGAATTTGAAGATTTTTGGGCCAGCAAGGGCTGGTTCGAAAAATTTAAGACAAGAAGTGACATTTTCAGTGTTGTTAGGCATGGTGAAGCTACTAGTGCTGATAAGGAAGGGGCAGCAAAGTTTTTAGATTAATTTAAAAAACTGATGGAAGAAGAAAATTATCTTCCACAGCAAGTGTTCAATGTGGACGAAACTGGGCTGTTCTGGAAAAAGATGCCCAAAAGAACATTCATCACCTAAGATGAAGCCTCTTTACCTGGTCATAAACCCATAAAAGACCGTCTCACTCTATTGCTTGGAGCCAATGCTTCAGGAGATTTCCGATTGAAGCCTATGCTTGTCTGCCACTCTGAAAACCCCAGGGTGTTCAAGCAACAGAAAGTGGTAAGAACAAAGCTTGGAGTTTATTGGAAATCCAACCGTAAGGCATGGGTGACAAGACAGCTCTTTAATGAATGGGCTGTTGATGTGTTTTGCCCTTCTGTCAAGAGCTACCTAACCACCAAAAAACTCCCTTTAAAGGCTCTTCTCCTCATGGATAATGCTCCTGGTCATGACCCTGACCTTGCCAGAAATTTGGAGTATCATTTTGACTTTGTGAAAGTGTTGTTTTTGCCTCCAAACACTACATCAATCATACAGTTAATGGACCAGAATGTGATCAGCAACTTCAAGAAGTTGTACATGAAGAAAATGTTTAGGAGGTGTCATCAGGCAATTTCCAATGATCCTGAACTAACACTGAAACATTTCTGGAAAAGACAATTCAACATCCTGGAGGCTGTAAAATTGATTGTGTCATCATGGCAAGAAGTCTCCACTAGATCCCTCAATTCTTCATGGAAAGCACTGTGGCCATCAGTAGTCCATGTTTTTGAAGGATTTGAGGAAGAAACAGAGTTGGACCAGGAGATTGTGTCCATTGGTCAGTCATTGGGCCTTGAAGTGGAGGAGGAGGAAGTGGAAGAGCTTGTGATGTCTCATGAGGAGGAACTTACTCCTGATGACTTGAAGCAACTGGATGAGATGTTACAGGTAGAGGCTGACAGTGGTGAGGAGGAAATTGAAAGTGATGACCATATGTCAGCTAAACAATTGAAAGATGTGATTTACTACTGGGAGAAGTTCAGGGAACTGGCTTCAAAGCACCCAGAAGTGGAAAAAACTGAACTAACTTTGTGTCATGTTGAGGACTCTGTGGTCTCCTTCTTTAAACATAAGTTAATGGTGAGGAGGACAGATGCCCCACAGACCACAATTGACACTTTCTTCAGTAAAAGGCAGAGGGAACAAGATGCTATCCATCAGCCTTCCACTTCAAGGAGAGAGGATGTTCATGGTGGAGAATCTGTCAGTCCAGAGGTTCCTGACATTTTCATGGAAGGTGACTCACCTTCCAAGAAGCAGTAAAATGCTTCTCCTCCACCTCCACTTCCTTCTCTTCTCCCTTCTCCTTCTCCACCTCCCACTTCAAATTCACATCATCATCATCATCATCCAGGAGCCTTCTACATACACATCTCAAAGTAAGTGAACTTTTCTACCATTTTTGTTGAATTTAGGCAATTTTCGGTGAGCTGGAACCAATTACCCAAAAACCCATTGAAACAATGGTTTCGGTTAACGAGCAACCTGCTGGAACGGATTGTGCTCGTTAACCGAGTGACCACTGTACATTACTGTAGAGTCATTCCATATTTTGTCTACAAGTAGTAAACTCCTGCTTTACGCTGTTTCACGTTACGCGTTTACGCGGTACCCTGCCGAAACCGGAATGCTCACTTTCCGCGGTGTGTGTACCCTTTTACGCGGAGAGCGGCGCGAGCAGGGTGCGCACAAGGTCGCCCAGTCATCAAAACATTACCGAGTTATTCACCCGCCACCCACCACAGCCGGCCCAAGTCAGTGATAGTGATAATGATAGTGAGGATATGGACTTATATGGACTTTGAGGGGTTTGACAAAGAGGCCCTGCAAGCCTCTGTGGTGGATAGTGATACAATTGATACAAGTGATACAGGTGAGGGCCAATAATCTGCCCTCTGCCTCGGAACTAACCGTCCATCCCCGTGTGCCCAGCCATCTTTTCTAATTATGTAAGTGTTTAAAAACCTAATATTATTGATATTTCTCTTAATTATTAATTGTGTCCATACCATCATAAAATTAAGAAGTTATTTTTACTACAACATAGGTATTGTGTCTGAAAAAGTGGAGTTTGGGGGTCGGCCCGGTCTCTATTTCAATTAATCCCATATGTTATGTTGTTCACTTTACGCGGGCCGCCGTGGGTTCAATTGACCGCGTAAAGTGAGGGTTCACTGTATGGTAGAATCAACTGTGAATACATTGGCCTTTTATGTCGATGATTCAAAAAAAAATTAATAATGCCTTCCAAAATAAAATAAATTGATGGTATTATTATCTTTTCGGTTATCCAGTGAATTTTAGAACTTTAAGTTGACCTAATTTTACCAGTTAGGTTAGGTTAACATTTCAATGTAGAGCATTAAAAGTTTAAAGGGCTATAATTTTTCCCTATTAATTCCCCCCTCCCCCCAAAAAGGACCACATTTTTGGAATCACCATAGAAATCTACATTAGAAAAAAATATTTGTTGATTTTTTGAGTGCTGTATATGAAACCAAAAAGATCCGAGTTTCCAGCTGAAATTTAATTTATTTTATTATTTTAATAGACAAAATTACCGACAATATTAGCCCTTTAAACTTTTAATGTTCTTCATCAAAATGTAAACCTAACCTAACCTGAATTTCCATAGGGTCTCTATACAGTATAAGACTCAATATAGATGTAGGTGTTGGCAACTTCTGAATATTAACCCTCATAAATAAAGATGTTTCAGAATTAGCAAATTTAACTAACACAATATTAATGCCTTTATTTTCACTTACAGGTGGAGATACAGCTGACTATTCACCTTTCACCAATACTGAAGAAATAATTCTTGGTTTCATAGATGATGTGGAATTTTTCTGGTTACTGGGAAGATTCTGGAAATTTCTACCTAACCTAACCTCAGAATTGGTTCCCAGATTCAGAACAGGAAAAATTTGGAGACTTGCGTAATTTCCCGTAATTATTCATTATTTCATCCTCGCAATTTGCTCACAGACCAGGAAAAAATGGAGAGAGTTTCTGGAATTTTCAGAAAATACGCCTGATTTTCAACCTTGGGTATTCGTTTGAAGAGCCGGAATGGAGAGAGTTTCCCGGAGAAATTCGAGCCGATTTCAATTCCGGGTTGTGGAGAGTTCCGGCTAATGGAAAAGGACTTAAGTTAAGTTTCCAAGATCCCAGACTCTAGTGCACTTAAATTGCTTTGTACATATGGTCTTAGCTTAGGCAGATGACTTAGTGTGTTAGCAGAGGGTTAAAAGCACCAGCAGAGACTTAAAATATTGTAAATAGATTCTTTTAGTGTATTTGTTGACATGCAAGTTCTGTTTTTCTTCTGTTGTCATTGAAAGTTTATAATATTGAGCTTATTTTTACATTGTTTTTTTTTTCTATTTTTTAGATTTTGTAAATTCCTTCTTAATTCATTTCTCTGTAGTGAGTTGTCATCATGTTTTGTTATTTTGTTATACCCGTACAGTATAGTCTGGATTTATGCGGTTTTGTTTATGCGTTTGGTCATTTACGCGGTGCCTTGCCAGAATCAAATGTTTTAATTACGCGGTAAATTTCATTATTTACGCGGCGAGCGGCTGGAGAGGTCCAGACTTGCCGCGCCTTTTTGTATTCACGCGGTCCATGCTTGACCATACACGGGAAATGCAGTATGTCGCTGTTGCGTTATTGCTGACGTCATATGATGTATCAGACTGTGATTGGGCCACGCAACCTTACCTCCCTCCCCCGCTAGCTGTGATTGGTCTAATGTTATATGACGTGGCCTGGCACGGGAGAGAAGCTACTGACCTAGCCGCGTCAGTCTCATTTCTCAGTCACCGCTTATGCTGTTCTCTCTTGTGCCCACTAATCTGTTCAACAATGGCTTCCGCTGGACCCCCACCACCCCAGAAAAACCTTGCATTACCGGGACCCAGCCGCCCCAAGCCCAAGAAGATACGATGTGCCCTAAGTATCGAAGTTAAGTACAAAATCGTGCAAGATTTGGAGAAAGGAACGAGACAAGTTGATTTGGCGCGCCAGCATGGCGTGAACGAATCTACGATCCGGACGATCAAAAAGAATGCCGCCAAGATTAAAGAGCACATGAGCATCACAAAGTCTGCAGGTGCTTCAATGGTGAAGTATTTGCAGAATAAGGTGCTGCTCAAGACTGAGAATTTGCTGGTGAGCTACTTGATTCGTCAGGCAAGACGGAACATGGCTGTGGACACGCGGTCAGTGCAGGAGTACGCCTGTGAACTGTACAGTACGTAGCAGTGGCGCGTAAGATGGGAATTGCAGAGCCCAGACCCTTCACTGCTTCCTCTGGGTGGCTGCAAGGGTTTAAGAAGAGGAACAAGATCACCAACATTAACATTGGTGGTGAAGGTGGTAGTGCTGATCGTGTTGCGGCGAGTGATTTTCCTCCATTCTTACGAGAAGTTATGGAGGAAGGACAGTACACCGACGACCAGGTGTTTAACATGGATGAATCCGGTCTGTTTTGGAAAAAGCTACCTTCCAAGACCTTCGTTGTCAAGTCTGCCAGCAAGTGTCGCGGCCGGAAGTTCAGAAGGAGCGTATCAAACGTCCTGTTTACCACCAATGCCTCCGGTACCTGTAAGCTCAAGTTATCGGTGATCGACACAGCACGCAAGCCGCACGCCTACAAGAACATGGACATGGCCAAGCTAAATGTCCACTGGCTAACTGCACATAAGGCGTGGATGTTCACTGGTCTGTCCCTCTCCTGGTTTGACGACTGTTTCGTTCCCGACGTGAAGAAATTCTGCGAGCAACAGAATGTTCCATTCAACATTTTGTTGCTCGTTGACAACACACCAGGACACTCGCCCCTACTGTTGGATCGTCACCCCAACGTAAACGTGATCTTCCTTCCCCCTAACACTACGTCATTAATCCAGCCCACGGATCAAGAGTTAATTTGTAATGTTAAGGCTGCTTTCTCCTCAAAGAAGTTTCGGCTCCTTAATGACTTGACCAACACCAAAGATGAGTTGCTGAACCTGAGTGACACCGATAGCTAGAGCGAGGACGAGGAGGAAGAAGAGTTGGCGGAGCATGAGGTTCGCGTCAAACAGTTTTGGAAGAAATTCAATATCAAGAAAGCTGTTGATTTCTTGGTGGAGGCATTGGGGCAGCTGTCTGTGGCAATGATTCGTCACGCGTGGCGGCATTTTTTTTTTTTTTTTTTTATTACGGGATTAGTCCACCGGCACAGGTCACTGACCCACATCGGGGCCGAAGGTGCGAAATTTAATAATAATAATAATTCGTAGTAAATAAAATTTATAATAAAAAGTAAAATAAAATATTAATGGTAATAATAATAATAATAATAATAACAACACTGAGATAATAATAAATACAAAGAAATGCAAGAATGAAAAAAATCAACATTGAAAAACGCTATACTGTATATGTATGTTGTTTTGTCATGTAATAGAAACAATTGAGACCCTACAATTGTGTGTAAATGAGGCAGAAAGTCAGATCAGGAGCCTGGGACTTGGTCACAATTTTCTTGATGCCATATGGCAGCAGGGTCTACCATTAAGCAACACATTATGCTGCCAATATCTTCCCAGGCGGTAGTACCTCCCTGTTCGGTAGCTGCCTACTATCTACTACCTAGGTGGGAGGCAGAGGCAACCTGTGACTGGTGAGGTTCAGTCTGTTGCAGTGGCAGTGGACCTTGCAAGAGAAGCTGCACAGTGTTACAGCTGCAGGCTTCTCAGAGACCACCAACGACGACATCTTGGAGGTGATCAGGGTTCCTGAGGTGACTGCTGACGAGATGTTGGAAGACGATGACGTCAGTGAGGAGGCAGGTGGTGCGGCAGCCCGAGAACAGAAGTTAACACATGGTAATGTAAAGGATGCCATCGAGTTTGCAGAGAAACTCAAGCTCATCCTTTCCAACGAACCTCTCAATCACCGATATGAAGTCTCCAATAACCATCTAGACCAAACTATGGAGCCGTATATCAAGATGTATCACGACCACATCAACACTAGCTGTCAGCGTAGCATCACCGACTTCTTCGCCCGCAACCCACCACAGCCAGCCCAAGTCAGTGATAGTGACAGTGATAGTCACTTTGAGGGGTTTGTCAGGGAGGCCCTGATATCTGTGGTGGATAGTGATAGTGATTCACCTGAGGGCCAGTAATCTGCCCTCTGCCTCGGAGCCAGCCCCCATCCACGTATGCCGACCCATCTCTTCTACTAACGTCAGTGTTAAACCTTGATTTTTCTTTTACCTGGTACAGTATATTATTCTCTTATTGATATTTATCTTCTATATTATGTGTGTGTGCATACCATCATAAAATTAAGATGTTATTTTTACTACAACGTACGTATTGTGTTGGAAAAAGTGGAGTTTGGGGGTCGGCCCAGTCTCTATTTCAATTAATCCCATATGTTCTGTTATTTCCTTTACGCGTTTCTCACTTTACGCGGGCTGCCGTGGGTTCAATTAACCGCGTAAAATGAGGGTTCACTGTGAGAAACGCGTAAAGGAAATAACAGAACATATGGAATTAATTGAAATAGAGACTGGGCCGACTCCCAAACTCCACTTTTTCCCGACACAATACGTACGTTTTACTAAAAATAACATCTTAACTTTATGATGGTATTCACACACACATAATATAGAAGGGAACAATCAATAAGAGAATAATATATTGAAGGTTAGGTTAGAAAAAAACAAGGTTGGGGTTAACACTTACGTTAGTAGAAGAGATGGGTCGGCATAGGGGAATGGAGGCTGGTTCCCAAGCAGAGGGCAGGCTACTGGCCCTCAGGTGAGTCTTCATTGCTGTCATCCACACTTACTAGTGCCTCCCTGACAAATCCCTCAAAGTCATCATCACTGTCTCTGCCTCTGTCACTATCACTGGCTTGGGCTGGCTGTGGTGGGTTGTAGGCAAAGAACTCGATTATGCTTTGCTGACGGCTGGTGTTTATGTTGTCGTGATAAACCTTGATGTAGGGCTCCATAGTCTGCAACAGCTGGGTAGTGAAGATTTCATACCTGTTAGCGTCAGGGTCGTTGGAAAGGAGGAGCTTGACTTTCTCAATACACTTGATGGCACCCCTTACATTACTATGGGATAACTGGCATTCTTCTTGGGATGATGCACCACCTGCCTCTTCACTGATGTCATCATCATCTACCATCTCGTCGGTAGTCACATCAGGATCCCTTATCACCTCCAGGATGTCGTCGTTGGTGGTCTCGGAGAAGCCTGCAGCTGTAACACTCTGCGCAGCTTCTCTGGCAAGGTCCACTGCTACTGCAACAGTCTGAACCTCACCAGTCACAGATTTACTCTGCCTAACACCCGGAATACCTTGCAACACATGTCTCCATGCGTGACGAACAGTTGCTACAGACAGCTGATCCCATTCCTCCACCAAGAAGTCCACAGCTTTCTTGACGTTGAATGTTCTCCAAAATTGTCTCACAAGTACTTCTTGCTCTGCCAACTGTTGATCCTCGTCATTTTTGCTCTTGCTATCGGTGTTGGTGTCACTCAGGTTACGCAACTCTTCCTTGGTGTTGGTGTAGTCGTTCAGGAGCTTGAATTTCTTGGCAGAGAATGCAGCTTTTACATTACAGATCAATTCTTGGTCCATGGGCTGTATTACAGACGTAGTGTTGGGAGGAAGGAAGACCACTTTTACGTTGGGGTGACAATCTAACAGTAGGGGCGAGTGTCCTGGTGCGTTGTGAAGCAGCAACAAAATCTTGAATGGAACATTCTGTTGCTCACAGAATTTCTTCACATCGGGAACGAAACAGTCATCAAACCAGGAGAGGGACAGAGTAGAGAACATCCACGCCTTACGTGCGGTCAGCCAGTGGACATTTAGCTTGGTCATGTCCATGCTCTTGTAGGCGTGCGGCTTGCATGCTGTGTGGATCACTGATAACTTGAGCTTACAGGTACCGGAGGCATTGGTGGTAAACAGGACGGTGATGCGCTCCTTCTGCTACTTCCGGCCCCGACACTTGCTGGCATTCTTCACAACGAAGGTCTTGGAAGGTGGCTTTTTCCAAAAAAGACCAGATTCGTCCATGTTAAACACCTGGTCGTCGGTGTAATGTCCTTCCTTCATAATCTCACGTAAAAACAGAGGAAATTCCCTAGCCGCAACACGGTCAGAACTAGCTTCTTCACCACCAATGTTGATATTGGTGATCTTGTTCCTCTTCTTAAACCTCTGTAACCACCCAGAGGAAGCATTAAAGGGTTTGGGCTTTGCAATTCCCATCTCTCGTGACACTGCAGCATACAGTTCACATGCGTACTCCTTAACTGAGCGTGTGTCCACCGCCATGTTCCGTCGCGCCTGACGAACCAAGTAGCTCACAAGTAATTTTTCCGTCTTGAGAAGCACCTGGTTGTGGAAATACTTGATCATAGAAGCACCTGTAGACTTTGTGATGTTCATGTGCTCCTTTATCTTGGCTGCATCCTTCTTAATTGTCCTGATAGTTGATTCGTTAACACCATGCTGGCGCGCGAGATCAACCTGTCTTGTTCCTTTCTCCAACTCTTGTATGATCTTATATTTGATTTCGTAGCTTAAGGAACGTCGTGTCTTCTTTGGCTTAGGGCGGCTGGATCCAGGTAATGCAAGGTTTCTATGTGGTGGTGGTGGTGGTGGTCCGGTGGAAGCCATTCTTATGGAACAATGGATACCGATATACACTGTGTAGCCGGGAGGGGTGTAACTGACGCGGGTAGGTCAAGGGGCTTGAACGCTCCCGCGGCGGGGCACGTCATAGTACATTAAACCAATCACAGCTAGCGGGGAGGGAGGTAAGGATGCTTTGCCCAATCACAGTCCGATAAGTCATATGACGTCACCGATAACGCAACAAAGACATACACTGCGCAACCTACTCGCGCCGCTTACACAACATGGCGGGAGGTTTGGATCCAAAAATAGCGCGGCGCGAGAGGACCGCTAGCCGCTCTCCGCGTAAAAGGGTACACACACCGCGGAAAGTGAGCATTCCGTGTTCGGCAGGGTACCGCGTAAACGTGGAAACTCGTAAAGTGAAACCGCATAAAGCGAGAGTTCACTGTATATATTTTTTTTTGGGGAACATATAATAAAATAGATTCAAAACTACCCAAATGCTTTGTACACTATCAATATTTAACGTTTGTTGTGTTTGGAATTACAGTATTTATGGTACAGTATTTACCTTCACTTTGAGGAGTCTTTCCCACTTTGGGTGTTTTGTTGCCACCGTGTCTTCCATGTCTCTGACTGTCATTATGTGTTGTTTGCTTGTCTTTATTATTTTCTTTTTGTTTCTTTGTCAGGCAGCCATTTTTTGCCTACTGTACTTGACTCTTGGGGTTTTTTGTTTTTTAAATATGATGGGCTTCTTTTTTTCTGGCCTTTTTGTTTTTGTTCTGTTTAGAATTTTCTTTCTTTCATTTTGAATATTCTTTCTACTCTGACTTTGTCTTCATCCCTTTCTTTCATCAATTGCTGATTTTCTTGTTGCTTTCTTCTGGGACTGAGTAGTAACTCCTTGTGGCTTTTTCAACTTTACATTTTGATCTATCAATTTTGATGATTTTCTAATGTTTGTCCTATTAGACTTTGCTTTCTTTGTCTTATCATCATTTGTATTAGACTTTCTTGTTGAAGAAGAATCATCGTCTCCTTTTTTCAGGGAAGTGATTCACTCTGTCTTTCCTCAACAAAGGTTTTGTCCTCATCATTTCCTGCAGCTCAGAAAACTCTAAGAAAATTGTTTGTTCCTGAAGCTATGTTTTCTTTGAATTGGAGTTCCACCTGGAAGGGTGTATTGTATTTTTGTGAGCCCCCAACTTCATTATCTGTCTCCTGGATTACGTCCCCAGCCACCTCGCAAATCTGCAAGTACGGTACTGTATATCGTTGAAGAATTATTGTACTATCATTATTCGTGGAATAACAGATGTGAAGAGTAACGACAAATTCGTCATAGCAAGAGGGTGTGCGGGGTTGCTAATCAATTATTCCTGTTATTTTGTTTGATCTGAAGACTAGTCTTTTACACTCTCCTCTAATGCCAGGAAGACGATTTTCTTCTGAAACACATCATCACGGAGTGGTTTTATGAAATCATATTAATGAGGGAAGATATAATGTACTGATCTGTTCATGTTGACTATTTTTTGTACTAATATTATTTAAGAAGTCTAATTAGAAATACGGAGTAACATCATTAGCAAAACCCAAGCTAAGATTAACATTTCTGTATTGTACAGTGCAGTATATAATAAATAATAATGGTTGCTCCTTGTGTAATGAGGATGGCCGGCCCAAGGGCCATCTAGATGTGAATTTGTTTAAAGTGTAGAAGCTGTTGCCAAAACAATAACAACACTCTATGTTAATGAGTTGCATGACCCAGTGTCAAAGAATAGTCCGAGAAGACCGGACAACTCGCCAACTGCACTGGTTAACCATTACCCCGGAACACGATCTTCAAATAGATTAACATCCAGGTCCCCAATTACTGCTGGGTAGACAGAGGCAAATAGCGTAAAGAAACTTGCAGTTAACGGGACCTTTACTGAGCCTAGGCTAGTACTGCAAGTACATGTATTACTGGTATGCTGTCTCTGGTGTATACATGTACGTATACATACATACAGGTACATGGAATATCTAAATTAAATATCAGTAGAAGTAGTTATAATGAAATGATATAATCAAGGGCATAAATCCAAAAGGGTTGAGAGGGTCAGGACCCATCACTTTTTTCTTTGATGGGTCTGAGTGTCTCAGGACCCCCCCCAACACACACACACACACACACACACACACACACACACACATTTACTTTTTCTGTTAAAATTAACCATGCTCCAGATGCCACCAAAACTTGTTTTTTAAGTACAGAACTTCATTTTAAAAATGTTTTAAACTGCCCACTCCCACCAGCTGGACCCTACCTCTACCCCCTCTGGTCACATTTATATGTGGATTTATGCCCCTGGATATAACTAATTTATAACAAAACAGGGAAAATTCTGACAACATTTGGAGGAGACGAGGAGAACCAGAAAGATCCATTGCAAAACGATGGACCTTCCACCACCCATTTTGTGGCATGGCGCCAAGCAACTCACGGTGTGAATGTGACTGACTCCACCTGCTGTCTTGTTCTGCCATCATATAACTATCATCTACCATACTGCACATGCTCATTAAAAATTATTATTTTGGGTGACTCAAGTGACACCTGTTATCCAGTTATTTATTTTTCTTCATACGCCGGCGGAACAAGTGGGGGCAGCAAACCGAGAATTGGGAATTATAAAGCAAACCTTCGAATACAAAGATAGGAAAACGCTCCTCCAACTCTACAAATCTCACGTATGTCCCAGCCTGGATTACTACGGTATATACAGGCATGAAAACCCTACATTCAGAAGGAGTTAGCATCCCTAGAAAAGGTGCAACACAGAGCGACTAAGATGATTCCGGAACTATGTAATCTTGATTCTCCAAGTAGACTGAGGGCCTTAGGACTAACAACCCTTCAGACAAGACACAATAGGGCAGATATCATTGAAACATTCAAAATCCAGAAAAGGATGGAAAACGTGAACCCGGGACATTTCTTTGTGATGTCACGCACCACCAACACGAGAGGACATAACTACTGTACTAATTCATCAAGTTACCATGCACAATGAACAATACTGGGCTTTAAAATAGCCCTTGACAAAATTATTAGAGCAATGGAGGGCTCCTACACAGGCCATTCTTTGCCTTCCCTCAGCATGACCACCTCTAGTGGGTGGCAATTAGCTAAATAAGGTAAATAAACATTATAATTTTCCTTTGAATACTTAAAAATATCTACAGCATTTATAAACAAACAATTTTTTTTCATTTAATTGAAACATGGGAATTATATATTATAGGTGGACAAGGTAGTGACATATAGGAATTGAAGTATGCAAACATTTCAGAGAGCCCACCCCACAAGGGGTCACAGCTTAGGGTTGAAGAAGCCACAAATTCAGAAAATTGTCAGTACAAACTCTTTTGGAGTGAGAGTTGTAAACTCTTGGAAGAGTCTGCCAGAGTGTTGTGATGGCACCTAGTGTGAGCTCATTCAGGACCAGACTTAACCAACACTGGAACAGGTACAGATACTTTCTGGAGCCAGTACATGTCTTGTACTTGCCAACAGTGCATAATAGAAAAATGACCAACCGCCCAAGCGGGTAACGAACCAATCAGTGGCGAAGAGGATAAAAGTAAAAGTAAATAATAAGCATAACAGAACACTTGTTTACCACAGAATCCATAACAATAGTGTATTAGGTAGTAACATGAGTGGCCATTAGTGAGTACAGCTCCTCCCCGACTTACGACGGGGTTAGGGACCCAAATCCAGGTCGTAAGTCAGAATGGTCGTGTCGGAAATGCAAAAAAATAATACATATAAATCTAAAATGAAATACAGTACAGTAAAAATAATCAATAATGACGAATGGATACAGTGTGACTGTGCACTTACTTTTAATGTAGTCAGCTGAATGCACACGGGGCCCCCATAATTTTCTATTTACAGGATACATGGAGACTATATTAATTGGATGAAGCAGAGGAGGAGGAGACAGGGCTGGGTGGGTCATCAATGTCGCTTTCTTCAGACAGGTTTATGTACAGGGGAAACTTGCTGGGTGAAGGTATTGGATCATCTTTAGGGAGTGAAGAGGCAGCACTGGTGGGGTGTGAGGAGCCAGTACTGGGGGACTTCTTAAAATAGATGTCCAGTTTAGACTGCACAGTTTGCTTTTTCTTTTCATTATAAATTTCCATGTAGCGAGCAAGTGCATCTTGGACTATTCTGTCAACTTTGGCAAAACGCTCAACATTTTGACCCATTCCGTCAAACATTTGCATCCCCTTATTAATTGTAGCAAATACCTCTGCCATTTGCTTCACTGAAAACTTTTTGGGGGTGCAGGTTCTTCTACATCCTGTCTCTCTTCTTCCTCTGCAATTTTCTGCGCACCCAGTTCAATAAGATCCTCGTTACTTAGCTCTTCTGCTACACTTTCAACCAACTGCTCAACATCTTCATTATCAATTTCTAACTCCAGCTGTTAACCCAACTCCACTATCTTGTTACTAATCTAAAAAATTACTTCATTTTCATTAAATCCTCTGAAACTGTTCACATATCTTTTCAGGACTTTCTTCCATATTCCATTCATGCACTGTTGTGTAACCTGATCCCATGCTGCAATAATGTTCTTTATACATGTCAAAATGTTGTAGTCCTTCCAAAACTGTCTGAGCGTTTTCTTACCTTCAGTAGCAGCAATAGCCTGAGCGAAGGTCGTACGTAAATAATTAGCTTTAAAAGCTGCAATACCACCTTGATCCATGGGTTGGATGACAGAAGTAGTGTTAGGGTGGAATGTAGACTACCTTAATAGCAGGGTGCATGTCGTCCAGGTGTGGTGGGTGTCCCGGAGCATTATCCAAAATCAGTAAAATCTTGAATGCAATCCCTTGTTGCAGACAATACTCCTTGGCTCGAGGAATGAAACAATTCATGAACCAATCCTCAAACAGTACTGTACTAGGGTCATCCAGGCTTTCTTGTTACTGCGATAAAACACTGGTAGTGTGTGCTTGCTGACATGTTTAAAAGCCCTGGGGTTCTCTGAATGATAGATCATGAAGGGCTTGATCTTGAAACCAGTTACATTCCCCCCCAACAGAAGTGTAATTCGGTCCTTGAATGCCTTGAATCCTGGCATTGTTTTCGCCTCTTTGTGGATGTATGTCCGTTCAGGCATGCTCTTCCACAATAATCCAGTTTCATCCACATTGAATATTTGCTCAGGCAAATAATTTCCTTCCACGGTGACATGATCTAGCTCCTCCTTAAAAGCTTCGGCAGCACCAACAGCAGCACTAGCTGCCTCTCCACTCACCTTAACATTATGTAAACTGTAGCAGTTCTTAAATCTGTTAAACCACCCATGACTTGCTGTGAAGGTTTGCTCGCACTCATCTCCTGCCTACTCCTTCAGGCTTTCGAAAAGGCTTCTTGCCTAAGCCTGTAGGGTTAGAAGGCTTAAGGGTACACGCTTTTGTATCTGGTCTTCCATCCATATCACAAGTAATTTTTCCATCTCGTGAATGGAACCTTGTCTTTTCTTCGTTATTATAGTTCCCTTTATAGGTGCTGATCCTTTCACTACCTCACGAATACATTCCTTGCCCTTCAAAATACAGTAGTAGATATGGTTGAGTGCGAGAAGCCTAGGTCGCGTGAAATTGTTGCTACAGTTTTTCCATTTTCATACAGCATTATTATCTTCATTTTCGTCTCAAAATTAATTGACTGTCTCTTTTTCGAGCACTACCAGCACTCTCACTTGTACGCTTTCCAGTCATTCTAAAGTCAATTAAATACGAAAATAATGTCAGTACACAGCGCGATCAGTTGCGGATACAACGACAGCCAAACACCAACTAAGCGCTCTATGGCGTGGGTGCCACGCTCTCATACGGGACAGAAACATTTCGGTATAGAAAATGCGCACGTCATTTAAAAAAAATTTTGGTACCGACTGCGGCGGTCGTATGTGCGGATGGTCGTTACGGACTGAGGCAGGTCGTAAGTGCGGGTGGTCATAGGTCGTAAGTCGGGGAGGAGCTGTATGTATTTATGATAATTGACTCCAAACACTAGGTAAAAATTTATTCATCCTGTCAGCCCTTCACCACACCTCCCTCGCCCTTCCCTCATAGCCTTTCATCACCCCTCCCTTACATCTCCCTCACACACCTCCACCCCTCCCTCACACACCTTCTTCATCCTTCCCTCACACACCTTCCCTATCCCTCCTTAACACACCTTTCTCACATCTCTCCCACACACACACACCTTCGTCACCCCTCCCTCACACACCTTCGTCACCCCTCCCACACACACCTTCGTCACCCCTCCCTCACACACCTTCGTCACCCCTCCCTCACACACCTTCCTCACCCCTCCCTCACACACCTTGTCACCTCCCCACACACATCCACCCTCCCTCACACACCTTCCTCACCCTCCCTCACACACCTTCGTCACCCCTCCCTCACACACCTTTGTCACCCCTCCCTCACACACATTCTCCACCTCACTCTCCTTTCTCACCCCTCTCACAACCCTGCCTTACTCCTCGTCTTCACTTCTTCTTCATACCTCTTCCCCACAACCGTTCCTCGCTCCCCTTCCTCACAACCTTCCCTTACTTCCCTTCTTCACCTCTTCCTCACACCCCTTCCCCACAACCCTCCCTCACTCCCCTTCCCCACCCTTTTTTTACACACCTTCCTCATACCTCCCTTACACCCCTTCCCTACCTCTCCCTTACACACCTTCCTCACCCTTTTTAAATGTGACCTAACCTCACTTAACCTAACCTAACCACATGTCCCCACTAATAAAAGTTTAGTTTATGTTAACTTACCTTAAAAGATTGGTGGTACAGAGCAGTAATGTGTAAACACTTTGGGTGTTGAGAAATAAACAGGGACAGAGGTGACCTGTCATCAGTGATGGAGAAATTATTGTTGTGAACACGCTATGTAATATTTATGGAAATCAGCTGTCATTTGGTAATTACTATGCTACGCAACTAGGGCGAGTTATGGAAGGTGAAGCTATAATACAGTACTTGTGTATGTTTAAGAAATATTGTAGCGTGAGTATGTGGCGCAGTTAGTCAAATTTCTCATTCTTTCTGTGTCAACTTTCTTTTTCTTTAGGACCACATACACACGTATGTAAAGGAGATTTCGCACTCAGGATGGAGATGAGGAAGGAAACTCAGAATAGTATTAACTCCACGTATATTGTATGTACAATGCAGTAGGATGCTGGGGAGTTGCTGTGTTGTTCTTGAGAGGAGGTCTTGTCGGCTTGAGAGCGTGGAGTTGAATGACCTTCCCGGTGAGGCAGGCGGGTATTTGTACAATCCTGCCCACTCAGGATTCGAGGTGCGAGATGAAAGGCACCACTGATTGACTAGGCGAGGACGGCAGGTGGCTAATCAATGAGTGGTTCAGGGGTAGAGGCTGTGGTATGGAACTCGCTGCTGATTGGCTGAGGCGAGGACGGCAGAGCGGTTGTAGTGAGAGTATATGTTCAAAGGAGGGCCACCAGACTGGTGTCTGCACTTCGGCACCTCAACTACCCTGAGAGAATGGAGCGCCTGAACTTGCCTAGCTTATACTAAAAACGGGCAAGGGGCGACCTAATTTAGGTGTATAAACATCTCAAGGGGCACTACTCAGTCGAGTGTCCTTACTTGGAGCTGGCGGACGTTCGCCCCACACGGGGTCACAGCTCAATATTGAAGAACCGCAGGTCCAGAAAACTGTGAGGGCAAACTTTTTTGGAGTGAGAGTTGTGAACTCTTGGAACAATTTACCAGAAAGTGTTGTGTTGGCACCAAGTGTGAACTCTTTCAAGACCAGACTTGAGCAGCACTGGAACAGGTTCAGGTACATTCAGGAGCCGGTGCATGCCCAGTACTTGCCAACAGTGTGTAACAGAGACGTGACCAATCACCCAAGCGGCTAACGAGCCAATCATTTGGTGAAGAGGATAAAAGAAAAAGAAAAGTAAAAGAGACATGACCGATCGACCAAGTGGCTAACGAGCCAATCAGTGGTGAAGAGGATAAAAGTAATATTCTCCCTCCCCTCAAGGTGCTGCAGGAAGTTTGTTGTCTGCAGAATCGTATCCCACGTGCAAGGCATAGCGGGCGGGGATGTGAACTACTCGGCTGCTACGAGTGATGACTCTGTGGAATGCCACATAATCTCTGGCAGAAGCAGGAGGAAAAGCATCTGGAGGAGGAGGGTTGTAGATATGAGAAAGGTGGGAGGAACAGGCGAGGAATGTGATGCTTCTCTCGCGGCAGGTGTGAAGTCCTCGGGGGCACTGAGTGGGATGTCTTGGTCCACAGGGACAGGTGCAGGATCCTCATCGGGAACAGGATCCTCATCAGGAGCAGGAGCAGTAGGTACCTGAGGATGAAAAGAGGGTGCACAGAAATGTTGTGCTACAAGCAGCAACGGTGGGCAGACTGGTGAAGGAGGTGCAGGTCTAGTTTGTTGGGGGTAATGTTGGGCTTGGGCACCATCGGGTAAGTTGGCCAGCTTCACTTGATCGATGCTGACGGTGTCGTGTCTTTCAGGGGCAAAGGCTGTGGTATGGAACTCGCTGCTGATTGGCTGAGGCGAGGATGGCGGAGCGGTTGCAGTGAGAGTGAGCCACTACAATATCACGATATACTTATTAATGAATAAATTAGTGGAATTTTATTGCAATCTCCTTAGATTTATATTTGCATCACTTTTGGTTACTTTAACTTACTGTTTGAAAAAAAAAACCCTCAAAGAACTCACACACCCTTGAACCATACTAGTTAGAAGTTGCTGGTGACCACTACAATATAAAAAAAGAAGAATTTTTCATGTTACCTTTTCCTAGTGACTATCTGCATATACAGTACTACATCCATACAAACTAATAATGAAAAGATAAGTACCAAGAAATTTGTGGTGTGTAAAGAATAAGGTGAACACGTCCTACATTGACACCACACACTGTATGAGTGGCCCAGGGGTTGGGGAAACACCAGAATGTAAAAGGCTGGTTGCAGTTCTTCACGAGTGTATTCACGGCACAGCCAAACTCGAGGTGACCAACACTTCCTCGTAGGAAAATTGAGGACCTTTTGAGTCACTTCATTACGTATGAGGAAGTCAAAGGACAGCTAATGATGGTGTGATAGATTCTCATGTCCTGCAGTCTTTCGCCAGAGAGTACAAAATGATCCGCTTTATATTAGAATCACACCCGAAGTGTAATCTTTAAACATCGTCACTGAGTACAGGTGAAAACTAATAAAAGATTTTTTCCCTCTCCTTATATATTTGTCAGTAGACTTACCCCAGCCTAAGGCTGGGAAAAAATCATCGATGATAGATATACTGTACTGTACTATTATGGGAAAGGAAGAAACTGAACGTAGTGCCAGATAAGCTAAGCCTTTCCTTATCCATAATTATGATGGGTTGTAGGAAGAAAAGCAGTAGAACGCTTACTGGAAAGTTGAAGATAATACAATACAGTACAGTATTCTATTTCAGAACCTTGAATAATGTTGAAAAGCCATTGGCCCGCCCACCAAATTATTATAGCATCGAATAACTTTAACATTAGATAACCACGTACTGTATGTAGATGAAGAGCTAGATTTACAAAAATATGGTATTCCTTCTGAATAAAACTAAGCAAATTGGTTAAATCTGTCCGCCCTTGATTATCAACAAAAAACACTATGCAGTATAGTCTCGATTTACGCGGATTTCCTTTACGCGTTTAGTCATTTACGCGGCACCTGGCCAGACCGGCAATTATTAGTTACGCGGTACATTCCATCATTTACGCGGGAAGCGGCGCAGGCAGGGTGCGCACAAGGTTGCCCAGTCAACAAAACATTACCAAGTTCTTCACCCGCCACCCACCACAGCCAGCCCAAGTCAGTGATAGTGAGGATACGGACTTTGAGGGGTTTGACAAAGAGGCCCTGCAAGCCTCTGTGGTGGATAGTAATACAGGTGATACAAGTGATACAGGTGAGGGCCAATAATCTGCCCTCTGCTTTGGAACCAACCCTCCATCCCCGTGTGCCCAGCCATCTTTTCTACTAATGTAAGTGTTAAAAAACCTAATATTATTGATATTTCTCTTAAATATTAATTGTGTGTGCATACCATCATAAAATTAAGATGTTATTTTTACTACAACTGTAAGGGCGCGTGTTTTCCAACACCTACACCACCCTTATCTTACTTACTTCTCTTGTTCTTTTCTTACTCCTTCTCAGTTCCTTCATATGTTCCTTTTACTTACTTCATTGGTTACTGCCTAACCTTAGTTCCTTTTGGTAGCATGGACGAGGGTCTAGGCACATGGGTATGGTAATTCTGGTATCAAGTCACTTGGACAGAAATAAAGGTAACTACTGTGGGATAAATGAATACTCCTAAAATACTCTAAGAACACATTTATTAATATGAAATCAAAGGGATAAAGAGATAGTATTAACATATAACTACCAGGCTCAACTCCTGGGCTTATTGCAGACTCAGTACTTTCTGCTTTACTTATTTACTTATTTCTTTACTCAACAGCAATTACTCAGATCTTACACTCTTACTGCACACAACCTTATTGGTGTTACATTACATTACCTAGCAGGACCAGTTCCTTGGCCCTACTCACAATACCTAGTACATGGCACTCCTTGTAGATTACTTTACTGCCACCCCAAGTGGGTAGTTCTACTTCACCCGCATCTTCTAGTGGTACATCTTACAGTTACAAGACTTTACTCCTAGTCCCAAGTGGACAACTTTACTTCTCACACAGTACAAGGTACTTTACACAACTTACTGACTGTTGGTGGTGCATATGAGATGCACAACAACATATACGTTAATACAAAAACCAGCATATACATGGGTCCACTACCCAACATGGGATAATTATTTCCAACTAATTATCCCCAACATTCATATTACAACCCTCTCTGTGGACATATAACTTCCAGGGAGTATCCCAAGGTGGAACACTGGGGCTCACAACCCCTGTGGTCGGTGGTAGCCAGACACATAGCGAGTCTGGGGTCTGGCACTAGGAGGCAGTGGAGCAGATTAATCATGCCGCATCGGTGCCATCGTTTAATATATCGATCCCTGCTGGGTATCTACTGCATCCAGGGCAGTTGTTGAGTGATCCGAGAGTCACAATTGGATCTGGAGAAACGGGAGGAGCATGGGGTCAGGGGACAAGCATGAACAACACAAACAAAACAAATCTCTTGTCTGGGAACGACAGACATATTTACGTTATATTACTCTTACACTGGGTGAATGACAATTCAACTGTTAAAGCATGAACACTGATATTCACTGACTGAATCAAACTGAATGGTTAGGGAACACATGAACATACCTGGAGAAATGGGAGGAGCATGGCGTCAGGGGACACTAGCCCTGCCTGATCCCATGGTATATATATACCCCTAAGTTGCCAGTGATCGCTGCTCACGCAATGACAATCATTACAAACAACTCAACTGGTACTCATTCAAAGATGACCCTTAGTTGACAAAGGTCTGGCGAATTACTAGAGTTGATTTACACAGACTAATTCAAGATTGAGCTTCCCAGAAGAAAATGGAATAAACAACGCTTGATAACTGTCTTCACAAAGGCGGGACAAACTGGGAGGGAACACAAGTGTAAGTGTTGATGGGGAAAACACTTCTTCTCGGGTAGCTAACCCACTCATGTTTTGCGGTCGTGGAGTTTAATAAGAATCATTAGTTAAACAGACTAGCACTCAACATGACCATGACACAACGTACTTATTGTGTCGGAAAAAGGGTAGTCTGGGGGTCAGCCCAGTCTCTATTTCAATTAATCCCATATGTTTTGTTATTTCGTTTATGCGTTTCTCGTTTTACATGGACCTCCATGGGTTTAATTGACCGCGTAAACCGAGACTATACTGTAATGTACTGTAAAGTTTCGTTTCAAAATTTATATTGTGATCGTTATAGAGGAATTAAAACTTCTAGCATCGACTTACAGAGTTAACTGGGGATACAAATTGTAAATACCTTTGAGTATCCGGCCCCAGGATTTAGAAAAAATAACCGTGAGAAAAAGACTTAACTGTTGAGACCATGGAGGTATCTCCATGGTTGAGACACTAGAAAATACGAGTGGTCTTTCATGACCACACTTGACAAGCGCTGGAGCAGGTACAGATACATTCAGGAGCCAGCGCATGCCCAGTAGAACTTGCCAAAAGTGTGTAACAGAGACGTGACCGATCGCCCAAGCGGCTATAGAGCCGATCAGCGATGAAGAGGATAAAGGTAAGTAAAAGTAAGTAAGTAAAGTGTATATACTTCTTATTGTGAAAAGAAATAAGATGAGATAATTAGATACTGTAGGGGAGAGTATCTACTATAGTTATTTCAGTATTGGAGGGTGGGCGGGTCGTGTTGCGTCTCTGTAACAAAGCGTGTTCGACATTCGGACCTTCGTTGTTGAGCGGCAAAATTGGACAGTGATTACATAAGATCATCAAGATCATTTTAGTGATGTGAAAGTGTAAATCGATGTAGGATTTTTAATGCTAGACGCGATTGTATTTTTGAAAACTCAATCTCCACCGAGTTGGAGATACAGCCAAGAAGTCTGTAGCGGATTCCTCCCCTACAAACGCTGTTTGTCGCTGGCTAGCCGACCCGGCGAATTCCCCAGTGTATGCCTCATGGTCTAGGTCAACCAGCGCCGCCTTACATGACGGAGGTCAACTATTAAGCCACGCCTACCTCCGCTATATAAGACCTGGCGGCCCTCGCTCCCGCCGGCGAGCATGGCGACCCACAAGCTGGTCCTCCTCTGAGCACCCTCACCAACCAGCTCTCTCTACTCAACGCTTGTAACCATGCTGCCTTCCCAGCACCAAGCTGCATTGTACATCCAATACAACATGCATACAGAGAGCACATTGTGAGTTTCCTTTTTCCATCCCATCCTGAGTGTGAACCAAATATCACATAATCCCACAAATGGTGACCCCCGTAGATTCGCACTCACACAGGATGGAGGAGAAATATCACGTACCCCCACAAGCCTACAACCACAAAATCATTGCCTTATGACAAACTTTTATTTTAGATTTTTAGGGAGTTGTGGTCACGGCTGTGATAAAGGCCAACCAGGGAGTGTAGCACTGTGCCTTTAGTTAAATCAGTTCATAGTGTCATCAATGACCGCGGAGGAGGTTGTAAATAACTTAAAGTGAATACAAACTGTCAAGCAAGCTGGAAAGGCACCACTGCCAGCTGAAACCAAGTCGTGTTACAGGTACCACAGAGACTTTAAATTTTATTTTGTTTGTGTACTTTCTCATGGACTGAAACTGTGCCTACAATACACCATTCACGGAGATACAGTGTACACAGTGATGGCACAAAGAGATATAGTCGTCGATGAGAACAGGAAAAGAAAGTGTGGGGTATGAGATTGTTTAGTGTTCACTCAGGATGGGATGGAGAAAGGACACTCACAATGTGCTCTCGATATACATGTTGTATTGGATGTACAATGCAGCTTGGTGCTGGGAAGGCAGCATGGTAACAAGCGTGATGTAGAGAGAGCTGGTTGGTGAGGACGCTCAGAGAAGGACAGCTTGTGGGTCGCCATGCTCGCCGGCGGGAGAGAGGACCGCCGGGCAGGTGGAGGAGGAGCGAGGGCCGCCAGGCAGCGGCGGAGGAGGAGGTGTTGCTGGCTGCGGCTGTAGGTAGAAAGAGAGAGATCACCACGAGGTCAGGTCTTAAATAGCGGGGGTAGGCGTGGCTTAGTAGTTGACCCCTGCTCCGTGATGTATGGCGGCGCTGGTTGACCTAGACCACGAGGCATACACTGGGGAATTGGTGGGGTCGGCTAGGCAGCGACAAACAGCGTTTGTAGGGGAGAAATCCACTACAATACTCCCCCTTCCCTCCAGGCGGTGTAGGAGACTTGTTGTCTGCAGAGTTGCTTAGCACATGTGAGGCAGAACGGGCGGTGCATGCCTCATGTGAGACAACGGCGATGGCGTGGATGAGCCGGTCGCTGGGGACAACTGTCTAGATACACAATATCTGTGGGAGTAGAGAGGGAGAATAAGGGTGTGTGGAGGCGATGAATGTTGTGCTTCCTTCACGGCAGGTACAGAGTCGTCAGATGCGCCTGCTGGGGTGTGTGGGCCTGGGTCAGGAGCAGGGGCTGCGTCAGCAGAAGCGGATGAGGGCTCGTGACAGCAGCTGGGTCCACGACAGCAGCAGGGTGCAGGACATCAGCAGGGAGTACCTGAGGGAGAAAAGAGGGGTGTGTGGGTCCGCACTCAGGAACAGAAGCCGCATCAGGGGCGGCAGGGGTTACTGCTGGGCCGGGGTCGGCGTCTGAGGCAGGACGGGTGTGCTGGGGTCGGAAGAGGAGCGACTGTCTGCTTAGAGTAGCAGAGCTGCTCTAGGGTGTCTAACCTGCGGTGTAGAGACAGTAGTTGTAGAGCCGATGAGAGCTGCTTCTGTGTGGATAAGCCAGTCTTCCATGTTGCTTGAAGACTGGGAGCGTGATCAGTTTCTCCTCCATCCTGTGTGAGTGCGAATCTCCGAGAGTCACCATTGTGGGGTTAGTATGTTTGGTTCTCACTCAGGATGGGATGGAGAAAGGAAACTCACAATGTGCTCTCTGTATACATGTTGTATTGGATGTACAATGCAGCTTGGTGCTGGGAAGGCAGCATGGTTACAAGCGTGATGTAGAGAGAGCTGGTTGGTGAGGACGCTCAGAGAAGGACAGCTTGTGGGTCGCCATGCTCGCCGGCGGGAGAGAGGACCGCCGGGCAGGTGGAGGAGGAGCGAGGGCCGCCAGGCAGCGGCGGAGGAGGAGGTGTTGCTGGCTGCGGCTGTAGGTAGAAAGAGAGAGACCACCACGAGGCCAGGTCTTAAATAGCGGGGGATAGGCGTGGCTTAGCAGTTGACCCCTGCTCCGTGATGTATGGCGGCGCTGGTTGACCTAGACCATGAGGCATACACTGGGGAATTGGTGGGGTCGGCTAGGCAGCGACAAACAGCGTTTGTAGGGGAGAAATCCACTACAAAAGTATAAGGAAATACTAGTTGAAATAAAAAAAATAAATAAAATCAACAAGCTTGGCTATCCTTAAAGGCATTCTATTACCGCCCCAAAGGAGGCGAGCACCGTGTAAACATTGGATTTCTAACCATACCCTGCAAAATACAGTGTACTTAGCAAATGCTGCAGCTTCTGAGAATTGGGGGGGGGAGCAGGGTTACTACTAAGAGCAGAGAGGTTACCTAGAACAAATTCTGGCTTGAATGTCATGTACACTAATACTGACACGTTTCTTGATAGGAGAGAGGAGTTTAAAACAATACTGAAGGTACACCAACTAGATATTGTGGGAGTTGTCGAACTGTTGTACAAGAACAGGAGAATCGACCCAGAGGAATGTGAGTTCAGTATTGCTGATATGACTCATTTACGAGCCTTTCTCAAGAAACTTGCAAGAGGGGTGTGGTTATCTATGCTAGGCAAGACCTTAGAGCCAGCCAGGCGAGGGTACAGGGAGAGGATGTTTTTGAAGAGTTCAAGTGGTATAAAATTAAACTAAAGGGAAGGGACTTACTTATTGTCGGGTGTATCTACAGATCCCCAAACGTGGCCCACTAAATCAAAAGAACTTAAGAGCCTTAATAGACATTGCAGCGATGCTCAACCCTAGCCACCTCCTTATCATGGGGGACTTTAACTGTAGCGACATCGACTGGAGAAACGACCTCACCCCAAATGACTTGAATAACCCTACTATTCTTTTTGTAGAAACTCTGAGAGATAATTTTCTGTTCCAACATGGTAGAGACCTGACACATTACAGGGGGGAGCAAACACCCAAGCCACTTGACCTCATCATAACAAACGAGGAGGGTATGATAGTTTAGAAGATAACCCAGAAATTCAAGACGTGGGTTGGATCAAACGATAAGCAGGACAGGAGGATGTATGTAAGAGCCAGAAACCAAACAATGGTAGAGTGTAGAAGAGCTGAAAAGGAGTTCCAGAGGCTTGTTGCAAGCGAGGTCAAGTCAAACCCAAAGGCGTTTTACCGCTATGCAAAGTCGAATTTAAAAACGCGAGTAGGAATATCGGACCTGAGGCTTGAAGATGGTAGTTACGCAGTTTCTGACCAGGATAAAGCTGAGGCATTGAACAGCTTCTTTTCCTCGGTGTTCACAAGAGAGGATGCGGTTAACCTTCCTGCATTTGAGGACAGACTGTTCAACACAGCACTGACCCACATTGTGTTCACAGAAGAGGATATAAGAAATAAAATGTCAAAGCTAAAGGTCCATAAGAGTCCCGGCCCTGACATGGTGCATCCTAGAGTGCTAAAAGAATTGAGCAACGAGCTTGCCTGTTTGTAAATGCCTGGATGAACGAAAGGTCCCCAGTGAATGGAAAGTGGCTTATGTGAGTCCTATCTTCAAGAAGGGCGATCGTCACTCCACGAACAACTATAGACCGGTGAGCCTGACCAGCATAATATGCAAAGTACTTGAGAGTATTATCAGAGATGCCGCGATGAAATAACTACTACGAAACAACCTTGTAAAGGATTGCCAACACGGTTTTATGCCGGGGCGCTCCTGTTTAACAATTGCTCAAGGTATTGGATATTTGGACCCATATTCTGGAACGGAGTGGTAATATCGACAATATTTACCTAGATTTTGCCAAGGCTTTCGACAGTGTACCCCATGAAAGGCTGAAAATCAAATTGGAAGGGTACGGAATTCGGGGAAATGTCCTAGCGCAAGCAGTGTGTGGTGATTAATAGCACGAAATCATCATCCGTACCTGTCACAAGTGGGGTACCACAGGGCAGTGTATTGGGCCCGCTGTTGTTTCTGTTTCATAAATGACATGCCTGACGTTGTACACTCCTCCATACAAATGTTTGCCGATGACGCGAAGTTATTTCGGAAATCAAGACCAAGCGGACTGTGATGAGCTGCAGAAGGACCTCTGTGGGCTCCAAGAATGGTCAAAGAACTGGCTGCTGAGATTCAATGTCACGAAGTGTAAGAGGATGCACCTGGGGCGTACCAACGGTAAGGAGGCATATCATATGCCCCAACGGGATGAAGAAACTGCACTATTTGAGACTGAATGCGAGAAGGACCTAGGTGTGTATGTTGACAATGAGCTGAAGTTCTCGGGCCATTGCGAGAAGAAGATAAATCAGGCAAATAAATTATTGGGTCTTATAAGAAGGTCATTCAGATATCTAGACGGTCCGTCCCTCGTAACGATCTTCAAGAGTGAACTGCTTCCCCATCTGGAGCACTGTCACCCCATCTGGTCCCCGAGATATGCTAGGGACTGTCAGTTTGTTGAGAATGTTCAAAGGAGGGCCACTGGTGTCTACACTTCGACACCTCAGTTACCCTGAGAGATTAGAGCGCCTGAACTTGCCTAGCTTATACTACAGGCGGGCAAGGGCTAACCTAGTTGAGGTGTATAAGCATCTCAAGAGGCACTACTCAGACGAGTGTCCTTACTTGGAGCTGGCGGAAGCTCGCCCCACAAGGGGTCACAGCTCAAGATTGGATTAGCTGCAAGTCCAGAACTGTGAGGGCAAACTTTTTCGGAGTGAGAGTTGTACTCTTGGAACAATCTACCAGAAAGTGTTGTGACGGACCGAGTGTGAGCTCTTTCAAGACAAGACTTGACCAACACTGGAGCAGGTTCAGGTACATTCAGGAGCCGGTGCATGCCCAGTACTTGTCAACAGTGCGTACCAGAGACATAAGGACATAAGAATGGAGGAAACTGCAGCGGGCCTAATGGGCCCATACTGGGCAGTCCCGTTTACACCCAACCTCTATTGCACATATAAATATCCAACCTATGTTTGAAGCTATTCAGCGTATTCGAGTTAATGATGATATTTGGTAACTTGTTCCATTCATCCACTACTCTGTTTCCAAACCAGTGTTTACCTATTTCACGCCTAAATCTAAATTTGTCTAATTTAAAACCATTGTTATGAGTTCGCTCCTGGTTGGATAGTTTGAGTACCTTTGTAATGTTCCCTTTGTTTAGCCGTGACTTCCACTTATACACCTCTATCAGGTCGCCCCTCGCTCTACGTCTCTCAAGGGAGTGCAAATTAAGATGCTTTAACCTGTCTCTATACTCATGGTTCCTAATGCCCGGGATTAGTCTTGTCATTCACCTCTAAATTCTTTCCAAGGATTCTATATCCATTCTGTAATACGGTGACCAGAACTGAACTGCGTAATCCAGGTGTGGTCTCACAAGCGCAAGATACAGTTTTAGGATGACCTCACTAGTCTTGTAACTAACACTCCTTTGTATGAACCCAAGTACTTTATTAGCCTTGTTACGAGCAACAACACATTGCTTACTTGGCTTAAGGTTCCTACTTATCATTACTCCTAAATCTCTCTCGCAGTCGGATTTCTCTATGGCATCGTTGTTCATCTGGTATCTGGTTTCCCTGTTTACATCTTGTAGGGTTTCGTGATATAATGTTGTCTAGCACTCAGGATGGATGGAAACTCTAAGGTGGTTTTCTTGTATAATATAAGTTATATGGTCGACAGTCTGGTGCTGGAGGTGCCGTGTGGTGAGGAGCTGCTCAGTAGGCACGTTCGGTGAGTAGCGTGTTGGAGGAGGTAGATGTGCAGGAGCTTCGTTAGAGAAGATGTTGCCTGTTGCTGGCCTCCAGGTTGAATGAGAACGGGACAGCCAGGAGCTTGCTTGGAGGAGGTGTTGCGTGTTCAGGAACCGAGAGCAGAATGAATCTCAATGGAGAGACAGAGCTTATATACACAGCAGCCGTGAGTCATCTGTGAGTCATGGTCGGAAAACCCGGGAAGTAGCCGGTCTTTTGGCTCTGTTGCTAGGATACTGTGGCATCTGGTGACGCCCCCCCCCCCCCTTGGGCCGCTAGTTTGGTTGCTAGGGAAGACGTAGCAGGTGGGATGCAGCTACGCAGTTGTAGGGGAGACGTCCACTACAATCTCCTATACTGAGTACTTTACATTTGTCCATGTTGAATTTCATCTGCCATTTTTCAGACCATTCAAATTTTTTTTAGATCTTCCTGTAGTTTTGTGGAGTCCTCGTCAGATTTAATAACCCGTCCTATTTTAGTGTCATCAGCAAATTTACTTATGTTGCTGTCTATGCCGAGATTTATGTCGTTTATGTATATAATAAACAATAATGGTCCAAGTACTGAGCCTTGGGGAACTCCACTAGTGACGTTGCTCCAATGGGATTTAGTGCCGTTAATGCTCACTCGCTGTTTCCTGTCCTGTAGCCACGCCCTAATCCATTTAAGGATATTATTACCTTGGATGCCATGTGCCTCTACCTTTCTAGTAGTCTCGTGGGGACTCTGTGACCGATCGCCCAAGCGGCTAACGAGCCGATTAGTGGTGAAGAGGATAAAAGTATAAGTATTGTAGTGGATACTCTCCCCTACAATACCAATGTTACTTTGTTAGAACTTTTATTGTTCAGCGTTATTCCAGGCAGAAACCGGTGTACTCTGCGAAAACTTGTGATGTTTGGTAGTGTCACAGTGGATTAAAAATAAATAAAACACCTGTCCCGAGTGAGGATTGAATCTAGGACAAGTTTGTAAGGGATACGTGCGTTACTTGATTTATACACAAAACATTTGTAATTGAATGGACACTGTGGTAGGAAGTAATCAAATGTTTATACATCTCAAAGGTAAAGCAAAGCATTATCTTAAAAATATGCTTTAGATGCGTGGCATCAGCAATAATAACAAAAGGCATGATGAGATTTTGCTTTCGAATATATTCCAGTATATAATCACAAAAATATTTGAACTTAAATTATTTATTAATGTTTTATATAAATATATTCATACAGAACAATTACACAATAATCCATAAGTAAAAGAACCATTGACTAAGCATTGTGGTGGACAGCCACGAGAGCTTCATGAAGCGTCACTCCTCTCTCTCCAGCACTAGGCGTCGTCGAAGCAGGTAAGACATCTCCACTCTTAAGAATTTATTCTCGTCATAGGTCGTATGTTGGGTAGAAATCTTTAAGTTTTCGTGGTGTCCACTACCTGTAATAATGTAGGTGTATAATTCTATACTTAATAGTATAAAGACAATGAGTCGCATTGTTATAGGACACTTACATTGACTACAGATGCCACGTGAGGCCATGACTGTTATGTGAAATAATCAATGTTTAAAGGATTAAAATCTCGTGTGTGGATATATATATATATATATATATATATATATATATATATATATATATTCGTCCATTGGCAGTCCTCTGGTTTTGATACTTTTTTTTTCTCTAATTTGACCATTTCTTGTGAAAATTAGCGGTGTTTGCCGTACATGAACATTTTCATATAAGGTAAATTTTTACTTTAGGTCTTTACAGTCCCTAGAGGTTTACCAATATGTCTTTTGCCAGTGTATACCGGCGTGTTTTAAGCAAATCTGACCATTTTTGCCGGAAAGTCCCCCCCTTTCCCCCAATAATGGGGGAATCTAGTAGAAAACGAGTCCTCTAACCTAACAAAACCTAACCTTAATCCTAGCGGGGGCCTCTGACCCCTGACCCCCGGTAGGTCTAGCTTAACAGTTCAAACTATCTGTTTCGGTAGTTAAAAATTTTGGGGCGTGCCATATTTTTTATTTTAGGAAAGTCTTCGAGGTAAACATAAGAAAATGAGTCTGCAATAGGCCGGTTGGCCTGTGCATGGCAGCTCTTGTCGAGAGTTACTACCACTGCCAGGGATTAGTCTTGTCATTCTCCTCTGAATTCTTTCCAAGGATTCTATATCCATTCTGTAATAAGGTGACCAGAACTGAACTGCATAATCCAAGTGGGGTCTCACAAGCGCAAGATATAGTTTTAGGATGACCTCACTAGTCTTGTAACTAACACTCCTTTGTATGAACCCAAGTACTTTATTAGCCTTGTTACGAGCAACAACACATTGTTTACTTGACTTAAGGTTCCTACTTATCATTACTCCTAAATCTCTCTCGCAGTCGGATTTCTCAATGGCACCGTTGTTCATCTTGTAACTGGTTTCCCTGTTTACATCTCCTATACTGTACTGAGTACTTTACATTTGTCCATGTTGAATTTCATCTGCCATTTTTCAGACCATTAAAAAAATTTGTTTAGATCTTCCTGTAGTTTTGTGGAGTCCTCGTCAGATTTAATAACCCGTCCTATTTTAGTGTCATCAGCAAATTTACTTATGTTGCTGTCTATGCCAATATCTGTCGTTTATGTATATAATAAATAATAATGGTCCAAATACTGAGCCGGGGAACTCCACTAGTGACGTTGCTCCAATGGGATTTAGTGCCGTTAATGCTCACTCGCTGTTTCTTGTCCTGTAACCACGCCCTAATCCATTTAAGGATATTACTTTTGATGCCACGTGCTTTTGTCTTTCTAATTAGTCTTTCGTGGGGGACTCTGTCGAAGACTTTGCTTAAGTCGAGATATACCACATCATAATTGTGCCCCTCGTCCACTGATTCAAAAACTGGTGAAAAGAATGTTAATAGATTAGTTAGACATGAACGCCCACTTCTGAAGCCATGCTGGGAATCATTGATCAACTTGTGCTTCTCCGGGTGATTTTGAATAGTTTGAAATGATTGCTTCCAGTAATTTGCCTACAATTGATGTTAGACTGATTGGACGGTAGTTAGAGGATAGTGATCTATCTCCCTTCTTGAAAATCGGTATTACATTTGCTATCCTCCAGGATTCTGGTACTACACCTGTTTTTAAGGACACGTTAAACAACTTTGCTAAGGGCATACCAAGCTCTTCCTTACATTCCTTTAATACTCTGGCAAATGTCTCATTGGGACCAGGTGACTTATTAGGCTTTAGTTTGGCTATTTGCTTACTAACATCGTTACTAGTCACTACTATCTCGCTTAATTTGTTTTCTTCATCTCTGTATAGAGTCGGTGCCTTGGGTATCCTGTTTAAATTTTCGGTGGTGAAAACTGTTGAAAAATATTTATTCAGATTATTGCTCATTTCTCCGTCGTTATCAGTTAGCTCGCCGGTATCTGACTGTATTGGTCCAATTTTTTCTTGTTTTAGTTTGATACATTTGATATCACTTGGGGCTTGACTTTGCCTCCTTTGCTATCTGCAGCTCATTATTCCTCTGCTTTTTTTATCTCGGCCTTATCCATACCAGCCAATACCTTATAATAATCTCGGAGGTAAACTTCGCCACGTTTTATCCTCCTACCTATAGCCTTCCTTTGACCAACAATGTTCTTTAAATAATTATTTATCCATTTAGGGTCATTGTTGTTTGATCTGAATTTTTTGTATGGTATGTTATGCCTTTGTGCATTAAGGTATGTTCTGCCTTTGTGCATTTATCTTGAAATTTTCTGGAATAAACAAAGCCAAACCTGGGCAAGATAGTAGGGATATCCTGACTGTCGAATCAGATTTGGCAGATAATTTGTCCAGTCCACTAGCTGATTGGGGTAATTAACATCTCTTTTCAGTTACAAATCTGGCTACATGAATTTTATTGGGGTTACTTCAGGTTTTGTTCACATTAATTTTGGGTATAAATGTATGATTGCAGTAGTCATAGTAGCTAGGTCTTGATTAACATTTACATGAATCCATATTGCTAGGTTTCCTCACAAGTGTGATTGAGAATTTTTCATTGGCTCTACTAAGGGGTGAGGTTGGCAAATGTATTACTGTGTACATGTTATGTTTTGCAAAATTCCCAGCATGCATATTGGTATATATTATAGCACTTGGGAACTTAGTGTTTTCTTTTTCCTTGTGGTTATCAGCATATATATATATATATATATATATATATATATATATATATATATATATATATATATATATATATATATATATAAATTTTATTTATTTGTCTATTTACAATACAGTATATGTAATGAATAATATAAAAACTAGGTGCTACACTGTACCATGTTGTTGACCTGAATTTGGAGTACAGTACTGTACTAAAATCAGAAAAGACATGGAAGTTTAGTGATGGGATGGGAGATTTTAATTACAGCAATGGCCACTTCAGACCTTATTTCTTATCTTTGATTAATTCCTATACTGTACTCTGTACTTCTGGATGTGTACAGGAGAAATACTCTAGATGAACTGTAAACAAATGTTTGGCACTCAAGGTTAGTTGTAACCTTTGTTTGTTTAGAGGCATAAATCTATTTAGGATAGCAGGGAATAAAATTTTACTATTATAAGGAATACAATTTAACCAAGCCTGGTCTGACAATTCGATTTGAATAATGTAGGCCTAAGTTGGTTCTTTCTTTCTTTCTACGTTAGTGACACTGCCAAGCAGGGTAATCTTGGAAAAATCCTAGGTAGTTTATCGTAAACCCCAGGCAATACTGTAATTGGTGGATCCAGGTAATGTTCAAGACTTGACAAACTGTAGTAGATTGTCGTATTATCCATTTGTACCAAAGTTTTCAGATTGATATATTTGGTAGCTAAATTTTTCAATGTTTATTTTTTTTCCAGATTGTGATCAGTATTGTGCTTGAACTATCAACAATGTCCGACATAATGAAGTGTGGGCTGAATTGCCAGGGGAGAGAGACTGGACATATCTCTTGAGCAACTGGCATAACAATCATGGTTGGAGACGAGTTATTTCCATAGCCTCCCTTCCAGTAGTACCAGTCAAATGGATCGATATTGGAAAATATGCATCAACGATTCCTGAGAGTTGTATTTATGGTGTAAAGAAAAAATTGCAAAATCTTCCTTGTCCTGAAATGTTATCGAGGTCAGATGTGTAATCAGTGCATGAATCGACATGAAAATTCATCTGCTTATTGAAGGTAAGTGTGAATAAAGCAATATGTGGATTTTATGCAAACCATTATCTTAACATATTTTTTTTTTAAATTGGTAATCCATGGAGGGCAACTTTATTTTTTTTTAAATTCGTAATCCATGGCGGGCAATTGCTTGGTAACCACTTGCTGGGTTTTTAATGAAAAAACATGATTGGGCTACTGTGTACAGAATGAGTAAATGTAATGTTGATGAAGGGATGATTAGAAGAAATCTAGGTTTAATTAAATTAATAATAAATTAATTGCCAAATCTGGGCATGGTAGCAGGATTATTCCTGTCTGCCTAATCAGTTTTGGGAGATAAAATGGCCTGGTTAATCACTGACTAAGTTATCTGCTTAGAACAGCTTCATGCCGAGGCTATAAAAAGAATGTAATACTGTAAATGGTTTACATCGAGACATAGTATACTGGTACCCTTTGTCACATACATCAGGCATGGTCAGCCTTTCCCTAGTCATGGGCTGCATTAAGATTGGGGCATTTTTCTGTTGGCTAACCCACCAAAAATTGTCTTGCCTAGCTGTCAGATTGATATATTTGGTAGCTAAATTTATCAAATTTTATTTTTTCCAGATTGTGATCAGTATTGTGCTTGAACTATCAACCATGTCCAACATAATGAAGTGTGGGCTGAATTGCCAGGGGAGAGAGACTGGCCATATCTCTTGAGCTACTGGCATAACAATCATGGTTGGAGACGAGTTATTTCCATAGCCTCCCTTCCAGTAGTACCAGTCAAATGGATCGATATTGGAAAATATGCATCAACGATTCCTGAGAGTTGTATTTATGGTGTAAAGAAAAAATTGCAAAATCTTCCTTGTCCTGAAATGTTATCGAGGTCAGATGTGTAATCAGTGCATGAATCGACATGAAAATTCATCTGCTTATTGAAGGTAAGTGTGAATAAAGCAATATGTGGATTTTATGCAAACCATTATCTTAACATATTTTTTTTTTAAATTGGTAATCCATGGAGGGCAACTTTATTTTTTTTAAATTCGTAATCCATGGCGGGCAATTGCTTGGTAACCACTTGCTGGGTTTTTAATGAAAAAACATGATTGGGCTACTGTGTGCAGAATGAGTAAATGTAATGTTGATGAAGGGATGATTAGAAGAAATCTAAGTTTAATTAAATTAATAATAAATTAATTGCCAAATCTGGGCATGGTAGCAGGATTATTCCTGTCTGCCTAATCAGTTTTGGGAGATAAAATGGCCTGGTTAATCACTGACTAAGTTATCTGCTTAGAACAGCTTCATGCCGAGGCTATAAAAAGAATGTAATACTGTAAATGGTTTATATCGAGACAGTATACTGGTACCCTTTGTCACACACATCAGGCATGGTCAGCCTTTCCCTAGTCATGGGCTGCATTAAGATTGGGGCATTTTTCTGTGGGCCAACCCACCAAAAATTGTCTAGTCTAATCCAAAAGTAATGGTAATATTGTATTAGCACACAGTGAAACAAATTTATTGTCACGTCCACTTTATGATATATTCAGTTGACAATTGGTTCCCATTTATGAAACAAATCCCTCATCATAATATTTAAAGTAATATGTTAATGTCTTGGTGTTTAACCCCCGAGCAAGGGTGCCCTGTCCGTGCCCCCATGTGAGGGTAAAGGGAGAAAAATCAAAACTTTTCCACACATAATCTTTAACCTTTTTAAATGATAAAACGATCAAAAGGACATAAGAAAACTATGTGACCCTCTATAAACTTCCCTGTGGCCACAGTGGCGCGGGAGATAAATGGACAGTGTTGTTTTGACACCCGACGCTCGTGGTCACTACGCACTTAGTGGTCATTATTTGCTTGCCTTTGTGTCCGGGATGGCCAGTAATGCATATATTTCCTGATCATAATACTTGTTTCATATAAATAATTCACTTAGAATATTTTATTTGCATTATTTTTCGTAAAAAAGTGCTCGGCAACACGCAGTCGGGCGCCAGGCTGTCTTTGTGTTTGGTAGAGCAAGTAATGCTTAAAGTAATAATAATTCTACAAATAAATACATTCATAACATAATCATAGCATTATTTTCCAGTAATACTACACTACTATACAACTACACTGCTTTTAGCAATATTACTTTGATACAACATGATAAAATGGACAAACAATGGAAATGAAACAAACAAAAGTAGGTACAGTAATTATGTTCAGGAAGCTTCCCTGTGGCCGAGCGTGTGGCATGACAGGCAAATAGTCACACTGGAACCTGGTAACCCACTGGGCATTTAAACAGTGGCGTGTGTTCTGGAACGTCACCCGGGGTGGAGGGGTTAACTGAAGATAAGTGAAAGCAGTCTGTGAATACGTTGATTTTCCCTACAGTCGCAGCATTTTTCTTAAGAGGCATCCACCAGAATGTCAATTTTAATCTTGTTGCATGAGGAACAAGGAAACAACCTTTATAGGCGCACACACACACAGTAAATCTTCAGGCGATTCCCAAGAAGAATTTTATTGAATTTAAAGGTCAGAATTTTCAAATTGAAAACAAATTTCCCTATTTAATATTAGCTAGTTTGGATTTCTTGAAAAAAGAGCTCATGAAATGTCTTGAGGATGAAAATGTTTACTTGTCTATATGATACAATTCACTGGTTTCTGAAAGGTGGCTTTTTTGGGAGTACACTACTGTATCTTGTTAAACATGTCCCAAGAGGATAAAATTCTAATTAGGTTTAAAAGATGTTAAATATTCACCATAAAAGAGCTTAATGTACAGCTGGGGTCAAAGGTCTTGAACACTTAGCATCATTGCTGAGTTATACATATATGATTGGGATTTACTAAAAACACTACTTATCACATTATGCCTGAACCACAAAATGGGATAAAACTCTCCTTAATACCCAAGATCTTCGGGTACTTACATGTCAGATACTGTAGTGTTCAAGACTTGACCCCAAACTTTAACACTGAAGTATCATTACATTTCTTCTGCGAAACAAAATGACGCCACGAATGAAGGTTTTTTATTTAAAGGCTCATAAGGCGTACAGTTATTCACCTTTCATAATGCAACGAACAAATTTTGTATAATAAGTAGGAAATGTCTCACAATCACGCTTATCATCCCTAGCAAGAAAACAGAATTGTTCAGTTCCAAATTCGTTGAACCCCTCCCAAGATAATTTTTTTTTTTCAAGCATACACTCGCTACAAAGTTCTCAAATGCTCTAAGGGTCATACAGTGGCGAAACGAATGAGAAATCTGAACGTTGCACAGAAGTTTTATTGCGAGCAACATATATTAAATTTTGGGTCACTTCAAAACCATGCATACCATGCATTCTGAAATGACACGAACTAATGTGATCATCATTCTGAACTATAGTGCCCAGCTGTTCACATTTTTGTGGCGAATGAGCAACTTGCTGTGTCACAAGCTGTAGATTAGGAACACTGAGGAGAATGAAATAACAGAAGAAGACTGCACAAGTTTTGTATGAAAATTTGGTGCCATTTCACTTGTGATGCACCTCTTCCTACCTAGTTTGGTGCAGTGATTAGAATTGTGATAGGCAAGAAGCTTGGGTGCATTTCTTTAGATATTCTCTTGGCACGCTGGATTTGTGTAGGCAGCAAAATGTAGTATTTTATATACATTTTTATCAATTTTTTTTACGTATATATAATGTACTGTACTGATAATATTGAGATTGCATTCTAGGGTTTAGAAACCTTGCTTGACTATTTCTGTCCTTTCAGGTTATTGCAAGGACTAAGGGCCGCAGATGACTCGAGCACTTAGGATGTGGAGTTTACACATCTTGGATAATTCACCTGCATTAACAAGTAAGTCAATTTTCTAATTTCACATATTTGGTGGCATGAATGATCATGAAAAGAAGGATTATACAACAAAGATTGGCTTTCTTGATAACTGGGATTATTATAGAAAATGCTGAATTATCTAGTGTTTCAAGGTGTATACATGCAATTGGGCTAGTCTCAACCCTATTCGTTGGAACATTTTTTCAGTATTCCTGTGCTTGTAAACAGTGCACCATGTATACTGTATTTTTTTATTTGGGTATTCATAGGTATTGAGGCTCCTTACATATACAGTACTGTCCCTATTGAATGGTAATGGACTAAAAAATATAGCTATAGATTTTGGTGTTCATTTTTGCACTTTCAACTTGAAAATTACATAGCAATCCCTTAATTTCAAGATTATAATCACTTAGAATACATGCACATTAATATAGTGATTTATGAAGTAGATAATGTAAAGTAATGTAGTCTTTTATTAAGTAAAATCTTGAGGTAGCCTTTAATAAGCTTGTTTTGAACACCCTGTACTGTCCTTGTGATTCTTCATGGCAACAAGGTCATCATTGAGGTGTAAGAAAATAATCCTCGCTAAGTCAGGCATGTCCTGTTATAGGGCATTGTCAGGAGCAATGGAGACAGTTAAATTTGTTATATTGAAAACTGTTTCTACTGTGTTAGAGAATACTTGCCTACATTTTATCTTCTATAGTATAAAATATTTCTATTAACATAAAGGGGTATGGGTAATACTTTAATATAAACTCCAATAATAACTTGCAGATGCAGTGCAGAATTATGAAGATTGAGGAGATGCACATCACTGACTTCTGGGTTGACAATTGTAATAAGGCCTATGAAGTGGGACGAACAGGTTTGTATCTTAATAATTTTGGTGTAAATTTTAGTTTAGTCTGCTAGTATAGTCAAACTTTTGAAATATGTAGAACTATACAACACATTCTAATAATTGATAATTTAGTGAAATGATGCATTGTGATAAACCATTTGGGCCAAATCTGGGCATGATAGTAGGACTATTTCTGTCTGTCTAATCAGGTTTGGTAGATAATTGCCTGGTTAATCACTGACTAAGTCTTCTGCTTAGGTCAGCTTCATGCCGAGGCTACAAATATGCTCTGAAAGTAGAAAGCTTTTATAATTGCCTGTGTAAATCTACCAGTTCATATATACAGTACAATACTGTAAATACAGGTACATCACTGTTTGGGGGGGGTGGGGGGGTAGTAGAGTATAATGAAGAGGATCGTATTTTAAGCATTCTGGAATTGTCGGCTATAGTTTCCATCTAACAATTATATAATTTTTTTTTTCCAAACATTAATACTGAAGAATTTTCCTAAACATTGGAAGTTACAGTTCTGTATATGGAATGGGAAAATTATTCAACGTTATTATATAGGAATTTACAATACCAGTCCACTTCCTTCTATATTGCAGCAATGGTCTCTGGATACTCTCAATACAGTACTTAACTCATAGATTTTAAAATTTGGGTGTATTGGTTATTCCCACAGTTAACCAATTAAGAATGTCTTTAAAATCTTGTATGACATGACTTTTAAGGATGTCAAAGGAAGTTTGTATGAAATTACATCGTGTTAAGGTTAAGCTTCTTTTATGATAAATTAACTTATTTAAGGTATGTTTATTTTTTTCAGGGTTTGTGAACTGAATGAAAATATATTGGTTAGCCAGAAGTGGACACCTCAGTGATGTTGGTAAGTAATGCTACAGTTGGATGAATGTTAGACATGACTACTAAAATGATGTTTAACACATGTTAGACTTCTGATTGCATTGATTAAGAATTTTAACTGATTAGCAAGACAAAATGTAGGTGTTATTACCAAGATATTTAGATTGAATAAAGTATCTCCTTTCAGGATTGGTGGAGGCAGAGTTAAAGGCAGCCTATGCTATGGATTTGCAGGTACGTTATAATTTTTGTTTAATTAAAACATAAAATTATGGTTGGGTGTCTGCTAACCATCTCTGGAACAAAACTATGAATATTGCTTTAATATACAGTGTACAGTAGTTTATTTTGTAACATTTTAGGCGAGAAGCTCCAGATTTTAGTGGCATCTTTGTTATTTTTAAAATTTGCATGAGTTGAAGTGGTTTAAGTGGTCACCTACACAACTGCATACTAGCTCCAGGTTGCTTTTTCATAGCAAGTTGGCGTTCCAAGTGCAGAGATTATAAAGGAAGTCGCTATGTGCTTTCTTACTTCTAAGCTTAGCACACGAAACTTCCTGACATTACATGTATGTGTTACTTTTTGTATAAGTTGAGGTGAACTTGATCTAATATAAAGTTTTTATCTTTCAGGCTCCTAAAGTATGGTGATCATAACTGAATTAATCTGTACAGTAAATGAAATAAGAAGCGACTACATTCTTCAGTGATTTTGGTAAGGGTTTCTACCATTGGTTGGATATTTAGTCCAAGTACAGGACTAAAAGTTAGTGTACAAATTAAATGTATTGCAGTAGATTTTAAGAATTTTTTACTATTACCATAGACCGAGTTCTTCAATGTTAATTTCCAAAGGTTTTGTATGATGGAAAAGGTATAAAATGTATGAAGAGGGGTATTGCAAATGTAGGTCAATTCCTGATAGAAGTCAAATTATTGAACAGGTCAGCAGGAACTCCTGAATGTGACAGGGTAGAGCTAGAAGTCAAATTATTGAACAGGTCAGCAGGAATTCCTGAATGTGACAGGGTAGAGCTAGAAGTCAAATTATTGAACAGGTCAGCAGGAATTCCTGAATGTGACAGGGTAGAGCTAGAAGTCAAATTATTGAACAGGTCAGCAGGAATTCCTGAATGTGACAGGGTAGAGCTACTGTAGGTGGCTTTGGCAGGGTCATGAATTGGTAGTTTAAATTATTTTACATGAAAGGGGTAAAATGGATATACTGTTCACTAGAGGACATGCATACTAGCTCCAGGTTGCATTTTCATAGCAAGTTGGCGTTCCAAGTGCAGAGATTAAAAAGGAAGTCGCTATGTGCTTTCTTACTTTTAAGCTTAGCACACGAAACTTCCTGACATTACATGTATGTGTGATGGTTCCTGTTTGGTGAAGTGAACTTGTCTAATTGAAAGTTTTTTTTTTCAGGCTCCCAAAGTGTTGGGTGCTTTACTGAACAAATGGATTAAAACCATGAATTCAAGAGGTCTACATGATAAAGTGGATTTGGTAAGTACAGCATTCCAGGAGTTGAGTGGATGTTTACAGTAAGGCATAAATACTTCAATGATGGTTTACACATGTTAGACACTGATTGCATTGATGTGGAATTTAAACTGATATTTGAAGTTTTGAACTAAAGGTATCTGTGTTGCCTAGGTTGTTCTAATGTAAATATCTCTTTTTCAGTTGCTATAGTGGAGGTGCTGAGGTCATATGCAGCCTGGAAGTTGTTGCAGGTATTGTATCCCAGAATATTTGGGCCCATTAAAAAAAATTTAATGTACGAGTTGATGCCGAAGCTGCTTGTCTGGTACAATTCTTGTACGTAGATATTTTAATGAAACTTTACTATATTATCACTGGGTAAAGTTCATAAAGCTTTTAAGACACCTGAATGAAGCCTGGAAAACAGCCAAGGTTTAGTTATGAACACAGTTAGTACACCCTGATATACAGTACTGGTAATATACTTCAGTTCAGTGGTTGGTATAGAAAGTACTGGTACTGTAGTTGCATTTCATGACTAGATTCTACAAATACTGTTGACACACCTGTTAGAAAAATTTCACTAGGGATATTTCATCATAAAGTTGGGTGGTTCATTTTTGTAATGCCCTTGAGGTGGTATGGTGGTGGTGATTAGGTGTTTTGTATTATGAGTGAGTGGTGGGTTTCAAGTCCAAGGTTGGGAGTGTAGGATAGTTCTCAGAGTTGAGCTTCTGATTACATAACATTGGGGACCAGAATTATGTGGGTATAACTGGACTTATTCAATGTCTGATTAGAGCTATTAATTTGATACAGGATAAAATTTTTACTTTAAAATTGTTTGCAAGAAAGGAAAGTGGCTTAAGTGGTCACTTAAACAACTGCATACTAGCTCCAGGTTGCATTTTCATAGCAAGTTGGCGTTCCAAGTGCAGAGATTAAAAAGGAAGTCGCTATGTGCTTTCTTACTTCTAAGCTTAGCACACGAAACTTCCTGACATTACATGTATAGTGGTCCCTCGGTTAACGAGTACAATCCGTTCTAGAAGGTTGCTCGTTAACCGAAACCATTGTTTCAATGGGTTTTTGGGCAATTGGTTCCAGCGCACTGAAAATTGCCTAAATTCAACATAAAAGGTAGAAAAGTACACTTACTTTGAGGTGTGTATGTAGAAGGCTCTTGGATGATGATGAGAATTCGAAAGGGAGTGGAAGAGAAGTCACCTCATGGCGCCATTTCGCCCATAAAATTTTAGTTCACTTGGTGTAATTCAAGGTTATTTTCTTTTAAGTCAACACTGCACTGCATTATATATTGTCAATATGTAAAATAAATTTAAAAATGACCAATAATTTGCTTGCAAACAGAAAAAAGCATTTAATTGAAGTCAAGCAAGATGTTAACTCCACTGAAAAGACAGAAAGACTGGCTCCTGTTTGCTGTGTTAACAGGCTGGATGGCGCGCATAAAACTAGTTACCTTACCTTCAATTATGTTCAATAATTGTTAAAATGACTAAAAAATTTAATATTAAACTTAAAATTATTGAATAGTATTAACTTCTTGATATTTACTGAAATGGTAAGGAATATAATCCCTAGAACCAATTACTGTATTGGCGGACTAATACTACAGCTGTTGGACTGCCAAATGCAAGCGAAAACATGTTGAGGTCGGCTCGTAAGAAACTCGTTAATTGAGGGATTGCTCGTTAACCGAAGTTAAGAATCTTATGGAAGGTAACTCGTTAACCGAGGGACCACTGTATGTGTTATGTTTTGTATAAGTTGAGGTGAACTTGATCTAATATAAAGTTTTTATCTTTCAGGCTCCTAAAGTATGGTGATCATAACTGAATTAATCTGTACAGTAAATGAAATAAGAAGCGACTACATTCTTCAGTGATTTTGGTAAGTGTTTCTACCATTGGTTGGATATTTAGTCCGAGTACAGTACTAAAAGTTAGTGTACAAATTAAATGTATTGCAGTAGATTTTAAGAATTTTTTACTATTACCATAGACTGAATTTTTCAATGTGAATTTGCAAAGGTTTTGTATGATGGAAAGGTATAAAATGTAAGTCAATTCCTGATAGAAGTCAAATTATTGAACAGGTCAGCAGGAATTCCTGAATGTGACAGGGTAGAGCTACTGCAGGTGGCTTTGGCAGGGTCATGAATTGGTAGTTTTAATTATTTTACATGAAAGGGGTAAAATGTACATACTGTTCACTAGAGGACATGCATACTAGCTCCAGGTTGCATTTTCATAGCAAGTTGGCGTTCCAAGTGCAGAGATTAAAAAGAAAGTCACTATGTGCTTTCTTACTTTTAAGTTTAGCACACGAAACTTCCTGACACTACATGTTTGTGTTATGCTGCTGCTTATGTGATTAAATGATCTTGCCTAATTGTAAGTTTTTGTTTTTCAGGCTCCCAGAGTGTGGTGACGATTACTGAACAAATATATATGTTAAAATGAATTAAATCGGGAGAGGTCTACATAGTTGCATGTATTTAGTAAGTATTGCTGCAGTTTGATGGTTAGCAGCCAGACATGAATGTGTACATGATGTTTTATACATGTTAGACACTGACTTCATTGATGTAAGATTTTAACTGATACACAAGTTGTTGAAAGGGGTATTGGTTTGACCTTGGTATGGTTCTTTCAGTAATGGAAATGTTTCTTTTCAGGAAAGTGGAGGTACAAAGGTCTAAGTAGCCCCCCACATGACTCGCAGGTATGTTCAATTAGTATACAGTACAATATAAACTTGGTCGGAAGTATTGTAGATATATTTTGATTAAAGCGTCACACAAATGCATTTTATCACTAGAAAATGTGCAGGAAACTGCAACAAAGATCAAAGTCAAATGTAATGTATCCTTTTTGCTCTGTCAACATTTGAGTACCCTGTAATGTATTCTCTTCCATTTGTCCATTTTAAAATTTTCTAGATGGATTCATATTTTACAAAAACAATTTCTAGTGTTTTTACATTTGAGGTAGGAAGTTTACTGTAGTGTGATCTATTTGTTAGTTTATGAATACCACAAACACTTGCAATATTATGGTAGTCTGCCACTATAGTTGTGATAATTAACTGTTAATTTTCCACAAATGACCCCTTGACGGTACAGTGCAGGGTCATGTAATATCACATGTAGATGGTGGGTTGGTTGTAATGTGGTGGCCATTAATGTGTTGATGTTGGTGGGGCGAGTGTAAGATGGGAGTGCAGGACAGCTCCAAGAGTTACTGATGAGGTCACAAGTGTTCTAAGAGGGTAGTTTAATGTGGAATTTATTTAGAAACATGTTAGGCGAGTGGCTACAGCAGGTGACTTGGGCAGTAAATTGGATTGGTTTAAAATTTGGTGGGGGGTGAATGGGTTTGAAATTTATTGACTGCATACCAGCTCCAGGTTGCTTTTCATAGCATGCTGGCGTTCTAAGTGCAGAGATTAAATAGAAAGTTGCTATGAGCTTTCTTACTTAAAAGATTAGCACATGAAACATTCTGACAACAAATGTAAGTGCACACTGTTGTCACCAAATGAGTTGCACTTGCAAGACTCGCAAATTTTATGTACAGTATGTTTTGGAAGAGGAGATTAAAACTGTTTATAAAGGTTACACACACTAGATTTCAATTGCATGTAAATATCTTATGTATGTTGTGAAGGTTCAATAAATATTGGTTTGTACATGCCCCACAAAGATCTCGAAAGCTACAAGGGTCATGCAATAAGACAAAATGAACGTGAAATCTGGTTGTTGCTCTCTGGAAGTTGTATTGCAAATTAATACTTTTCACCTGTAAATACAGGCATCGCCCGGGTTATGGAATTTCGCTCTTACGGAATTTGTAAATTATGACCAATAATTTCGCGTTACGGCTCGTAAGTCCGCCCTTACGGAAATTGGGGTAAATTTTAACACACAAGGCCACACCCATGCCATTCAGACTGACAGACTTGACAAGTTTTACCAACCATAAAGACAATTGAAGCTTTAAACATCACTCACAATGGATCTTGAATATTCCAACTGTAATCAGACATACAGTACCTAAGTTGCCTCAACAATTGCTACCCCAGTTGTAATATCAAATTCTGTGTCACTACTAAAAAATAATAGTCTGGTGCACTGTTAAGATTAAGAGAAAACGGATGACTCGGGAGTGCTGAAGTGAGAAAACGGACTCCTATGACGGGGCACTCAAATAAACATACACATAGCTGTATAATGCAATAATATGCAATATTAACCCCTAAATTGGTGTTTTAAGAAGGTATATCATAAATTATTTAATGTACTGTATTGTATGTGTTTATAAATGTTTATTTTCATTAATAAGTGCTTGAATTACTTTTTTGGGGCCGAAAAAATTCCTTAGGAACGCATCTCCAGTTTTATAATGGAAGTCAATGGGAAAATAGGGTTCGCATTACGGAATTTCGCGATACGGTCAATTTTCCGGGAACGGAACCCTTCCGTAACGCTGGGGGTGCCTGTAAAAATGAGCACATTATGAAATTTCGGGTCACTTTGCAATCAGGCATACCAACCATTCTGAGATTACGAGCCATGGTGCTCATTATGAGATCTGTCTTGCCCGGTTGCTCGAGAACTTATTGTGGCAAGTGTACAATCAGACAAAAGTCGTGTCGAGGTTTTGTCCGAAGATTAAATATAACTCTTAAAACATTGAGAGCCCTAACACAAGGCAGAACCCAACAAAAGTTTAAGCCTTTCGGGGCGTTTTCACCAAATTTCACGACACGACTTTTGTCTTTCATTGTACATATCTTGGCTTGGGATATATAGATTGGATCTATTTTAGTGTTTTCTATGGCATACAATGCAGTATGATCCATGTGACGCAAACTAAATTTAGGGTTGCAAAGGGTTGGCTTATGCCATGATAATGGTTGCCCCTTGTGTAACAAGGATGGCCGGCCCAAGGGCCACCTAGGTGTAAAAGCTGTAATCAACACAACCACGCCCAAAGTTAACGAGTTGCATGACCCAGTGTCAAGGAATAGTCCAAGACCGGACAACTCGCCACCTGCACTGGCTAACCATTACCGCGGATATACGATCCCACAAAACATCCAACATCCAGGTTCCCAATTACTGCTGGGTAGACAGGAAAATGGCATGAAGGTACTTGCCCATAGTGTTACCCTGCCTGGGGAGCGAACCTGGGTCTGCTTGCTTGTGAGGCGAGCATGCTGACCATTACACCACAGGTCGCTTATGTCATATGGGGACTAAAACTATGTACTATTGACAAAAAAGGCACATTCAGTGAGTGGGTATTGTGACCTGTTGGAAAATTTGTCTCGACAGCCAACTCTTTTTGGCGAGGTTAGATGCTCTTGAGATCATTGTTACACACCCTGTATCTGTGTTTACGGTAGGGTGGTGGTGATTTTAAGGATGTAGGAGTACTTGTACGAGTAGTGTCAAATGAGATCTAATTCAACTGTCGGCAGGTGCAACTTCTATAGGCTTCAGGTATTCACAACAGTAATGTTATGTAGCAGTGAGAGTGTGGGGAAGTTTCTTGACCTTGAAATTTGACAGGCATATGTGCAAAATCTGAAAATGAACACTTCCAGCTTCTTAGTTTTATTTTATATTTTCATTTTTCATGTTGGTAAGCTTTAAGGTAATTTTGAAATTGTTGTGGTGTATGAGAGAGATTTTCCACAGAGAATAGGTTAGGTTACATTTGCATACAAGCCATCTTTTGAGTGTAGGAATGAAAAATGGAGGGGTGGGTGTTTTAACTTTTTGGAGAGTATTACTGGGACTTTGACATGAAAGTTGTTAAACCTGCTTACCTAGAATGCTATATTTGGTATAGTGTCTTAATTATTGTTTCTCTCCAGGTAGAAAGATGATATGGTGGTGCAGAACGATGTGAAGCTAGAGGACCATGCTGATATCATAAATTGTTGTGGATTACTGTAATTTGTGCAATAAAAAAAGAGGATGAAATGCTGTATTGATTTCTGCTTGGAACCTGTACTGGATGTAATTAATCCTTTTAACCATGGGCCTGATTGTTAAGAACCAACCCATGTACAGTATACCTGAGCCGTGAAGGAGTTGTGTTGCATCGAATTTTAATAAAAGGGAAGGCCCTTTTGGAAACCTGCTAGGTTGTACAGGTAGTCACAGTATAGTAGGTGATTCTGTACTAGGCTAATTTGTAGTACAGTGCATGTACAGTATTCGGCTGCTAAAAATATGGGCTTGGGGTTCTAATTTCAGTAACTTGTAATGACCTATTAACCATTTGCATTGCAACTTTAAATTAATGTAATCCCCCCCCCCTCCACTGAAGTGGTTAATTAATTCCAGGACTGAAGAAAATGAAAACTGTTGATTATCTTTACTGTATTAGTTCTCAATTTGCTAATTACGATCTGCATTGTATTGGTTTAATTTTGCAATAATAATATCTAACCTATAAAGGAACTGGGGGGGGGGGGTTGCTGAAACTACAGTACAGTATAGTATTTACACTGAATAGAAATTAAATGTAATGCATAGCAGCGTAGCTAAAACCACTATCTGTGCAGGTGGGGGGTTGATATGCTCCAAAATTTTACTTGACTAGTGACAGCTCTCCTATACCAATATTTATCCATGGTCATTGTTTCTCACAAAGTATGCACAGATAGTTGTTTTAGCTGCTGTACATCACGAATAACCATAACACTTGGAATTGCTTGTCACTATGCCTTTTGGTCATTTCAGAAAAACTTATCACATTTAGGGAGTAATTAAGATTGCACAAGTAAAATTAAGTCATGTACTGATTAATACATGTTAGTTAACATAAAATCGGAGCCCATAAAATGTGAAGCTATAAATAGTACTCAACAGATGTCCATTTTCTCTATCATCTGCCTCCGTTCAAGAAAATCCCATGTTTATATTTAAAATTATGAATGAATGCCTATGTATAACTTGTACCTGCCTCTAGTTGAAACATTCAAGATCCATTGTGAGTTATGTTGAAACCTTCAACTGCAGGGGCAAGTGACGGCTGTCACCTATTATAGGGGATCTACTTCCTATAATACTTTACTTTCTGTCCCACTACTTAAACAACTACAGTAGTGACTTAACATCTGACCTGTGGTAGCATGACTCGAGGGTAAATGTAATAATGGTACCAAGATATAGGGAGAAATAAGGTGGGCACGGTTTATTAAAATAAAGATGGACTTCTGACTACTTCAAGTAACAAAATAGTGCCAAAAATCAACTCCATGGCAATCCCCAGATACTTGTCAACAAGATACCTTGCATATTCCACAATCGCTTGTCCTTGGTGTACCTGTAGAAAAACATACACTATGAAGACACAGTACACGGGATCCAACAACAATAATACAGAGCTTGAGAGATAGCTCTACTGTAGTTGATAGAACAGGACTTTTAACACTGGTATTCCACATAAATACCTACTCTGGTACATAGCCAAGAAAACGGGCTGTCTTCACACTTGACTTCAGACACTCGTACCATTGGCGATGACATACCAGAGTACATGGGTGAAATTACGACCCACGCACTACTCTAGTGGATTCTACCAATAGTGACATTTGACTGAGCTGGTGGTGTTTACGTTGCGGGTAGACCACAGGTGGACGTGTATGGAGCATGTCCTTAGTAGCCAACTGGCTCGCCACATAACCGTGTTGGTGATATCCGAACTTATTGACGTTCACCCATCTCTAAATACCAGTGTGGTCATCGTCTCCAGGTTGACGCGACCAGCTTGGCCTACAGAAACCTCTCGAAGCAGGATTTTTTTTGGGTGGGGGGGATGGGCCCCCCCCCCCTACATCCTTGTGTAAGGTGAAGCATTTACAGTGCCCAACAGAGAAGCATGCTAAGTTCATGTTTGCCTTTGTCTCATGAGTTAAGGGCGTAGAAGCCTGAAGAGTCAATGGTGTATGTCTAAGCAAGTTATTGGAAGCAGGATGGAAATCGTGGGTGGAGTGAGGTCAGGGCCCTCCGACTCTTCCAATCAGCGTTTCCCAACCGTGAGTTACCATGACATCACTTACAGAAAGTAATTCGACAGACTAAGTTACTCAACACAGCTGTTTGAAAATGAGGCTACGAACTAATATTACTCTGTTAAGTTTTGCTTTCGAAACTAAGTAGTGACTGAGCTCTCAAAGATAAGTTTTTTAGTTTAACAAATTTATTGACAAAGCTTGTAGTACAGTTTGCCTATTGTGAGTAATTCAGTCAGGTCTTGACACTGAGGGTGGTATCACTTCTCACTGCCATGCAGGACAGAGGTTCATACACAAAGAAATACGATTCTATGGCAACGACTACCTGTACAGATCGTGACGGAGTACACTTGTCTCGTGCTGGGTAAAGACGACGTCTGCATCCCTGGAGCGTGAAATTGTCACTCCAAAGGGGGGGTTTTGCCAGTAGAGAGAGGTCAGGGAAAGTGGGAGTAAAAAAAAAAGCAGGTCCTGGGAAGTACAGTTGGTTACTCAGGACAAGGGATAAAACAGGACCAGGGAAGGGTAGGTTTAAATGTATACTATACAAACAGTAGGAGCGTTAGAAATAAAATAGACTTGCTGAGAGCGGTTTATGTACCCAGAATGTAGACGTCATAGCAATCACCGAACTTGGATGAATCTGGCGAGCAAATTTTTTTTATCAGAGTACCACATAGAAGGGTACAACCTTTTTCACAAGGACAGGGAAGGGAGGAGGGGTCGCACTCTTCGTCAAGGATACATTAAAATATATTAATAATGCAATAAAGGGTGAAATAGGAACTGAGTCTGTAAGGGTAGAAATCACGGAAGGAAGAGAAAAACTAATTATGGGAGTGATTTACAGGCCCCAAGTCTTGGGAAAGAAGCAGCTCAGCCCATATGGCAGGAAATGAGTAGGGCAGCAAAATATAACAACCTGTGCATTATGGGGGATTTCAACTTCAGAAATATTGACTGGGACAACATTGTAGGTGACTATGAATCTGAAGACTTCCAAGATGCAGTACAGGACAATTTTTTTGAAACAACTTATTACAGAACCTACTAGAGGTAACTATATTAGACCTCGGATTAACAAATAAAGAAAATCTTATCAGAGATATCACAGTAGGGGAAGAACTAGGTAACAGTGATCACAGAGAAATCAGGTTCATCCTAAATTGGGAAACGAAAAACAATGACAATATGGTCAGAGTCCCAAACTTTCAGTTGGCGGATTATCGGGTTAAGAAGGTACCAAGGTGAGGTCACCTGGGAACAGTCATGTCAGTCCTCAATAGGAAGGAGTGAGGTCATAGATGACACAACAATTGATGATGACTATAATATATTCACTAGTATACTACATAAAGCACAAGAACGAAATATACCATACAGAAAAATTAGGTCAAATAAGAATGAGCCAAGGTGGATGACCAGAAAACTTAAACATGACATAGGAATAAAGAAAGGAATTTATAAGAAATTAAAGGGAGGGGAAGAGCAGCTCAGAAATAGGTATAATGAACTATATAGGAATGTTAAGAAAAATGTAAGGAAAGCAAAGAGAGACTGAAATCAGAATAGCAAGAGAATCCAAGGCGAATCCCAAGAAATGTTTCCAGGTATATAGAACAATGGTCAAGGACAAAGTTGGGCCTTTAAAGTCAGGGAGGGGGGAAGTGATAAATGGCAGTGAAGAAATAAGCAAAGCATTGAACAAATACTTCTTATCAGTTTTCACAGAAGAAGTTCGTGAGGAAATTCCAGAGGTGGAACTGATATTTAGGGGAAAAGAAGAAGAGAAATTAAAGAATATCACTATCAGAAAAGAGGATGTTCTTAAGAGGATAAATAAACTAAAGAAGACAAAATTCCCAGAGCCGGATGAAATTTTCTCTCGAGTCTTGAAAGAGTGTAGGGAGCTGATTAGCGGACCCCTCGTAAATTTATTTACAAAATCATTAGACACGAGAGTTGTGCCAGACTTGTGGAAACAGGCAAATGTAGTACCCATATTCAAAAAGGGAGACAGAGCATCAGCGTCAAATTACCAGCCGATCAGTTTGACGTCAGTAGTGGGGAAATTTCTTGAATCAATTATAGCAGATAGCATCCGATCGCATTTAGAGAAAAGCAAACTAATCTACGGCTCAACATGGTTTTACAAAGGGAAAATCATGTCTAACAAATCTGCTGACGTGTTTTAGGAAAGTCTTCGAGGTAGTAGAAAATGACGAAAATTATTATGTTATTTACTTAGACTTTAGCAAAGCATTTGACAGAGTACCGCATCAGAGGCTTCTGAGAAAAGTTAAGGCTCATGGTATCGAGGGGAAAGTTTTAAATTGGATAAAATCATGGCTCACCGATAGAACGCAGAGGGTCAGCGTAGATGGTGTTAAATCTGAGTGGGGCTGTGTAACCAGTGGGGTTCCCCAGGGGTCAGTACTGGGCCCACTCTTGTTCATAATCTACAGTACATAAACGATCTAGATACTGGGATCAGCAGTGACATAAGCAAGTTTGCAGATGACACCAAAATAGGGCGGCAGATTAATTCAGGGCAAGATGCAAATGCCCTACAGGAGGATCTAAATAAACTGCAGGGGTGGTCTGAAAAATAGCAAATGAAATTCATCACCAGCAAGTGCAGCGTACTTAATATTGGAAGAATAAATACTGTCAATGTATACAGCCTTAACAACATCAAACTAGAGAAGTCGACTTGTGAAAGAGACCTAGGGGTACTTGTAAGCCCGGACCTATGGCCTAGAAAACAGTGCGTTAATGTTTGAAATAAGGCAAACAGAGTATTGGGTTATATATCTAGAAGTGTAAGTAATAAGAGTGCGGAGGTCATATTGCAACTGTATCTTGCGCTAGTCAGGCCGCACCTCGATTATGCGGTTCAGTTCTGGTGCCCTTATTATAGAATGGATAGAGTCGGTGCAGCGAAGAATGACGAAAATGATTCCAGGACTTAGAAACCTTTCATATCAAGATAGGTTAAAGAAACTAAACTTGCATTCCCTAGAAAGACGAAGAGTGCGGGGAGATATGAAAGAAGTATTTAAGTGGGTGAAAGGAATCAATAAAGGGGATATAGAATATCCGAGCAGGATAGGACTCAGAGCAACGGATTTAAGTTGGATAAGTTTAGGTTTAGGAGGGAGATAGGAAGGAACTGGTTCACTAATAGGGTGGTGGACGAGTGGAACAAGCTATGCAACTTTGTTGTAAGTGCTGAAACGCTGGAAAGTTTCAAAAGGAGGCTGGATAGATTCACGGATGATAGAGAGTGATAGTAACTCTCGACAGGAGCTGCCATGCACAGGCCAACCGGCCTTTTGCAGTTTCCTGTTTTTCTTATGTTCTTATGTTATATTCATTAACAGATATATATATATATATATATATATATATATATATATATATATATATATATATATATATATATATATATATATATATATATATATATATATATATATATATATATATATATACTGTATATATACACAGAGAGAGAGAGAGAGGTCAGATTCATGTGGGTAATATCACTGTTCACTGCCATGCAGGACAGAGGTTCGTACACAAAGAAATGCATCATATCCATTGACACTATATATAGGTTAGATTCATGTGGGTAATGTCACTGTTCACTGCCATGCAGGACGGAGGTTTGTACACAAAGAAATACATCATATTCAATAGCAGTATATATAGGTCAGTGGTTCACATACATTGGACGTCATAATCTAATTGAAGACTAATCAGTATGGGCTAGCAAATTTGGGATAAACAGCAAGAATGTCCTCAAGCACCCCTGATTCAATGTAGTAATTGCAAAGTTCATGATACAATAAGCCAGGTGGCCTAACGTCTTTGACAGTGTTACATTCAATAATATAGTGTTCAAGTGTATGCTTTAAAGCTTTATCACAAAGTTTCCATGCTGAGTTTATTCCGGTATGGGTACAGCATTACTAACTTGCCAGATGTGTCTGTATTCTAGCTTAATTCTGGCTACGACTACATCACATTGTCTGGTTCTGTCCTTATGCTGGCCATGCCGGTACCTCTTGTCACAAAATTTGTCATATTTACTAATGCTACAACTGCCAGGTCTCTGCATTTCTTCTAGATCAGAGTTCATGATTCTGACTTGAATCTTTTTAAGTACAGTGTAGTGGATACTCTCCCTTACAACTGCCACTGCTGTTAGTTGCTGATCAGCCGATCCCGCGACGAAGTTTCTCTGACAAGCCTAGCCGTCTAGACTCGCGGCGGGGGTGGGGGGGGGTGTTGGCCACCAGCGACGCTTACTTCCGGTCTTACTTCCGGTGGACGTGTATATAAGCTCACAGCCTCACCGTGAAGTCCATTCATTTACACACACACTCGCCAGCCAGCCTTCTCTGTGAATGGACGTCTTTCTAGACCCCTCACTGCCAAGCCAGCCAGCCTATCTCTTACTGTTGACGAACTGAACTTAAACGACCACCTCACTAACCATCACTTTGACACGTGGGAAGCTTGTTCCAGACAACGCCCTTTCTGTGCCTCCCCACTGATCAGGGGTGACTCCTGACCAGAGGCAGCCCTGATTGGGTGCTCTGCAACGGCTTCTTGCAGCGGACTTCTGCCGCGACCCCACCGGTGCTACTTACACCAGTGGCTCTTCTTCCTCTTTTCTTCCTTCCTTTTCGCTCTGGCCTGGGGACCTGCACCCTAAGGTGTATTCGTCCTTGGGTCCCCCCTGTAACTGTTCACCTCCCTCCCAGGAGTTTGTGAACAAGAAAGGGGGTAGGGGCAGAACCCATCCCTCCGCCGAGCCTTCCTGAGTAACCGTGATTGTGCGGGTCCACCCGGGAAGGGGGTCGCATTCCTTAATCCTCCACCCCACCCCCCCAGAATAGGTATACTATAAAGCTCAAGCCTATAAGTGAGCAAATAAAAACACTAGGAAAGTAGGCTCCCCTGATGGGGCTTCTGGGAGAGGGACATTGGAACCACCACACGACCACTCGACCATCAAGTGGCGGTGGGGGGGTGTTGAAATTCCTTTGTTAGGGTACTCTCCCGGAATGGGTAGGATACAAGCTTCGCCCCACGTAACGGTGGTCTTGCCCACCACTGGACGGGTGGAAAAATGACGACCCAAGCATGACAAAGACGAGTAACAGGATTCGGGTGCGCTCCCTCTATGGGGGCGTATCCGAAAAACGCAAAGAAGAGCTAGGCACTATCTTATGTGCCCACCTCAACACCAAATTCGCGGCCCTCATCGAAGCAAGAACTCATACATAGTTCTCTGCTTAGAAGAAAAATATGTCGACCTTATGCTTGCCTCAGATGCAGTCAATAAACTGAAGAGGGAGAACTTTGAAATAGTTGTACCACCCCAAGTAAGAGCGAGGAAATCCATCGTAATGAAGAGGGTGGACAAGTTCATCACGCAGAAGACACCAAGCAACATCGTAAACGAAATAGAAGAGAAAAACACCTGGGCAAAAGTGGAGGAGGTAGTGTTGATGCCAAATGTACCAACTATGATGAAGATCAGATTCACTGAGATCTCCATGGCTCAGAAGGCGATGGAAAGCGGTATAAGCATATCACACTATCATATACCGAAACACCAAATAGAAAAGGAAGAATTTTACCCAATAACACCATGCTGGACATGCTATAAGTACAACCATACCTCAGTCAGTTGCCCTGAAAAGGACAAGAAGTTCTGCTCTGAATGTGCGGCGGAGGGCCATACATTCAGAGACTGCACAGACAAGGATAAGCCAAAATGCCTAAACTGCAAAGAGGATCACCGGACACTGGCAGCCCGATGCCCCACAAGAAAAGAAATACTAAAGGACCTAAAAGAGAAAAAAAAGGCCAATAAGAAAATGGTACTAGACCCAAACAAGACCTATACAGCCATTGCACAACTTCAGGACACAACAAAAAAGGCCCTGGAAAAATCAAAAGAAGTGCACCCAACTCAAGCCACCTACCTTAAACTTAACGAAGGCCTCCCATTCACAATTTTGACAGCAATAATACACGCACACATCAACAACGTTGCCAAACCAGGAACATTCGGGAAAACCATAAATGAGATGTTCGCTGCAAACAATCTACTCCATGTGAACTTCCCAGACGATGCTCCATCGACAGAGATATTTAAAATTATAACAGAAAGCAGCCTGGGAATAGAAAAAACTCAGGTGCAACCGCACCAGAAAACAACGGACAAGATAGGAACCAAAATGCAAGCATCAAATACAGAACAGAAAAGTGAGGAGATGGTAATGGAGACAGATACCGAGGACTTACTAAACAGATCATACCCTCAAGCAGTCAGCACAACAGACAAGCCACAGATACAAAGAACGGACTCAACAAAACCAAAGGCACGGAAGGAGATCACCACTGGCCACCGAGCACGACCATCATCACCCGCTAAATCTCAGAAGACTCCTGATGACTACGGCGATAATATCGGCATTCGATTTTTCTCCGTTAACTCACAACCGATAATCCCTGACGAAAAACTTATACAAGAAATAAAAGAAGGCAACATAAAATGCACATTTGGGGACAATAGCGTGGAGGAGTCACACATTGAAACCCTAATCAGAAGCGGGAGAATCAACACCAAATACAACAACATTGAAAAAGTCGACACTTAAATATATAGGAAAATAAGAACAGGCCTAAAAGAGGAAAGGCAGAGATACCCGACAGGAGAGACAAGAGCCGGCAAGCATTTTGGACTGAGTTCGCGGGATCCACGATTGAACAGAACCGAAACATAAAGATTCTACAACATAATGTCCTTGCCTGGACACAGATAAGGAAAACAGAGCTAACAAATGCATACAACACATTGGACCCGGACATAATACTCATCAACTCACATGGTCGGAAAAACAGCGACAAAATCAAGATCTTTAACTACCATGTACATCAAATGAACATACACGACGAACCACATGACGGAATAGCAATAGCTATAAAACGCAACATACAATACAAAATCGTTGACAACTTTCAAAGTAACTTTCTTGCAGCCGAAATAAATACAAGAGGCCCAATAACTATTGGAACTTCATATCTAACAATCAGAAGGCCAATATTCCCTACAGGGGACATCTTAAAACTAATGAGGCAAAACAATCCAGCATACTTCATAGGAGACCTCAATGCTAAACACACAACCTTAGGACACAATATTAGAAACCCAGGAGGAAAAATCCTCCATGCTCTAATCGAACACGGGACTGTAGGGTTTCGTGATATTATGTTGTCTAGCACTCAGGATGGATGGAAACTCTAAGGTGGTGGTTTTCTTATATAATATAAGTTATATGGTAGACAGTCTGGTGCTGGAGATGCCGTGTGGTGAGGAGCTGCTCAGTAGACACGTTCAGTGAGTAGCGTGTTGAAGGAGGTAGATGTGCAGGAGCTTCGTTAGAGAAGATGTTGCCTGTTGCTGGCCTCCAGGTTGAATGAGAACGGGACAGTGAGGAGCTTGCTTGGAGGAGGTGTTGCGTGTTCAGGAACGTAGAGTAGAATAAGAGAGCTGGTTGGTGAGGACGCTCAGAGAAGGACAGCTGGTGGGTCGCCATGCTCGCCGGCGGGAGCGAGGACCGCCAGGCAGGCGGAGGAGAAGCGAGGGCCGCTAGGCAGCGGCGGAGGAGGAGGTGTTGCGTGTTCAAGAAGAGATGCCAGAATGAATCTCAATGGAGAGACAGAGCTTATATACACAGCAGCCGTGAGTCACCCGTGAGTCAACCGTGGGAAGTCCCGGTCTTTTGACTCCGTTGCTAGGATACTGTGGCATCTGGTGACGCCCCCCCCCCCTGGGCCGCTCGTTTGGTTGCTAGGGAAGACGTAGCAGGTGGCATGCGGCTACGCAGTTGTAGGGGAGACGTCCACTACAATACACAAGCAGACTACAGAAATCCAAAAGCATTCTGGAAAAAAATAAAAAACCTAATGGGAACTAACTCGGAAGAAACTAGCTTCATAAAGGACAATAACGGTAGAAAGGTAACAGAACCACACGATAAAGAACCAATATTTAGAGAATACTGGAAAGACATATTCAGAATCAACGACGAAGACAATAGAAGCTTCTGCCAAGAAACAGAACAGGCAACTAGAACATATTTGAGCCAGAACACAGAGAAATGGAAACCTACTAGAAAAATCAACCTCAATTCATTAAATATTAATAACCCAATAATTACTCCATTAACCCAAAATGATATTGAAAAAACAATAGCAAGCTTTAAGAACAAAGCACCTGGCATAAGCCAAATTAATAAAATCGTACTACAAAACATTCCTGAGTCTATGATCGAACAGCTTAAAAATATATATAATGCCTCACTTGCAACCGGCTTCTTCCCTACCAAATTTAAAATAGCCAAAATCAGACTCATCCCGAAAGCAGGAAAGAACCATACACAAGCAGAAAACTACAGACCTATCTCACTACTGGAAACACCCGGTAAAATATTGGAAAAAAGAGTCAACCACAGACTCAGAAATTTTCTAGACCAAGAAAACAAATATAACCCGAGACAGCACGGCTTTCGGAAAAATCGAGGAACCAACACAGCAATAGCACTAATATACGAATCAATTGCAAATGCTGCAAGCAACAGAGAACAATGTAATATAATTCTAAGAGATGTGTCAAAAGCATTTGATAAAGTCTGGCATGAAGGACTGAAGTTGAAAATAATCAAATTGGACATGCCTTCCAATATCACAACACTACTATGCAATTTCTTAGACAACAGAAAGGCCAAATTAATCATCGACAACCATCTAGGACAAACTTTCAACTTTCATAGTGGAGTTCCCCAAGGCAGTAATATATCGCCGACATTATACACTGTATGTTAGATATAAACTAGGTTCCCCATATTTATGTGAATATGTTCCATTATGTTTTGTGTTAGTTGTGGAATAAAGCGCCACTTTGAATGCGCATGTTATGTTTGTTTTGTTTTTTACGGATGGTCCCGAAAATATACTGGAAAGAGCAACATCGTTTGTGTCATTGTCTGAGCCTCTCGCATCATATTTCGTTGATATCCACCAAAAATGAACACTGTAACTTCAACACTGTATACACAGCAGACATGCCGCAACCACGGCAATCAGAATATATAGCATACGCAGATGATGTCACACAGATAATCAGGTACCCAGGAAAATCCAAACAAATGATGGCCATCAGAACAAGCAGAAAAATAGAGATAATAAATAACTATGAACGAAAATGGAAGATAAAAACCAATGTCCAAAAACTCAAAATAATTCACATCGCAAAAACAAACCCCCTACCCTATTATTGTCAACAACCAACAAATACCATATGCTGCCAACGGAAAAATATTAGGACTCAAGGTAACCGGAAACGGAATAATCCCCCACATCAATGAAAGAATAGCTATGGCAAAATCACAACTTACAAAGCTCAGAAGATTCCGCCAATTAAACACCAACACGCAATTGCACCTATACAAAGCACTGATTAGACCACACTTAGAATACCCTCCGATACCTCTGAACACAATCGCAAGAACAAACAAACTTAAATTTCAAGCAGTGCAAAATATAGCCCTCAGAAGAGCGGCAAAACACCAACCACCATACACACAAACAGCACAAGACATACACACAGAACACGGCATAGACCCACTCAACACCAGAATACACACCCAAGCAAATGCAATATGGGAAAAAATCCAGCAAGAACAGGATCCCATACTAAACCAACTAATTGAGGAAAACAACAACACATCGCACAGATGGTGGCCTAGAAGCAGGAAAAATGATAACGAAGAACCAGAGCCTCTATATACACAATAAAAAAGAACCAAAAGATGGGAACAGCTCTCCAGTCACACAAGGACCGGGAGGGACCCCACAAACAAAGACCTAAAAAGTTCACAAACACCCACAATAAAAAACTAGAAACGAAAAAGATGGGGATCATCCCTCCAGTGCCACAAGGACCTGGAGGGACCCCCCCCCTATCATAATATGCCCCAAGGAAACATCAAATAGAACAACTTAGCTTAGCTTGGCTGAGACCGGCCTTCCCTAACCGCATGAGTCCTCTAATGCAACACTGTTGACGGAAGACAAAAACCCCGTCTCCGCAAGGTGGATAGCCCACCTGCTATTAACCTCCTCCTCTATTTCCCACGTCTGAACTTTACCTTGTACTGTACCCTTCTTGCACCCTCAGAGCTAATGCTCTCATCTCTCCGTATCACCGACCGACCGAAGTCATTCTACCTAGAGCCCCGCAACACACAACACCTCCATCCTCTAAAGAAGCTCCTGCACAGCAACTCCTCTACCACGCAGCAACTTCCCAGCACCAGTCTGTTTTGTGTATAATATATTTATATATATATATATATAACGCCATAGCTGAGTTTCCCTTCTCACCTCCATCCTAGTGCGATTCAACATCACGAAACCCCACAACAGCATTGGACATGCCAAGGTCACGGTCAACATTTTCTTTCTTACATATGTGATATTAAAAGAAATGTGATAATTGCCAATGAGAACAACTCTCGTATCGAATTTGTGTGGATTCCATCCCATGTTGGAATTAGATATCATGACCGTGCTGTTAGCGTGTCCTGCGAGACAGGAGTGCCAGTGTATTTAGTGTATGACCGCATGGTCTTGTGACTAGGCTTGTCGCCCCCTGGGGCGCAATAAATTCAATAAATAAATAAATATTCTGTATGACTTGTAGTTTCTTGATGTTGTTTGGTGCTGCTTAGTGGAGTGTGTTGGATGCGTATATTAACAGAGGGCGTATTAGTGCGTTGTATAAGTGTGATTTTGTGTTTGTTGTTGCACTTCTGAATCTTGGTATGCCTGTGAGTGCCTTCTGTGTTATTGCTGCCTTCGTGATGATATGGTGTCTCATGGTGAGGGTGTGCAGTAGTCGAATGCCACTCCTATTACTTTGTTTTATACTGTAGGTATGGGTGTTCGATTGTTGTCATATGGGTTTAGGTTATGTGTGGCGAGGTTGATGTCGTTTTGTGCCAAAGTAGGTGATTTGTGATTTGTTGGAGTTTGTTTGTACTGTATTGCCATTTGAGTTCCCACTTTGTGACCTGTTAGTTCCCTACGTGTTTTTTTTTCTGTGAGGTAGTTTAGTGCTGTTCCGTGTCTGACTAGCTGTGTTACGTCATCTGCGTACTGTATGGTCAGTGAGTCGGTATGTATGGGGTCAGACAGGTCATTAGTGTTCAGTATGTACAGTGGCAGACAGGGACCAGCCGGACAGCAATGGAAAATAGACATGGAGATGACACGATAACAAACCATTAGCACTCAAAATCTTCAATAAAGAGAAAGGTACGTTTAAATACCACAATAAATCAATTGTGTCCCATTATATTGTATGCCATATTGAAAAATGTATATTCACACTTCTAACCATAATATCAATCAGGAAAATGGACGAGGTTGCCAAACCACCTCACCTCGGCTGGGCCAGGAGAGTGGGAGGAGCTTAAGAGCTGCGATAGTTTCAACTACATAACTAGCGTTTTGTGTGTGTGTGTGTTAGGTTGATTTCGACGCTTATCCTGTCCCTTAAATTAGTGTTTTTGACTGTACAAGTAATGCAAATACATGGTTATCGAAAAAGACAATAGATTCAAATCCCTATATATTGATGTATTTCACTGACTTTAATGACTTAGCTGTTAAAGAACCGTTAAATGTTGCTATTATCAGTTAGTGTTGCCCCCTAGCAGGAAACTCAGTAAGCAACTGTAAACAAGATGGCATTCACAGTGAACAACGTGTGCTGTGGGTGAAGAGGTGTTTTCAAACTGGCAGTGTTTTTATGGTGCAGCGCGAGTTTCGAGCAAGATTTGACTGCAGAGAATATCCAAGAGCACCAACAAATAAAAGGTTAGTAAGAAATGTTTGAAGGCTGATGCTGTGATAGCGAATAAGAAAGAAGTCTGGGGAACACATGGAAACATTGTACTGTACTATATATGTATAGGAAGTGCTTGTACCTCACGTAAATACATTAAACGGCTCACTTAAGTTGCGTTTAAAAGAAAAGGTAAAGGTGTAGATAACAGCTACCATCAGAAGTTGTTTGTTGATTCTCTTTATTTTTGCTGTACTTCTTGCTTTGATGATTTTAAGTATATTAAAATAAACGACAACTTTCGATTATGATTTTAATTTTAATTTTTTTATTTACTTTATCCCGCTTCACAATTCTCCCGGTGCCGTTTTTGTTGTTTACCTCGCCGAATTTTTTCTAGAGACGTTTCCTAAATTTATATCAACCTCAATATTAAGGTAAGTTGTTTAACACATAAATTAACACGATAATGCATAGAACCTGACCTAACATACCCAACCTATGGGAATGGTGGTATCTGTTGTCTATACCTTTGTAGCGTACTGTCTTGTGGCCAGTAGTCAATTATCTTTAGATGTCCATTATCTCTTTGTATGGCCACACAACGTACGTACATGTAGATATCTCACACTCAGGAGTGAGGTAGAATAGAAACTCACGATGCGTTTTCTGTATATATATTGTTGTACAGAGTAGTGCTAAGGAGTTACTAGGTGAGGTGTAGCTTGCTCAGAGTTCCTGTAGGGCGAGGAGCTCTCTGAGGAAGCTGGGTGGTGAGGAGCTGGAGGGAGATCTTGTTGGTCCTGCAGGTCAGAGTAGAATGGTCTCCCTGATGATGATAATGAAGAAAAGTGGCAAATGACTTTGCACTGGGAAAGGAGAGGAGAGAGAGAAGTAAAGCATGGAAACGGGAAGAAAAGTGGGAGGGGGAGATAGCAGGTGGGCTGTCCACCTAGCGGAGACGAGTTGAAATGTTGGGGTGGTGGCCGCACACAGCACACGCCCGCCCGCTCAAGGGAGGAAGGTGGAGGGGGGGAGGGAAGCTAAGCTAGCTAGGTATTCATTATTGTAATGGGTGTTAATTTATGTTTGTCCGATGGTGGTGTTATTTGTTCACATATATGTGTAAAGTGGGTCTTGTTCTACTATGTCAGCATGGAGGCTCTTAGGCCACCAGCTGTGTGTTTTAGTAGTTCCTTCTTCTTTTAACTGGGAGAATAATGGGTCCTCCATCTCTTCAAGTTTGCTCCATATTCTCTGAGCTTGGCTGTGTGTACCTATGTTCAGTGGTTCGATATTGTATAATTCGTGAAGTTCTTGTATTTTGGTGGTGTATGGCGGGAGTTGCTTTGATGCTCTACGGATAGCTTTGTTTTGTACTGATTGAAGTTTAAGTTGGCTGGATTTGCTGATCGTGTTGAGTGGTATTGGTGGATACTCTAGGTGAGGGCGGACAAGTGCTTTGTATAGATGTAGTTAAATTTTGGTGTCCATTTTGCTGAATCTTCCTAGTTTCGTGAGTTGTGATTGGTTGATTTTTGATTTTGCCGCTTGCAGCGGCTACTTTATTGTGCACCCCACACTCATCCTGTGAGCGGTAGCGCAAAAGGATTACAGAGTAGGGTTTACAAAGGGTCATAATAATTAACCCCCGTTGTCAGGATATTATGGCACTGAATGTTACACAGTATTTCATTTACATTATTTGTTTAGTTCTATACATAAAGGGTAACTTATTCACAAATGCGTGAGTACAGGCGTGTGAGGCAGTATGTCTGGCCTCACACTTTGTTATTCACATTTACGTGAGAGGTATTCAAGCACATTGCGTATTTGGTTCTGTACATGAGAATTGATATAGTTACTAAGTGCAAAAAAGTGGATACAATCTTAATATGTCGGCTATCTTGCCATTAGAGATGAAGTGTTGTGCCATTTCACACACAGTGTGCTTGGACCTGTCCCTAAAAGGTTCTATCTTCACACAGTCGAGGACGTAGTGTTCAAGTGTGTGGCCATATGTATGGCCACACACTTTACATTTAGTTTTGTTTACATCTGCTTGAGGAACATACTGCCAAAGGTACTTATATCCTAACCTTAATCTAGCGGTTACAACATCTTGTAATCTAGTGATCTTGTTACTTGCTCCATATACATGTTTCACTTGATACATCTCATCATGGTAACCTATGGATCGACTAGTGCCTGTTTGCACTTGTCTACTTGCGTCAAACTCATCAATAAATTCTTTCCTAATTACAGTTTTAAGGGTTCTTTTTGACAGACCCAAATTGTATTCAACGGTGTCTTTGTTAGACGCGAGTTTGGCGAGGGCATCAACTCTGTCATGTTTTATGAGGCCTATGTGAGAGGGGATCCACAACAGTTTGACCTTGACACCCCGGTCAACAAGGCACGCATATTTGTGTCTGGCTTCAGAGGCAAGAGCGTGACAACCTGAGTCGAGGGTACCAAGGGCAAGTAGTGAGGATAGAGAGTCAGTGATGATGAGACTGTCAGTAACAGTGGTTTCAATGAATTTAATAGCTGTGAGTATGGCAACTAATTCAGTTTGTAGAGTGGATGCCCAGTTGTTAATTCTAACTCCTTTCTCAATTATATTACCGTCAGGTTGAGTCACAACAATAGCACTTCCAGCCCTCCCACAGGCGGTGTTTAGAGATCCATCAGTGTAGATGGTCTGTGTGATATTATCATCAGTCTGTAGAGTGTGTATGTGTTCAAGAGCTCTCAATTTGGCAGTGTGTTGGAGATAAATGCTTTGTATAATTAATTTTTTAGGCGGATACGTCGGTATTGTGATATCGAAGGGAACTGTCCGCCAGGTGGCAGGAAGCGCTGTTGTGTCTCAACTTTGTACAGGTGGTCTAGTCCAAACATCTTCATATGTGTAGCTGTAGTTTGGATCCATTTAGACTCAGTAGTCCCATGGTTCATACATTCTAGCAATTTTAAGGAAACAATGTTATCAGGATCACCACGCAGAAGCCTCAGGGCTATCATGAGGTTGACTTCAATTATTCTATCTTTAACACTGGGTATACCTAGTTCTTTCCTCATATTAAGTACTTTAGTGCTCATGGGACATCCTAGGATAATTCTGAGGGCTTTATTTTGCATTTTCTCGAGCTTGTCAACGCCTTTCCCGTCACGAATGACCAGGGCTGGTGCGTGGTAATCTATCAGAGATCTTATATAGCCTAGGTACATTGTTTTAACAATTCTAATATTAGCACCATAGTGCGGGCTGTACCCCGCTACACTTCTAAGAGGTCTCAGTCTGTCAGTACATTGGCGGGTTAGCTGTTGTAGGGCAGGTAGGG
>NW_024722227.1:9496151-9658927 GCF_018991925.1 Homarus americanus
TTACAGAACATTGTCCTGAAACACCAGCTATTACAAAACATTGTCCTGAACACTAACTAGCTACAGATCATTGTCCACCAGACACCAACTGTGTATTTCAGATCATTGTCTGAACACCAACTAGTACAGAACATTGTCCTGAACACCAACTATTATAGAACATTGTCACAGACACCAACTATTACAGAACATTGTGCAGACACCAGCTATTACGGGACATTGTCCTGAACACCAACTATTAAGGGCTTGTTGTCTGAACACCAACTCTTACAGGACATTGTCCTGAGCACCAACTAATACAGAACTTGTTGTCCTGAACACCAACTGTACAGATCATTTTCTGAACACCAACTATTACAGGACTTTGTCCTGAACACTAACTATTACAGAACGTTGTCTGCACCAACTATTAAAAGAACATTGTCCTGAACACCAACTATTACAGATCATTGTTAGCACCAGACACCAGCCATTGCAGAACATTGTCCTGAACACCAACTATTACAGGACACATTGTCCTGTTTCCTGCTATTACAGAACATTGTCCTGAACACCAACTGTTAAAGATCATTGTCTAGACACCTTTATTACTGCAGAACATTGTCCTAAACACCAACTATTACAGAACGCTGGTCACAGACACCAGCTTCAATATAAGAACATGGTCCACAGACACCATCTGTTACACAGATCATTGTACGTAGACACCAACTGTTACAGATCATTGTCCTGAACACCAACTGTACAGATCATTGCCTGAACACCAACTGTTCCCAGATCGTGTTGTCTTGAACAACTAGCCTATTACCCAGTCCTGTTGTCTTGAACACCAGCTGTTACAAATCGGTAGCGCACAGACACCAACTGTTACAGAACTTGTCCTGAACACCAACTATTACAGAACATTGTCCTGAACACCAACTTTTTAAAAAGAACATTGTCCTGAACACCAACTATTACAAATCATTGTGCTGAACTTCCAACTGTTACAGATCATTGTCCTGAACACCAACTATTACAAGAACATTATCTGAACACCATCACTGTTACAAATCATTGTCCTGAACACCAATTATTACAGAACATTGTCCTAAACACCAACAATTACAGAACATTGTTGAGCACTGCTATTACCAGATCATTGTCACAGGCTGCTTCAATACAGATCATTGTCCTGGTACCAACTATTACAGAACATCGTCTGAACACCAACTATTATAGAACATTGTCCTGAACACCAACTATGATAGAACATTGTCCTGAACACCAGCTATTACAGAACATTGTCCACCAGACACCAACTGTACAGATCATTGTCCTGAACACCAACTATTACAAACATTGTACACTGAACACCAACTATTACAGAACATTGTCCTGAACACCCAACTGTACAGATCATTGTCCTGACACCTTCTACACAACATTGTCCTAATCACCAACTATTACAGATCATTGTCCTGAACATCAACTGTTACAGATCCATTATCCCTGAACACCAACTATTACAGATCATTGTCACAGACACCAACTATTACAGAACTTTGTCTGAACACCAACTGTACAGAGACATTGTCCTGAACACCAGCATTAAAGAGAACTTGTTGTCACCAACTGTACAGATCATTGTGCACGAACACCAACTATTTACAGATCATTGTCCTCAGACACCAACTATTACAGATCATTGTCCTGAACACACCAAATATTACAGAACATTGTCCTGAACACCAACTGTTTACAGAACATTGTCACAGACACCCAACTTTGTAACAGATCGGTGTCACCAGACACCAACTATTACAGAATTTTTGTCCTGAACACCAACTATTACCAGAACATTGTCACCGAACACACCAACTATTATCGAACATTGTCCTAAACACCAACTTCAATACAGATCATTGTGCCTGAACACCAGCTTCATTTTACAGAGACATTGTCCTGAACACCAACTATTACAGATCATTGCCTGAACACCAACTTTGTGTTTCCAGATCATTGTCCTGAACACCAACTATTACAGAACATTGTCCTGAACACCAACTGTTACAGATCATTGTCCACGAACACCAACTATTGCAGAACATTGTCCAGAACACCAACTATTACAAAACATTGTCCCGCAGACACCAACTATTACAGAGACATTGTCCTGAACTTTTATATTACAGAACATTTGTCCTGAACACCAACTGTTACAGATCATTGTCTGAACTCAACTATACCAAGAACTTTGTCCTGAACACCAACTATTACCAGAGACATTGTCTACCAGACACCAACTGTACAGAACATTGTCACAGACACCAACTGTTACAGATCATTGTCCTGAACACCAACTCATTTTCCAGATCATTGTCCTGAACACCAACTATTACAGAACATTGTCCTGAACACCAGCTATTACAGAATATGGTCCTGAACACCAGCACCTATTTACAGATCCATTGTCCTGAACACCAACTGTTACCAGATCATTGTCCTGAACACCAACTATTACAGAACATTGTCCTGAACACCAACTGTTACAGATCATTGTCCTGAACACCAACTATTACAGAACATTGTCCTGAACACCAACTATTACAGATCATTGTCCTGAACACCAACTATTACAGAACATTGTCCTGAACACCAACTATTACAGAACATTTTTCTGAACACCAACTGTTACAGATCATTGTCCTGAACACCAACTATTACAGAACATTGTCCTGAACACCAACCATTACAGATCAGTGTCCTGAACACCAACAATTACAGATCATTCTCCTGAACACCAACTATTACAGATCATTGTCCTGAACATCAACTGTTACAGATCATTGTCCTGAACACCAACTATTACAGATCAGTGTCATGAACACCAACTATTACAGAACTTTGTCCTGAACACCAACTATTACAGATCATTGTCCTGAACACCTACTGCTACAGATCATTGTCCTGAACACCAACTATTACAGAACATTGTCCTGAACACCAACAGTTACAGATCATTGTCCTGAACACCAACTATTACAGATCATTGTCCTGAACAATCAACTGTTACAGATCATTGTCCTGAACGCCAACTATTACAGAACTTTGTCCTGAACACCAACTATTACAGAACTTTGTCCTGAACACCAACTATTAAAGAACATTGTCTTGAACACCAACTATTACAGATCATTGTCCTGAACATCAACTGTTACAGATCATTGTCCTGAACACCAACTATTACAGATCATTGTCCTGAACACCAACTATTACAGAACTTTGTCCTGAACACCAACTATTACAGAACATTGTCCTGAACACAAGATATTAAAGAACATTGTCCTTAACACCAACTATTACAGAACATTGTCCTGAACACCAACTGTTACAGCACATTGTCCTGAACACCAACTATTACAGATGATTGTCCTGAACACCAACTATTACAGAACATTGTACTGCACACCAACTATTACAGATCATTGTCCTGAACGTAAACTATTGCAGATCATTCTCCTGAACACCAACTATTACAGATCATTGTCCTGAACATCAACTGTTACAGATCATTGTCCTGAACACCAACTATTACAGATCATTGTCCTGAACACCAACTATTACAGAACATTGTCCTGAACATAAACTATTAGCAAGAACAATGTCCTGAAATCATATTATATGACATTGTCCTGAACACCAACTATTACAGAACATTGCACTGAACACCAACTATTATAGAACATTGTCCTGAACACCAACTATTACAGAACGTTGTCCTGAACACCAATTATTAGAGGACATTGTCCTGAATACCAACTATTACAGAATATTGTCCTGAACACCAACTATTACAGGACATTGTCCTGAACACCAACTATTACAGAACATTGTCCTGAACACCAACTATTACAGATCATTGTCCTGAACACCAACTATTACAGATCATTGTCCTGAACACCAACTATTACAGATCATTGTCCTGAACACCAACTATTACAGATCATTGTCCTGAACACCAACTATTACAGAACATTGTCCTGAACACCAACTATTACAGATCATTGTCCTGAACACCAAATATTACAGATCATTCTCCTGAACACCAACTATTATAGATCATTGTCCTGAACATCAACTGTTACAGATCATTGTCCTGAACACCAACTATTACAGATCATTGTCCTGAACACCAACTATTACAGAACTTTGTCCTGAACACCAACTATTACAGAACATTGTCCTGAACACCAACTATTAAAGAACATTGTCCTGAACACCAACTATTACAGAACATTGTCCTGAACACCAACTGTTACAGATCATTGTCCTGAACACCAACTATTACAGATCATTGTCCTGAACACCAAATATTACAGAACATTGTCCTGAACACCAACTATTACAGAACATTGTCCTGAACACCAACTGTTACAGATCATTGTCCTGAACACCACTATTACAGAACTTTGTCCTGAACACCAACTATTACAGAACATTGTCCTGAACACCAACTATTAAAGAACATTGTCCTGAACACCAACTATTACAGATCATTGTGCCTGAACACCAACTGTTACAGATCATTGTCCTGAACACCAACTATTACAAATCATCGTCCTGAACACCAACTATTACAAAACATTGTCCTGAACACCAACTATTACAGAACATTGTCCTGAACACCAACTGTTACAGATCATTGTCCTGAACACCAACTATTACACAACATTGTCCTAAACACCAACTATTACAGAACATGGTCCTGAACACCAACTATTACAGAACATGGTCCTGAACACCAACTGTTACACATCATTGTCCTGAACACCAACTGTTACAGATCATTGTCCTGAACACCAACTATTACAGATCTTTGCCCTGAACACTAACTGTTCAGATCATTGTCCTGAACACCAACTATTACAGAACATTGTCCTGAACACCAACTGTTACAGATCATTGTCCTGAACACCAACTATTGCAGAACATTGTCCTGAACACCAACTATTACAGAACATTGTCCTGAACACCAACTATTACAGAACATTGTCCTGAACACCAACTATTACAGAACATTGTCCTGAACACCAACTGTTACAGATCATTGTCCTGAACTCCAACTATTACAGAACTTTATCCTGAACACCAACTATTACAAAACATTGTCCTGAACACCAACTATTAAAGAACATTGTCCTGAACACCAACTATTACAGATCATTGTGCCTGAACACCAACTGTTACAGATCATTGTCTTGAACACCAACTATTACAGATCATTGTCCTGAACACCAACTATTACAGAACCTTGTCCTGAACACCAACTATTACAGAACATTGTCCGGAACACTAACTATTACAGATCACTGTCCTGAACACCAACTGTACAGATCATTGTCCTGAACACCAACTAGTACAGAACGACGTACAGACACCTTCAAGCTATGAACATTGTCCTGAACACCAACTATTACAGATCATTGTGCCTGAACACCAACTGTTACAGATCATTGTCCTGAACACCAACTATTACAAATCATCGTCCTGAACACCAACTATTACAAAACATTGTCCTGAACACCAACTATTACAGAACATTGTCCTGAACACCAACTGTTACAGATCATTGTCCTGAACACCAACTATTACACAACATTGTCCTAAACACCAACTATTACAGAACATGGTCCTGAACACCAACTATTACAGAACATGGTCCTGAACACCAACTGTTACACATCATTGTCCTGAACACCAACTGTTACAGATCATTGTCCTGAACACCAACTATTACAGATCATTGCCCTGAACACTAACTGTTCAGATCATTGTCCTGAACACCAACTATTACAGAACATTGTCCTGAACACCAACTGTTACAGATCATTGTCTCTGAATACTAACTATTACAGAACATTGGTTCTGGAACACCAACTTACAGAACATTGTACTGAACACTTAACTATTGGCAGAACATTGTCCTTGAACACTCAACTGTTACAGATCATTGTCCTGAAACTCCAACTCTGGTTATAGACATTGTCCTGAACACTAACTATTATAGAACATTGTCCTGAATAATTGAATTACAGAACATTGTCCTGAACACCAACTATTACAGAACATTGTCCTGAACACCAACTATTACAGAACATTGTCCTGAACACCAACTATTACAGATCATTGTCCTCAACACCAACTATTACAGATCATTGTCCTGAACACCAACTATTACAGAACATTGTCCTGAACACCAACTATTACAGATCATTGTCCTGAACACCAACTATTAGAGATCATTCTCCTGAACACCAACTATTACAGATCATTTTCCTGAACATTAACTGTTACAGATCATTATCCTGAACACCAACTATTACAGATCATTGTCCTGAACACCAACTATTACAGAACTTTGTCCTGAACACCAACTATTCCAGAACATTGACCTGAACACCAACTATTAAAGAACATTGTCCAGAACACCAACTATTACAGATCATTGTGCCTGAACACCAACTATTACAGATCATTATCCTGAACACCAACTATTACAGAACTTTGTCCTGAACACCAACTATTCCAGAACATTGTCCTGAACACAACTATTAAAGAACATTGTCCTGAACACCAACTATTACAGCTCATTGTGCCTGAACACCAACTGTTACAGATCATTGTCCTGAACACCAACTATTTCAGATCATTGTCCTGAACACCAAATATTACAGAACATTGTCCTGAACACCAACTATTACAGAACATTGTCCTGAACACCAACTGTTACAGATCATTGTCCTGAACACCACCTATTACAGAACTTTGTCCTGAACACCAACTATTACAGAACATTGTCCTGAACACCAACTATTAAAGAACATTGTCCTGAACACCAACTATTACAGATCATTGTGCCTGAACACCAACTGTTACAGATCATTGTCCTGAACACCTAATTCATTACAGGATCATTGTCTCTTACCAACTATTGCTAAGAATCCTTTGTCCTGAACACCAACTATTACAGAACATTGTCCTGAACACCAACTATTACAGATCATTGTCCTGAACACCAACTATTACAGAACATTGTCCTGAACACCAACTGTTACAGATCATTGTCCTGAACACCAACTATTACAGAACATTGTCCTGAACACCAACTATTACAGAACATTGTCCTGAACACCAACTATTGCAGATCATTGTCCTGAACACCAACTATTACAGAACATTGTCCTGAACACCAACTATTACAGAACATTGTCCTGAACACCAACTATTACAGAACATTGTCCTGAACACCAACTGTTACAGATCATTGTCCTGAACTCCAACTATTACAGAACTTTATCCTGAACACCAACTATTACAAAACATTGTCCTGAACACCAACTATTAAAGAACATTGTCCTGAACACCAACTATTACAGATCATTGTGCCTGAACACCAACTGTTACAGATCATTGTCTTGAACACCAACTATTACAGATCATTGTCCTGAACACCAACTATTACAGAACCTTGTCCTGAACACCAACTATTACAGAACATGGTCCTGAACACCAACTGTTACAGATCATTGTCCTGAACACCAACTGTTCCAGATCATTGTCCTGAACACCAACTATTACAGATCATTGCCCTGAACACCAACTGTTACAGATCATTGTCCTGAACACCAACTATTACAGAACATTGTCCTGAACACAACTGTTACAGATCATTGTCCTGAACACCAACTATTACAGATCATTGTCCTGAACACCAACTATTACAGAACATTGTCCTGAACACCAACTATTATAGAACATTGTCCTGAACACCAACTATTACAGAACATTGTCCTGAACACCAACTATTACAGAACATTGTCCTGAACACCAACTATTACAGAACATTGTCCTGAACACCAACTGTTACAGATCATTGTCCTGAACACCAACTATTACAGATCATTGTCCTGAACACCAACTATTACAGAACATTGTCCTGAACACCAACTATTTCAGAACATTGTCCTGAACACCAACTGTTACAGATCATTGTCCTGAACACCAACTATTACAGAACATTGTCCTAAACACCAACTGTTACAGAACATGGTCCTGAACACCAACTATTACAGAACATGGTCCTGAACACCAACTGTTACAGATCATTGTCCTGAACACCAACTCTTACAGATCATTGTCCTGAACACCAACTATTACAGATCATTGCCCTCAACACCAACTGTTTCAGATCATTGTCCTGAACACCAACTATTACAGAACATTGTCCTGAACACCAACTGTTACAGATCATTGTCCTGAACACCAACTTTTGCAGAACATTGTCCTGAACACCAACTATTACAGAACATTGTCCTGAACACCAACTATTACAGATCATTGTCCTGAACACCAACTATTACAGAACATTGTCCTGAACACCAACTATTACAGAACATTGTCCTGAACACCAACTATTACAGATTAGTGTCCTGAACATAAACTATTACAGATCATTGTCCTGAACACCATCTATTACAGATCATTGTCCTGAACACCAACTATTACAGATCATTGTCCTGAACACCAATTATTACAGATCAGTGTCCTGAACACCAACTATTACAGATGAGTGTCCTCAACACCAACTATTACAGATCATTGTCCTGAACACCAACTATTACAGATGAGTGTCCTGAACACCAACTATTACAGATCATTGTCCTGAACACCAACTACTACAGATCATTGTCCTGAACACTAACTATTACAGATCGGTGTCCTGAACACCACCTTTTACGGTTAGAACATAAGAACGGAGCAAACTGCAGCAGGCCTATTGACCCATACTGGGCATTCCCGTTTACACCCTACCCTAACCTATGTTTGAATCTATCCAGCTTATTCGAGTTAATGATGATGTTTGGTAACCTGTTACACTCATCCACTACTCTATTTCCAAACCAATCTTTACCTATCTCGCACCTAAATCTAAATTTGTCAAATTTATAATCATTGCTACGAGTTCGCTCTCGGATGGATAGTTTGAGTACCTTTGTTATATCAGTTTTGTTTAACCCTGACTTCCATTTATACACCTCGATCATATCGCCCCTCACTCTACGTCTCGCGAGAGGGTGCAAATTACGATACTTTAACCTGTCTCTGTACTCAGGGTTCCCAATGCTCGTGATTAGTCTTGCCATTCTCCTTTGAATTCCTTCTCGGCATTATGCAGGGTGATTCAGCAAAGAGTACATTAAATTGGAGGATGAAATCCTTGGATACTGTAATTCTAAACCACAATGTCTCTATGGTAAAATGTCAGATTCTGCATAGTTTCCATGCTTCAGTACATTTAAGATGTTGTATTAATGGGTGCGAATTTGAAGTGAAACCCCGTAGGTTTTTGTAATCATTTATTCACGGGTCTCTACAGTGTGACCCCTCTTTGTTACAACCTAAAGGAAATGTTCAAAGTTGCCCCCTTCTGCCCCAAAAAAGGCTTGTACGTGTCGTACCATTGATTGTCTGACATGTTCCAGAATGCCTGGACTATGTTTAATTTTCTTGCACCTGTCCGGAAGACGTGGCCCTATGGAAAATCTGACATTTTACCCTAGAGACATTGTGGTTTAAAATTATCCAAGAATTTCATCCTCCAATTTAATGTACGCTTTGCTGAATCACCCTGTATATCCATTCTGTAGTACGGTGACCGGAACTGAACTGTGTAATCCAAGTGAAATCTCACAAGTGCAAGATATAGTTTTAGGATAACCTCGCTAGTCTTGTAACTAATACTCCTTTGTATGAACCAAAGTACTTTGTTAGCCTTGTTTCGAACAAATACACACTGTTGACTTGGTTTAAGATTCCTACTTATCATTACTTCTAAATCTTTCTCACAGTCGGATTTCTCTATAACAACGATGTGCATCTGATATCTGATTTCTCTGTTGCATCTCCTAGACTAAGTGCTTAACATTTGTTCACATTAAATTTCATCTGGCATTTCTCAGATCATGCGAAAAATTTGTTTAGATCTTCTTGTAGTTTTGCGGAGTCCTCGTCAGATTTAATTACACGCCTTATTTTAGTGTCATCAGCAAATTTACTTATGTTACTGTCTACGCCTATATTTATGTCGTTTATATGTATTATAAATAGTAATGGTTCAAGTACTGAGGGTTGGGGTACTCCACTAGTGACGTTACCCCAACTGAATTTAGTGCTGTTAATGCTTACTCGCTGTTTCCTGTCCTCTCGAAGGCTTTGCTAAAGATAGATGTATACCACATCATAATCGTATCAGAACTAATATATACTTGACCTTGTCTAATTGGCCCATAATATTAATAAATGTCAGAAGTGCAGAGTGCAGGAGCTTTGTAGCGTGAGTTAACCCTACACGTTCATCAGTCCGAATCAAAACTATCACTGGAGGAGTGAAGTAACAGAGTCTTTGTAAGCTGTTTACTACATTTCCATGATGCAGCACAGCACCTGGCGACTATTAAGCGATCTTGATTTAATCTTTCATTAGACCATGACCTTGATTGCTGTGACCTTAATCTTCATGCAAGTATAATCAATCATAGCATTTATTTTACTTAAGTCGTACCCACTAAGAATAAGTTATTGCTCTTAAGAAAGCCCATTATTATTTGTTATTCAATTTTCGAAATGCAAATACACACATATATACAAATTCTACCCCAGTGGCCGGTAATCTGTGGCCAGCGAGTATCATATATGCAAAGACGCTATTGATAAGCATACAGTCAACCTTCCCTGACAAGAATGCTGACGTGAGAGTATTTTGGGGAATACTTAAACCTCTCAATAGATCTTTTCGATGATGGATGGGATGAGGCCTGTCTATTTGAAAACTTTCACTTTACAATTTGCGATATTGTATTCTGATCCTCCTCCTTTGACCGCTAACCCAGCTTCCACCACTGGTTACCAGCGACTAGGGTCGTATGTACCGAAACAGTAGATATCTGAAGTTTTGTCGAATTACCACTGGCTGTCCCGCCAGTCCCCGGTAATTTCCCGACAATTGCACAACAATTGTCTTCGGTTGTTCTGCTAGGCTTATTCTTTACACTCTGAACAGAAGCCACCGACTGACTCTAGCCTGCTCGCGGGTGCTTATACAGTATATGTCTCAACAGACGCATCTCTAACAGCCTAGCACAAACCAGAGACGACTGGTAGATTCCAGAATGTTCTATTCTGATCGAGGCTTACAATAATAAGTAAATCATAATAAAAATTATGCAATACATTCTAGAACATTCTTATATAATTAATACATCTATATATACCCGAAATTTTAAATAAATTTGCCAAAATAACTGCTGCATGGGACAGAAAGCAATCAAAACACCTAGTTTACAAAATTATAAAACAAAATTGTGCGTCGGCATAAAAAAAAATATTGTATCAGGATGTCATTCTGTGATTATAGTGTGTGTTTTCCTTACATCTATCAGGGATTTTTTTAAATAATGCGATAATATCTTCCTGTTCTCACCTCCTGGATTCACACATACAGTACATAGACAGAATCACGCGCAAAGAATCACAGTATCTATGTTGTTGGGAAGGAGGCCTATACAGGTTGAGTGTACACTCGCTACAGAAAGTATCTGGAAGGTGGGATCCGATGGATGTCAAAATGAACACTCTCGGTAGGGTTGTCAAAATCCTTCGTCCGTTGTGTCATATTGCCTTGCAAAAAAATTTGCAGATACTATTTGTAGCGAGTGTACACCTCGCACGGCACTGTTTCCACAATAAAGGAAGCTTAAATTCATTTGAATAATTGTTCAAGAACAAGTCAATCTTAAAGACGTTTTATTATAGTAACAATTAATTCACTATGCTGAAGGATAAAAGTACAGTAGTACAACCCAAGAGAGAAGAGTTAAACGAGAATTTAATATGATAAAGGAAACATTGTGGCAGGATGATCCTGTTCCATATTAAGTGACGCGCATAATCTATTTTCAAAACAGCAGCAGCAAGACAGCACATGCAAATATTTGAAATATATCTTGATTTACATACAACAAACTTCTACAAGTATACATATATCAACAAGGATTTTTTTTTTCAATAACAGTTATCATTGTCATGAACTGGTAAAGAGAACAACAACTTTAGAAAATTGAGTATAAGGACTCACGTTGAGGTAACTGTGAGATTATGGCTAGGGAAAGGAGGACATCCAACCAACCTTGACAGTCAATATACATATAGATGGCCTGATGCAACTCTCCCTTCCAACTTCTCTCGCATCCTAGGCATTATAACTTGGGACAATCAACCACGCGTTCTCTGTGACATGATCAAAGGGAATATTTCCATACCCAGTTGTACAGAGTAAACTGAGCGAACAACACTCCATTATGTTCCATAAAACCTGGAGGGATACTGGGGTAGGCGTCTGTGTTTGTACGCTAGTAAATGTTTGTTTTAATATCTGGTCTTCTGTTTATGTATTTGTCTATGTTACTTCTTCACCTGGTGTCTTATTGACTGTTTATCTGTTTGCGAGGTACTTATGTCTATGTCTGTCTTTTTGTTGTTTCTACCTGTCCATCTTATATATAATTGGTTTCATTTCTTAGTGAAGAACCGAGATATATGTTAATCAGTCGGGTATGTTTGCTTCTTTGTTTGTTTTTGGCAGTCTGTTGGCGCAGAAACTTTCCAGTGCTTCAAGCTATTGTCTACAAACTCTCAGATTAATTTCCCTCGAGTCATGGCCTGAAACGTTATTAGCGGAAAATACCGAATAAAGAGTTAAATGGCTGCCCTTAACTTTTGTATAATAAGCGTATGGTTGATGACTGCTTCTGAAGGAAAACTCCCTGAATGATTTTCAGTGACCGAACAAATACCGTTCTATACACGGTCTCTATCTTGATTTACAACTATATTTAGTCATTTATTTAATGATAAATTATAATTACTATTACTGTTACAACGTTTCCATTCATATCTAAAAAAATTAATGACTTTTTTTATGATAAACTTAGGGGTTTTCATAAGATTTTTTTTTTATTATTACAAAGGAAGACGCCAAGACTTAGATCTCTATAGAGGCTTTGATAATGATGTTGATTACGAGGCAGGAAAGTTACCTGGATAATTAGCTTTTGTTAAGATGCCTTCCCCTCCTCTTCCTTCCCTGACAAGCATCATATCCACCAGCTTTCCTTATTAAAAACAAACAACTAATTTACTCATACATCTGTACTTCTAGTTCACACATTTACTATTAGTCACAAAGGCATAGATGATTATATATACAAATTCCCGGACAAGTTTAGTGAGAAAAATAAATAAGCCAAAATAACAACAGTTGTGTGGTTCTTGGCCACCTTCACCCATCACAAGTTTAGATTACAGATCATCAACCAGGCGGATATTACTAAAGAGACAAAAACCTATGTAGGGTTTCGTGATATTATGTTGTCTAGCACTCAGGATGGATGGAAACTCTAAGGTGGTTTTCTTATATAATATAAGTTATATGGTAGACAGACTGGTGCTGGAGGTGCCGTGTGGTGAGGAGCTGCTCAGTAGACACGTTCGGTGTGTAGCGTGTTGAAGGAGGTAGATGTGCAGGAGCTTCGTTAGAGAAGATGTTGCCTGTTGCTGGCCTCCTGGTTGAATGAGAACGGGACAGCAGGAGCTTGCTTGGAGGAGGTGTTGCGTGTTCAGGAACCGAGAGCAGAATGAGAGCTGGTTGGTGAGGAAGCTCAGAGAAGGACAGCTGGTGGGTCGCCATGCTCGCTGGCGGGAGCGAGGGCCGCCAGGCAGCGGCGGAGGAGGAGGTGTTGCGTGTTCAAGTAGAGAGGCCAGAATGAATCTCAATGGAGAGACAGAGCTTATATACACAGCAGCCGTGAGTCAGCCGTGAGTCATGTAGGGAAAACCCAGGAAGTAGCCGGTCTTTTGACTCAGTTGCTAGGATACTGTGGCATCTGGTGACGCCCCCCTCTGGGCCGCTAGTTTGGTTGCTAGGGAAGACGTCACAGGTGGCCTGCAGCTACGCAGTTGTAGGGGAGACGTCCACTACACCTACTATTACTAATTGTTAAAGCTCATTAAGAAACATAACTGTGGTCATAGGCCGCTAAATATGTAATCTTTACAAAACACCTTGAAATTAATAAAAATCACCACTTGTACTCAAACTGTTCATTGTATACACACGTCAGACATGATGAAGTAAGGCCCTGAGCCCAGATTCACTAACGGGTTATGAACATTGTAAGTGCTTAAAAGTTCATAAACTCGTGCTGTGGTGACTCACTAAAGACTTACAAAGTCCACAACTTGATTTAAAATGGCTGATTTTCCTTCGTAACTTACAGTGACTTTTGAGATCTCGTAAGCTATTGCAAGGCGGAAATAAGGCCGTTTTCTCTTCGATACAACCCGTATCAAAACTCACAAGGCTGCTAAACGTACTTCAAGCGTCCTTAGTCAAGATAGAATTATGATCAAGTAAAGCTAGGATTCAATTCAGGCGTTTGCAGAGCGTTTGCGTTTTCAGGCGCTACAGGGAGCGAATGGCATGTACTGCAAACGCATAATGCTAACACAACTGTGCCAATGGAAACAACATTGTACATTTCAATGTGTTCTACTTTTGGCGCTAACGCTGAGTGGAATCCTGGCTTAATACTTAGGGACAATGGTTAACCAATGACCAAAGCAATTCAATCCAAATATATATATATATATATATATATATATATATATATATATATATATATATATATATATATATATATATATATATATATAAATATATATATATATATATATATATATATATATATATATATATATATATATATATATATATATATATATATATATATATATTATATACACTATATATATAAATATATATATATATATTTATATTTATATATATATATGTATATATATATATATATATATATATATATATATATATATATATATATATATATATATATATATATATATATATACATACTGTATATATATACGTATATATATATATATATATATATATATATATATATATATATATATATATATATATATACATATTTCATAAAATCACAAGGGAAAGGAAACAACAGGGCACCTTGGCTTTTGTCTATTCAAGACATCGAGGCTTCAAGATGTCTTGAATAAGACAGCCTTTTACTTTTATCAAGATTATCTTATCACGTTTTCATTGTGGATCTCATATATATATATATATATATATATATATATATATATATATATATATATATATATATTTATATATATATATATATATATATATATATATATATATATATATATATATATTATATATATATATATATATATATATATATATATATATATATATATATATATATATATATATATATGTAAATCCAAATGAAAACGTGGATAAGATATATCTTGATAAAATCACACGGGAAAATGGAAACAACGGGCACTTGGCTTTCGTCTTTATTCAAGACATCTTCAGAGACAGCGGACTACATGGGCAGAGAGGCTTAAATATACAGGGCCTTAAAACATGAGGTCAGGTCTAATGATGTCATCCACTAATCCCCACAAAACACATGTAGATGAGCTTAAGAGAAGGGGGTGACGTGACTAGTCAGGTCAGGTCAAAATAAGGGACCCACAAAATAACTATCATACATCTAGATCAAAGGTTTTCAAAGCATTTTTAACCTTGGGCCACTGACAAATAAATTTATGTAACATATTATCAGTTTTGAACTGACCATCACTAAGGTTTATTGATTTTAATTCCATAATCAAACTAGCTTCAACCAGAAGTCTTTCTGTGACACAAGATGATTTAAATACTTCTAAGCTTTTCCCAAAGCAATGGGGTGATTATTATTCTAACATGAACGAACAAGGCACTGCTTTCAGATGCTGTTCTGATATTATACTTATGTTGTTTGATTCTGAGCTGCAGTGTTTTCTCTTGTCCTACATAATTACAATTACATTTGTACATGGAATACAATAAACACTTCCATTTACATTCAAACTTGGGCTATTCCTTATTAACATATTGGTAATGGTAGAGTCATACTTGAAAACAACATTAATATTTAGAAGCTTGAGGACCGAACTAACGGGACAAATTCATTACGATAGGGCAGAGTCAAAATATTCTTAAGTGTAGGAACTTGTCTGGTTTGGGAGGAATGAAAGGATTTTTTAGCCTTTTAAAACAACGATCAACACAGAAAAGGGTTCTGTGCAATGGAACGAATGTGTTTCAATTTATCGTCAATAAATTCAGAGTCACAAATACGCAGACATCTTGAGAACATAGCGAAAAAACTGACATTTTGGTAGACTCAGGTGATTCGATAAAAAGAGATATGAAACTGTCTACCTGTGTGGGCTTTCTATTACCTTAAATTTATAGTTTTGGCCATTTCTCATGATAAGCATATCAAGGAATGGAAGGATCCATTTATTTCTCTTTCAATTTTGAATGTGATACTTGGGACAATATCATTAAGCTTGTCTAAAATTCCAATGGGTCACTGTTTCTAGGCCAAAGACAAAGAACATCATCATCAGTTGACCTCTGGTAGCTTGGAGAAGATCGTGCGATCATTTCTGCTCGCTAGAGACCAAGGAAAATGGCAGCACTGGATCTCGTTGTGCCGTGGGGAAAGAGTGTGGGGAAGGACGACCTCCTTGCCACGCTGTTAAGGCAGCTAAGGGCAGTTGAGGAATTGAGTTGACACTCTAAAGGGGAAATAGAAGCCCTCAGGACGAAGACCTTCAGGTAGGTGTCACCACTGCTTGGGACACCTGCTGAAGGAACAGCAGGCAGAGTGGTTGTCTCAAAGGGACCAAGGTCAGGCTTAGGAGCCGACCAGGGTGTGGAGTGCAGTAACCCTTACCAGGTGCTGCAGGAAGCTGGAGAGAGGAAGAAGAGAGCAGGACGGTATGGATCAAGGAGAGGAAAGAACCCAGTTAGCCTGACACCACTGGGCAGATCGTGGTAGTTGGTGACAGCCAGGTGGGGTTTATGGATAGGGCTTTTGTGCGAGATGAGAGCAATGGGACTAGGGTATGTTTTTCCTGGGGCTGGGATAGGGCATATAGCCGAGAGGTTAGACAGAGTTTTGTCAGTACCAATCCAGTAGTGTGTGTCTTAGTGTGGGAGAAACGGCATTAAGGTTAGGAGTGAGAACTTCTTGATAAGTTCAAGGCAGCCATAGATCGTATTAGGACTAAGGGAGGGATCCTATCATGGCAGTGTCCTGCCTAGAAGGGGAGTTGGCAGTGAATGGTTGTCAAGGGGCAGTTGGTGTTAACGACCGTCTTGACGGGCTGTGCAGGGTCAATATCAGTCCCATTTAAGTGACAACTGGGACAGCCAACTTCTATGGCCAGAAGGGACCTTTATGCTAGGGATGGGATGCACCTGTCAGGATGGAATGCTTGTAACCCTGGCTGGGGAGGGCTCTAGAGCAGTTCAAAAAGATATCAGAAGTCTTTAAACTGCTAAGAAAACATGGGGGCACGAGGTGGAGAGACTGCAGTGGGAGCGGGTAAACAAGGCGAATTACAGGGAAATAGTGTTGAGAATGATGACAAAACTAAATTAGACAGGAGTTTAAAGGCAACTAAACGCGGTAAGGGAAGGACTCAGAACACGACCTTAAATGTATGCTACGCGAACAGTAGAAGTATGAGAAACAAAATGAATGATATTAAGAAAGGCCTTGGTATGTACCGAAATCGATATGGTGCATTCACTGAAACATGGATCAACCCTAGACACGTGATTACCAATCAGTGCAGAATTTGCGAAAGATTTCAAAACTCTGTTCCCATACCGATAGAGCAGACCAGGAAAGGAGGCGGAGTAGCAATTTATGTGCGGGAGGATAATCTGAAGATATTGAAATAAATAAAGGAAATAAAAACTGAGAGGATACAAAGAAACAATTTGGATAGGAATTAAGCGGCGATCGGGAAAAAATTAATCACGGGAGTAATATAGACCACAATCTTGATAGCGTCAATGTGACTTATCTGGGATGGTACGCAGAGACTTCCATACACAACGAGAGTCTGTATAGTAGGCGACTTTAACCTTGGCCAAATAGTTATATATGGACTGTCCTTACGGATAACCTCAGAATCAGAGGATTTTCTCGAGACGATCAGGACTGTTTCTAAGTCAACATACTCTTGAACCCACTCCACGGGGAATTAATAATATACTGGATTTAGTTCTGTCAGACAGAAAACACATTAGCAATGTCGAGGTAAAGGGAACGAACTTGCAAACAGCGATACAAAATTCGATTCCAGTTAGATTTTCAGGGCAGGCGTAAGGAAAATTTCCACTAAAAGTACCAGATTTCAGAAGGGCAAACTTTGACAGTTTAAAAAGAGGCAGCTGAGAGAGGGTGTAAAGCTTGGCCGTGAACCTGACAAGATGACACAGACCTGATAACCGAGATCTAAGGAAGTTGCCGGGATTCCACGACGAAGATTTTAAATAATTGGAGTTACTTAATGCACAAAGGCAGAACAGCACAATACTAAAAAAAACTCAGATCAGACAACAATGACTAAATGGATAAAATAATTATTTAAAAAGAACATCATTGGCCAAAGGAAGGCTAAAATTAAGAAGGTCGTCGTGGCGAAATTCACCTCCGGGACTATTATAGGGTATTGGCCGAGTGGGGTTTAAAACCGAGATAAGGAAAGCAAAGGAATAATGAGGTAAGGATAGCAAAGGAGGCGAACGAAACCCCAAAGTTCTACAAATGTAGCCAAACTAAAACACGAAAAGATTAGGGACCAATACAGATTCAGACTCCAGCGAGCTCGCGTGCAGCGGAGAAATGAGCAATAATTTGAATAATTATTTTTCAACAGTTTTCCTACCGAAAATTTAAACATGATACCCGAACTTTTTAAACTCTATTCAGAATAGTGAAGAAAACAAATTAAATTGAGATAGTAGTGACTAATGGCACGATGTTAGTAAGCAAATAGACAAACTAAAGCCCTAATAAGTCCACCTGGTCCCCGATGAGATGTTGCCAGGTATTTAAAGGAATGTGGGAAAGAGCTTGAAGTATACCCTTAGCAAAGTTGTTGGCATGTCGCCATGAGTGTACCAGAGATCCTGGAGGGATAGCGAATGTAATACCGGAATTTTTCAAGAAGAGGATAGATCACTATCTCTCCCAACTTCTACACCAATCAGTCTTTTTATCAATAGTAGGCAAATTACTGGGAAGCAATCATTTCAAACTCTATTCGAAATCACCTGGAGAAAGCACCGATTGATCAATGATTCCCAGCATGGCTACAAGCGGACGTTCTTGCCCTAACTAATCTATTAACATTCTTTTCATGAAAATCGGTTTTCCGAATCGGTGGACGAGGGCACAATTATGATGTGGTATATCGACTTTATAAACTGACAGAGTCCCCACGAAAGACTAATTAGAAAGGTAGAAGCTCATGGCATCAAAAGGTGACATCCTTAAATGGATTAGGGCGTGGTTACAGGACAGAAACAGCGGCAGTGAGCGATGGCAACTAAGTCCCCATTGTTAGACAACGTCACAAATTAGGTTCCCAAGGCTCGAGTACTTGGACCATTATTGTTTATTATATGCATAAATGGCATAGATATCGAGAAAGCATAGACAACAACATAAGTAAATTTGCTTTGATGACACACTAAAATAAGGACGTGTTATCAAATCTGACGAGGACTCAAGCAAAACTACGGAAGATCCTAAACAAATTTTTCCAATGGTCTGAAAAATGGCAGATGAAATTCAATATGAACCAAATGTAAAGTACTGGTTGGGAGATGTAAACAGGAGGCAGATACCGAAGATGAACAACGATGCCATGGAGATCCGACTGCGAGAAGATTTGGGAGTAATGATAAGTAGGAACGTAAGCCAAGTAAACAATGTGTTTTGCTCCGTAACAAGGCTAATAAGTACTTGGAGTTCATACAAAAAGTGTTAGTTACAAGACTAGCGAGGTCATCCTAAAACTGTATCTTGCTCTTGTGAGACCACACCTGGATTACACGCCGGAGATTCAGTTCTGGTCACCGTATTACAAGAATGGATATAGAATCCTTGGAAAAGAATTCAGGAGAATGACAAGACTAATCCAGGCATTAGGAACCTTGGTACTTGAAGACAGGTTAAAAGCATCTTAATTTGCACTCCCTCGAGAGACGTGAAGCGAGGGGCGACCTGATAGAGGTGTATAGAGGTGGAAGGCAGGGCTAAACAAAGGGGACATTACAAAATTGCTCAAACTATCAACCAGGAGCGAACTCGTAACAATGGTTTTAAATTAGACAAATTTAGATTAAGGCGTGAAATAGGTAAACACTGGTTTTGGAAACAGTAGTGGATGAATGGAACAAGTTACCAAATCCTCATCATTAACTTTCGAATCTGAATTGGCTTCAAACATAGGTTGGATGCTCCTTATGAAACAATAGAAGGTTGAGTGTAACGGGACTGCCAGTATGGGCCAATAGGCCCGCTGCAGTTTCCTCCATTCTTATGTTCTTATGTTCTTATCTACATATCTATACCATGGAGGAATAAAGTCCACTATATTAGGTAGTAATCTAGACTCAAAAAACTCCATATAAATACAGGCTAGAGGAGCAGAAAGACAATTACCCATGCTCATGCCAAATATTTGCTTGTAGAACTTCTCATTTGCTCTAAACACATTGTCAGTTACGCATAACTCTATATATATATATATAGTATATGTTTAGTGACATCTCTCCTCATACCTGGCCAATAGAACTTTCTGGTCAGCCTGTTGAACGTCTTTCGGACACATTGATGTCCAGAAAAGCGACCGTCATGGGCCAGAGCTAGAACATATTGTCTGTAAATGTGTGGGATAACTATTTGAGTGACAGACGCCCAGTCCGCGTCTTCCTCTGACACAGTCAGTGGGAGCCAGCGGCGGCACAAAACACTGTCTTGACTGAAATATCTCGTGGTAGGGCCTGTGTGAGGAGCCCACGGTCTTGCCAGCGGTACACTGGATGCCAAATAAACCGAACATTGCCCTTTAAAGTACCTGTAAAAGAGAAAGAGTAAAGCAACAATACAGCGAAGAGAAAGGGAAGAAAGATTATCAAATAAAGGAGGAGAGTTAATAAGACTAAATGCCTTTGATTCTACCCTATCTAACAGTTGGACAGAAGAAGAGCCACCCCAGATATGAGAGCAGTACTCCAAGTTAGGACGAATGAATTCCTTATCAACTTGAAGCAACTGTTCAGGAGTGAAGTAGCTACAGCATCTGTAGAGTATTCCCAGTTTTCAGGAGGCAGATTTATCGATGTTGAGGATGTGTGGCTTCCATGACATATTAGAGGAAATGGTGAGACCTAGCATATCTATTTTAGAACTTGACAGAATGATTGCACCCTGAAATGTGATTGGTGGGAGATCATCTAATTTGTAATTGGTAAATACCTTGTTTTATTACTATTGAATTTAGCCAAGTTTCTACCTCCCCATTCGGAGATGCACAGATCCACATTGATAGACGAAATTTTATCAGCTCTAGAAACAGATCTAGTTTGAGAATAAGGGGCAAGGGAAAAAATATGAAGAGTATATATATATATATATATATATATATATATATATATATATATATATATATATATATATATATATATATATATATATATATATATATATATATATATATATATATATATATATATATATTAGTAGATCTCTTAGTAAAGCAATTATACTGTATATCAAAGAATAATTTCTTGATATATTTGAGCTTAGTGAGAAGTTGGAAATATTGAAGTTGGACCATAAAAAGCTCTGTAGATAAGAGTGCAAACTAAGTTATATTTGTAATCAATAGTGATAAAGAATAAACATTTCGTAAGCAACCCAGTGACAGTTTGTTCATAATATGAGAAATAAGAATCAAAGACTGTTACGGTGGACATTAGCTCTTCAACCCTATAATATAGAAATCAAACACATACAGGGCTGTAATAATATTATTGCCGACACTCTATCTCGTGTTGAATAAAAGTTTATTCAGAGCTTCTTAAACTTTTAAATTAAGGGGGGAGATGTTACGAGTTAGCGTTCCATCGTTCCAGAGCTTAAAGAAGGGCCAATGCTTCTTTTTCTATTGTGGCATATCCACGTTGAAGCTTTTTCAGTTTAGCCGAGAAATAACAGTTCGGGTGCAATATTCCATCTTTTCCTTTTTGCATTAACACAGCACCAACTCCTGTGTCACACGCATCCGATTGTATCACAAATTGTTTCTTAAAGTCTGGGAGTTGCAGTACAGGTGCCGTTGCCAACAACCCACGAACCTTTTCGAATGCTGTCTGGCATTCATCAGTCCACACAAACTTTCTTTTTGGCCTGACCAAATCTGTCATGGGAGTGACCACCCTTGCAAAATTTTGACAAAACCTCCTGTAGAATCCAACCATCCCGAGAAATCTTCTGAGAGCCTTTCAATTGAGAGGTGCGGGTAGACTGAGAATATCGACAACCTTGGCATCAATTGGAGCAATTTTCCCTTGTCCTATGGCATGACCAAGGAAGATTAAGGTGGCATGTCCGAATTCACTTTTGGGTATGTTTACGGTGAAGTTGAACTCTGCTAGACGATTGAAGAGTTCACGGTGTCGGCCAATGTGTTGTACCCATGTGTCACCAACGACGACCAGATCATCTCGATAGGCGTACACTCCAGGCAGAACTGACGTCACTATATGCATCGCTCGTTGAAATGTTGCTGGTGCTCCTTTGAGGCCGAAGGGCATAACTTTGTATTGCCACAGCCCCTCCACAGGGACAAAAGCTGAAATCTGCTTTGCTTCTTCCGAGAGTTTGATTTGGTAGTAGCCTTTGAGAAGATCCAGCTTGGTGACAAATGTTGCTTGACCCACACTATCGATGATGTCGTCGATGCGCGGCAATGGATATGTATCAGCACGTGTCACCAGGTTGACCTTCCTGTAGTCAGTACACATGCGGACACTTCCGTCGGGTTTAGGCACCAGCACACAGGGTGACGCCCATGCACTACTGCTCCTCTCCACTAGGTCATGTTCCAGCAGATACTCCACCTCCTGCTTCAGCTTCTCCCGCTTATCAGGGCTCATTCGGTAGGGTGCTTGCTTGATAGGAGATGTGCCAGGCAGCAGTACCAGGTCGTGCTCCAGCAGAGAACACTGGCGTGGCACATCGGTGAAGAGTGGCTTGAACTCCTGCAGCAGTTGCACCACATCCTGAGATTGTTGTTGTGAAAGATGGGATACTTTAGAGGTAGGGTCACACAATATACTTGAATTACATATTTTCATGGGGATATCCACTTGGAAATCAGTGTCTGGGACCACCTCCTCTCCTGTTACCGAACAAACCACTTCACTCCTACCAAAATACGGTTTCAACCTGTTGATATGAGTCAAACTCTCCAATTTTCTCTTATCTGGAGTCGCTATGACATAGTTGAGGTCATTTAATTTCTTAACTATAGTGAATGGACGCTCATATTTAGCTTGAAGGGGATTTCTATACAGGGGTATAAGTGCTAAAACCCTATCTCCAGGCTTAAATTCTCTAGCTTGACAATGCTCATCATATTGCTTTTTCATTTTCTCCTGTACTTCTGACAGATTTTCACGAGCAATCTCACCAACTCTCTCCAGTTTCTCTTTAAACTTCTCTACATACACTGACAAAGGGACTTTTATTTGATTACTTATCCAACTTTCCTTCAACACAGTCATAGGACCTCTTACAGCATGACCAAAAATCATTTCAAAGGGACTGAATCCTAGGGAATCTTGGGGACTCTCTCTTATGGCAAACAACATAAGTGGTACTCCTTCATCCCAATCCTTATCAGACTCCATACAGTATTTCATAAGCATTGATTTAAAAGTCTGGTGGAACCTCTCTAAGGCACCTTGGGTTTCAGGGTGGTACGCAGAAGCTAAATATTGTTTAATACCCAATTCATTCATCACCTGCTGGAAAAGGAAAGAAGTGAAGTTAGTACCCTGATCCGACTGTACAATTCTAGGAATGCCATATTTAGTGAAGAAGTTAGTCAGAGCCTTTACCACACTCTTTGCTTTGATGATTCGCAATGGTATAGCCTCTGGGTACCTGGTGGTAGTACACATGATTGTTAACAAATATTGGTGGCCACATCGAGTTCTTGGGAGAGGACCTACACAATCAATTATAACCCTGCTAAATGGCTCATCTACCACAGGAATGGGTTTTAGGGGAGCAGGTTTGATGACCTGATTCGGTTTACCAGCCATCTGACATTCATGGCAAGTTCTACAGTATCTGGCAACATCACCTTTCATTCCAGGCCAGTAAAAATGCGACAAAAATCTTTTTGTGTGTTTTCCTATCTCCTAAATGTCCTCCCAAAAAGTCGTGTGCTAATTTCAAGATTTTTCCCCTGTGACAACTGGGAATCACAACCTGATGCACAACATTCCACTCATCAGCAGGATCAGATACAGATCTGAACTTCCTCATAAGTAACCCTGAATCCATGTAGTAACAAACAGGCAAGCGAGCCGCTTCTTCCATATCCACAGCCTTCCTACATAGTTCAGCTAATTCGGAGTCACTCTGCTGATCATCTATCAGCTTTTCCCTAGTGACAGGTACTTTCTGAATGGTAATGTTGTCACCAGAAGAGAGATCAGCTTCAGATTTTGGGGAATGAATGTTAACTGAATCTTTAGCTTCACTCACATCTCTCCCACCAATGTCACTATCAAATGAATCATCCTGACTGTCAAACAGATTCTCAATACCTAAATCATTTTCACCATTGCCAGGTGCACTACTATCAGCAATACAGAGCTTAGGGTCAACTGAAGGAACGGTCTGTACCTTATTCCGAAGAGTCTGGCTCCTTGTAACTGCACATAAAGGAAATAAATCAGGGTATTCTTCTTCAATTAAACCAGTATTATTCTCCTCTGTAGGAGTCGAAGATACCACAGGATATGGCACCACTCTGGCTCCTGCAATATCATTACCCAGCAAAAAAGTAACCCTTGTCACAGGAAAAGAATCTTGAACACCAATAGTCACCAAACCAGCCACAAGTGGAGTTCTTAAAAACACCCTACAAAAAGGAACAGTGATCACTCCACCGACACCCTTCAGCACCAAATGCTCTCCAGTATAAGAATCCTCCACGCAGGGAACAGATCCTTTCAACAGAATACTGTGAGAAGCACCAGTGTCACGCAAAATCTTCGCAGGGTACTGATCACCTGATTCCTCAACTGCAACTGAACCATCAAACATGAAAGGTTCAAAAGAATCCTCCTTTGGGCGATTTCTCACTAAAGTTTTGTCAAACTTCTCTAGAGGTTCGAATGAGAGCACTGGCTCTTCCTTCTTTGCTTCGAATTTAGGGCAATTCGCAATCATATGACCTGGTTTCTTACAGTAAAAACAGACAAATGCTTTAGTCTTGGCATAGGTCTTGGAAAGCTCACCTGAGTTTCCACGAAAAATTACTTTACTAGAAGAAGCAGTACTAATATCCTGCCTACCACCCTTTTCCTTGGTTACAAAACCCTTTCCACCTGAATGATTTTGAGATTTAACATGATGCATTTTGTTAGTAAGGGCATAGCTATCAGCTAATGCAGCAGCTTTATGAACATTACTAATATCACTCCCTCCTAAGTACAATTGTATATCTCTTGGAGTGGCTCTTTTGAACTGTTCTAAAATCATTAACTAAACAAGTTCCTCAAAAGTTTCTACCTTGCTAGACTTTATGAATAAACAAATTCTATATACGACTGTGTATCAGTTTTTCTCATAGTCCTAAATTTCACTCTATATGTTTCAGGAATAAGTTCATATGCCTTAAGAATTTCTTCTTTCACTAACTTACAACTACGACAAACTTCACTTGACAAAGACAGAAATGCTGAACGAGCTGACCCAGTGAACACACTTTGAATCATAGTAATCCACGACTCTTCAGGCCACTGAAAAGACTTTGCAATCTTCTCAAACTGCATGAAAAACGCTTCTGGATCCTCCTCGTCAAAAGCAGGCATAAGTCTCAAATGTTTTGTCACATCAAACAATTTTGTCTCAGATTCTAAAGACAATGCCTGTAAGTCTTGTCTTCTACTGCTAACCTGTGCTAACGCTAATTCATGCTGCCTTTCATGCTCTCTTTCCCTTTCTTCTCTTTCCTTCAAAGCCAACTCATGCAACTTATCCTTTTCTCGTTCGAGCATTCCATGCTCCAATTCTAGCTTTCTTATCTCTACAGCTTCTCTGGGGTCAAATGAACACAAAGTCAGTGCCCCCTTCGGTAGCACCTCTTCATTTACAAGCTCAGTTAATACTGCATTTTTAAATTCAGACTTTCTTTCACTACGTCGATACTCAATCTCATATGTATCGGCAAGTTTTATCCAATCATCCTTTCTTAACACACTGTCGTTCAACATTTCTACGGATGGATTTTCAATAAACTCCTCCACATCAAACGTAGCCATGATTAAACAATAAAGATTCCCTATATTTAAATATTCCCAATAGATAATGAGTGAAAAGGGATCTATCCTGGCAAGGTCGCCAATTTTGTTACATAAGAACATAAGAACATAAGAATGGAGGAAACTGCAGCGGGCCTATTGGCCCATACTGGGCAGTCCCGTTTACACCCAACCCCTATTGCTCATATGAGCATCCAACCTATGTTTGAAGCAATTCAGCGTATTCGAGTTAATGATGATATTTGGTAACTTGTTCCATTCATCCACTACTCTGTTTTCAAACCAGTGTTTACCTATTTCACGACTAAATCTAAATTTGTCTAATTTAAAACCATTGTTACGAGTTCGCTCCTGGTTGGATAGTTTGAGTACCTTTGTAATGTCCCCTTTGTTTAGCCCTGCCTTCCACTTATACACCTCTATCAGGTCGCCCCTCGCTCTACGTCTCTCAAGGGAGTGCAAATTAAGATGCTTTAACCTGTCTCTATACTCAAGGTTCCTAATGCCCGGGATTAGTCTTGTAATTCTCCTCTGAATTCTTTCCAAGGATTCTATATCCATTCTGTAATACGGTGACCAGAACTGAACTGCGTAATCCAGGTGTGGTCTCACAAGAGCAAGATACAGTTTTAGGATGACCTCGCTAGTCTTGTAACTAACACTCCTTTGTATGAACCCAAGTACTTTATTAGCCTTGTTACGAGCAAAAACACATTGTTTACTTGGCTTAAGGTTCCTACTTATCATTACTCCTAAATCTCTCGCAGTCGGATTTCTCTATGGCATCGTTGTTCATCTGGAATCTGGTTTCCCTGTTTACATCTCCTATACTGGAGTACTTTACATTTGTCGACGTTGAATTTCATCTGCCATTTTTCAGACCTTTCGAAAAAAATTTGTTTAGATCTTCCTGTAGTTTTGCCGAGTCCTCGTCAGATTTGATAACACCTCCTATTTTAGTGTCATCAGCAAATTTACTTATGTTGCTGTCAATGCCGATATCTATGTCGTTTATGTATATAATAAATAATAATGGTCCAAGTACTGAGCCTTGGGGAACTCCACTTGTGACGTTGCTCCAATGGGACTTAGTGCGGTTAATGCTCACTCGCTGTTTCCTGTCCTGTAACCATGCCCTAATCCATTTAAGGATGTCACCTTTGATGCCATGAGCTTCTACCTTTCTAATTAGTCTTTCGTGGGGGACTCTGTCGAAGGCTTTGCTAAAGTCGAGATATACCACATCATAATTGTGCCCCTCGTCCACCGATTCGAAAACTGATGAAAAGAATGTTAATAGATTAGTTAGGCAAGAACGTCGGCTTGTGAAGCCATGCTGGGAATCATTGATCAATCGGTGCTTCTCCGGTGATTTCGAATAGAGTTTGAAATGATTGCTTCCAGTAATTTGCCTACTATTGATGTTAGACTGATTGGGCGGTAGTTAGAGGATAGTGATCTATCCCCCTTCTTGAAAATCGGTATTACATTCGCTATCCTCCAGGATTCTGGTACTACACCTGTTTTTAATGACATGTTAAACAACTTTTGCTAAGGCATACTAAGCTCTTCCTTACATTCCTTTGTCTTCCTTACATTCCTTGAGCCTCTTAAGGGTGTAACAATTCACAAATTACACTTTGTACTATAGGTCCAGGAATAGATCACACCAAATTATCACCTCATTACTATGGGGTATATTGAAATACATGCAGTAGTTTTAATAACAGAATATATTAACAAATAAACAATAAAATAAATGTATCAGTATGTACAAAAATAAACAAATACAAGTTAAATCTGATCAAATAAATGACTCAACCGAGTGACAAAATAATGAACACAAAAGTAAAGACTTATTTAGTCTAGAAACTACGATGAACAACGTGGTCTATCCACCACACGAAACCTCACACATAAGTAAGTTATTTTCCGTGGAACTCCAAAATATGATTAACAATAATCTTTCACAAATAATACTTTACTTGGTGTTATAAAAGTCGAGCAAGGTTTACACGTTATACCACTAGAAACATACTGTACAATAAGAAAGGAGATACTCTGCCGGTTACTCGCTGCATCCACGTATTTCAACCTCAAGATTATTCACTCTGTATTTTTACTTGTCAGGTTTGTCTTTACTCAATGTTGTGGGTAAGCGAAGGATATCACAGTAGTCACCCACTGGCGCTGCAGCAGACCATCCTTCAGCCGAAGAGCCTCCTACTGCCCAGTAGTTTTTAGTCGTAAACTGTTCCAGAGATCGTTTCCCACGCTGGCCGCACTGAGCTCTGGCTCTTCCACTCGACCACTGGTCGCAGGTCTCCGTCTTCTTGCTGCAACTTCTGAGGCCTTCTCAGCAACGGCTGAACCTCCTCCTGTGGTGCGACTACACTTCTTGGGAACTGCCTCTCTCCGGGCAACACGGCTGACAGTCAGGCTTCACCACTCCCAGACGGGTATGCAAGGCACCGTTCACCTTGCATGGCAATCGCACCTATGATCTTGTAGGAATAACTACTGTCCGCCTAGCTCTAACTTTAGCACTTGCATGCTTCAACATTTCAGCGGTACCCACTTTCCTTTCTTTTCAATGCATCGAGCCAAGGTCCAGTTGACACTTGGGAGGCAGGAGGAGGGTCCAGGCCCAGGATGCAAGGGTTCTATATCTGCTACATAAACCTGTAGGGTTTCTTCTTCCTCCCAGCTTGATGTGCTGTTATCCACTGGTCCCTTTAATACTGTGCATTGTCCAGTTATCCCGCACAGCTGCTGCGACATCTCGGGTGGTTATCGATGACCAACTGCGTCCGGCCTCAAAAAGTAAGCCCGAAGCTGTGTCATGGTCACCAACGGACACCTTATGTCCTCTATCTCACCTTCAATCTGGACACTGCTTACAGTGGCTCGGTTGCATTTTGTCAATAGTGGGGCTACTGTATGGTGGAGACAGGTCTGGTCGTTGCCCCCCAGCACCAGCCATCTCAGTTTCCCGTCTAGTGGGCTGCTCTTTCTTCTGGAATTCTGTGGACAATTTGTCTGAAATGTCCATTTTCCACACGTCCAACATCCTCTCTTCTCCTATTCCTATCTGTATTGCCCGCTCTAGCTCTCGTTTCCACTTGTAACAGTCCTCCTGCTTGGGGACAATCTTCTCACAATACCAGCAGGTTCCTTTACATCTTTGTCTCTTGTACTTGACCCTTTCGTGCTTCCCAGAGCTGGCTCCGTCCAAGCTTGGTAAACTTGACCCCGTAAGATTCAAACTCAGGGCTCTACCCAAGCTTCCTGTACAGTTACAGGTTGGGACTGCTTTCACCTGAAACTTGAGCTGCGTGCTGTCCAATGCGTCTACAAACTGGTCCCTCAACAACACGGCTAACAGATCAGGTGATGCTCCAGGGTACGCCCTATGAGCCATACTTCCTAGGTCTTGAGCAAACTGTTGCAGTGTTTCACCTCGATTACGGGTATGAGAACGGAATTTGCCCCTGTAAACCTCATTTTGGTGCTTGGTTCCATACCTTCGTTCCAGTACCTTCCTGTGACATGTTGTAACCGATTTGCTCTGTTCGTGTCACCTGGTTGATAAGGGGGCGCTGGTGGTGGAGCGGTACTGCTCTTGCCTCGCAAGCAACATGTCGCAGGTTCGATTCCGGCCGGCGGAAGTTGTTGGACACTCTTCCTAGCTCCATTAGTCCCTGTTCACCTAAGCAGCACAGTGGGTACCTGCTGTAAGTTGAAAGTAGCGAATTCGTATTCAGGGACAAGTTGTTGAGCTTCCAATAACTTCTTAGACATAAACCATTGACTCGTCAGGCTTCTACGCCCAACTCATGAGACATAAGACAAGCATGAACTTTGCTTCCCTGTTGGGCGCTGTAAACGCTTCTGCGCTTCTCACCTTACACAAGGGTAGGGAGTGCCCAATAAAAAAATGCCTGATAACCTCCATAGCCGGGATGTGATTTCTCCGTTCTTTTTCGGTTTTCCTTTTTTCCCTCCATCGTTTTAGGTGACCCACGTGAATCGCGTAAACCCGTTGAGATTTTTCTTGGGGGGTGGGAGGTATGACCATGGCGAGAGATATTTTGACAATAAATAACAAATAATTGACCTCTAACCTTAGCACTTTTCTACACCCTCCCCGCCACCACTGGCGGGGAGGGCTAGCATTTCAATATAACAAAGTTTCTATAACCATTTTACACATTTTGATGATCACAATTTATTCTATAACTATGACATATATCATAGTTTATAGGCAACTCAGTAGGGCCTGTGTGTGCCCCAGGGGTCAGGGCTGTAGGGGCATGTGTGTGTGTCCCCCAGGGTCAGAAAACCTTTTGTAGGAAATTTTTTTAGGGTAAGGTGGGTTTTTTTCATAAATGCATTCGCCTATATATTAACATTAAAAAATGATAAATGTCATGATTAGGGAGATCTTTGGCTAACGAGCAGATTGACACTCGGCTCCACCGTGTTTACAATGGTGGTGGCGGCAAGGATGGTGTGGATACAAACCCTTGCTGCTTCCTACGAACGCTACTGTCTTAGCATAATGTTACTTTTAAATTAACATTTTGTATGTGTATATAACCTAAGTATCATGGATGTTCTGTTAATTAGTACGAAATCAAATATCAATGGTGACCTGCTCTGTACTCGGGAAAAATGGCATAGAAAATCACACAAATATCAAAATAAGAAAAAAAAATGGCGGTGCTACTATAGCATACGGTCTACAAAGATATCTTTACTTTTACTTTTATCCTCTTTGCCACTGATTGGCTCGTTAACCGCTTGGGCGGTCGGTCACGTCACTGTTACGCACTGTTGGCAAGTGCTGGGTATGCACTGGCTCCTGAGTGTATTTGAACCTGCTCCAGTGTTGGTCAAGTCACAACACTCTCTGTCAGGCTGTTCCAAGAGTTCACAATTCTCACTCCGAAAAAGTTTGCCCTCAGTTTTCTGGACTTGTGGTTTCTTCAACCTTGAGCTATGACCCCTTGTGGGGCGGGTGTCCGCCAGCTCCAGATATGGACACTCGACTGATTAGTGTCCTCCGAAATGTTTATACACCTCAATTCGGTCATCCCTTGCCAGTCTGTAGTATAAGCTAGGCAGTTGCAGGCGCTCTAATCTCTCAGGGTACTTGAGGTGCTGAAGTGCAGGCACCAGTCTGGTGGCCCTCCTTTGGACATTGTCAATCAGCTGGCAGTTTCCAGCATATCTCGGGGACCAGACGGGGTGACAGTACTCCAGACGGGGAAACACCTCACTCCTGAACGACCTTCTTATAATACTTACTATTTTAGTTGCCTGATTTACCTTCTTCTCACAATGGCCCGAGAACTTCAGTTCATTGTCAACATACACACCCAGGTCCTTTTCACATTCGGTCTCTATTAATGCAGTTTCTTCGTCCCGTTGGAGCAAATGATACACCTCCTTACCGTTGGTATGACCCAGGTGCATCATCTTACACTTCATGACATTGAATCTTAGCAGCTATTTCTTTGACCATTCTTGAAGCTCACAGGGATCTTTCTGCAGCTCTTCACAGTCTGTTTGGTTCTTAATTTCCTTGAATAACTTGGCATCGTCCGCAAACATTTGTATGGAGGAGTTTATAGCTTTCGGCATGTCATTTATGAAACAAACAAGCAACAACGGGCCCAATACACTGCCCTGTGGTACCCCGCTTCTCAAGGGTACACATGGAGATATCTTACCATTTATCACCACACACTGCTTGCGTTCATGCAGTTACGGAGATATTCTACTCCTTCACTGGCATTCTACCGGAGAACATAATAGACAGCACTAATATACAAGAAATACAAACTTTCCAAAGTAATTAGTCATTATTGTTCAAATTATTTTTGCTTAATTTCCTTATATTACCGAAAACTTGCTATTTTTTAAATAAAGAAAAATAAACATTTTCTGTAAGTCACAAGAATCTTCCCGGGAGTTTTTCAAATACAGTATATTCCTTCATCCTTGAGAAGACGAGGATATTAATACATCATTTTGAAATGTGGTTATTTATTCTCTCTACTACTATTACTACTACTACAACAACACCTAATAATAAAAAATAATAATAATAATTAATAATAATAATTAATAATTAATAGTAATAATAATAATAATATTAATAATAATAATGGTGATGATGACAGTAATTCCTGACGAGTTCTCATAAGATTCCGTCTCAAAAAACTTATAGGAAATATTATCAAAAGGAACGGTTCAGGCTCGTTTTAATTTAACAAATTTATTGACAGCTTGAAGTACAGTTTGCCTATTCTGAGTAATTCAGTCAGGTCTTGACACTGAGGGTGGTATCACTTCTCACTGCCACGCAGGACAGAGGTTCATACACAAAGAAATGCATCATATTCATTAACAGCTATAAATGTATAGAGGTCAGATTCATATGGGTAATGTCACTGTTCACTGCCATGCAGGACAGAGGTTCGTACACAAAGCGATGCATAATATTCATTGACAGTACATATACATATACGTACACACACACATACACATACATATACATATATACATGTACATATATATACACATATGCACACATACACACATACATACATACGTACATATACGTCGGTCAGATTCATGTGGGTAATGTCACTCTTCACTGCCATACAGGACAGAGGTTCGCACACAAAGAATGCATCATATTCATTGACACTATATATAGGTCAGATTCATGTGGGTAATGTTACTCTTCACTGCCATACAGGACAGAGGTTCGCACACAAAGAATGCATCATATTCATTGACACTATATATAGGTCAGATTCATGTGGGTAATGTCACTCTTCACTGCCATACAGGACAGAGGTTCGCACACAAAGAATGCATCATATTCATTGACACTATATATAGGTCAGATTCATGTGGGTAATGCCACTGTTCACTGCCATGCAGGACAGAGGTTCGTACACAAAGAAGGAAATACATCATATTCATTAGCAGTATATATAGGTCAGTGGATCACATACAATGGAGTCATATTCTAATTGAAGACTAATCAGTGTGGGCTAGCAAATTTGGGATAAACAGCAAGAATGTCCTCAAGCACACCTGATTCAATGAAGAAATTACATAGTTCAAGATACAATAAGTCAGGTGGCCTGAAGTCTTTGACAGTGTCACATTCAATAATATAGTGTTCAAGTGTATGCTTTAAAGGTTTATCACAAAGTTTACATGCTGAGTGTTCCGGTATGGGTACAGCGTTACTAACTTGCCAGATGTGTCTGTATCCTAGCCTAATTCTGGCCACGACTACATCACATTGTCTGGTTCTGTCCTTATGCTGGCCATACCGGTACCTCTTGTCACAAAATTTGTCATATTTACTAATGCTACAACTGTCAGGTCTCTCTGCATTTCTCACTTCTTCTAGATCAGAGTTCATGATTCTGACTTGAATGTTTTTAATTACAGCATTGGACAGGCCAAGGTCACGGTCAACATTTTCTTTCTTACATGCCTCATTGGCCAGTCTATCAGCACGGTCATGATACCTGATTCCAACATGGGACGGAATCCACACAAATTCGATACGAAAGTTGTTCTCATTGGCAGTTATCACATTCCTTTTAATATCACATACAACTTTAGACATAGAGCCTGACGGGCTGTTCATTGATTTCAAAGCACTTTGAGAGTCACAGAATATCACCCCACCTCCATTTTCTTTGAGGTAGTCTGTGCGAAGTAGATTCCAGTTAGTTCAGTTTGTGTTGTGCTGGCCCAGTTGTTCAGCCTTTGTTTGTTTGACACTATCATCTCTTTTTCTTTATATATTACAATTGCACAGCCTGTTCTACCTGTGTTTGTCTGCACAGAACCATCAGTAAAAGCATAACATTCACTTGATTTAATACTCTCTATGTGTCTGTTAATAGTTTCTAGTGTGACACATCTCACCACATCGGTGTTTAGCATTTGCTTACTACCAACAGGAGTGTAATTAATAGGAACTGATATGTCCAGCCAAGGAGGAATGGCATTAATAGGTTCGTCTGGGGTGATTGGGACATTCAGCTTCAAGAGATTTGCAACACTTTTATGAAGCCACCCCCCAAAGAGAGTCTTTTGTGGAAGGTTGGCGAGATGGTCGGGATTACTTAGAACATCAACTCAGTTTGAGCTGTAGTTTGCTGTATAACATCTATGTTCGGTGTAATGAACTGCGAGCGGACGTGTTACCAAAGCCATCAGGTAACAATGCTATGCTGTGTATGGGTGACTTTAACTCTCGTTACACTGTCCTCGGTGATGTCCAGTGTAACTCTAATGGGAGGGTGTTCGTGAATTACATCAATAATCATAATATCACTGTATACGACAGACAAAGTGACATCTGATGGGGGGGCAGACTTGATTATGTGATTGGGTATAACCTAGTAGACAGTAATGTCAAGGCTAAGGTCATCTTAGACTACCTTGTCAGTGATCATTATGCAATACTTACTGAATACACTGTTGCTGATGTCAAGTGTGAACCCCATCCTAAGCTCAGAATTAACATCCCAGATAATCTTAAACTGCACTTCAAGGCCTACATCCACAGATGGTATGCTGGATATACACCTGGGTCAGTGATGAATTTTGCTGTGATCTTGTAAATGTCATTACCACATATTATACCACCTGGGTTAAGTCAAGGAGGAAGGGGGGCAGCACTAAACCACCTCTGTGGACACATGACCCCATCCTCACCAAAGAACGAGAGAATGTAAAACAGCTTGCCAACACTTATAAGCAAAATAAAACTTGTGATAACCTCTTGGCATTCCTCAAAGCTAACAGAGAATTTCGTGAACTCAAAGGTCAGGTGAGAAACACCTATTGGGAACAATTCTTACAGGGGATTAATAGAACAACCACTCTAGCAGAAATGTGGAAGAAAATTAGAGCCATTACCAAGTCACCCACCCCAGTCAAGCTTCATCACAGCCCTGCAGAATATGCTGACATGTTATTAGACCAATGGTCTAGTGTGTCACAAATCACTTCCCTGCCTCCTGACATACAACAATATTTTAACACCTCACACATTAATAGGGGTTTCAATATTGAAATAGCCTGTTCCTCACCAGACCTTACCGACCAGTTTCCTATAACGCACCACGAACTAACAACAGCACTAATGAAAGGTGAGTCATCCTCCCCTGGTGAGGATGGCATAACCTATAACACCCTGAGATTGTTGAATGAGATCCCTAACCATCCACTGCTTGACCTGTATCAAATGAGCCTCACACAGGGTATTCTGCCTAAGACATGGACTCATGGAAACATAGTTCCAACCCCTAAAGCTAATTCTCCAAACTTCAGGCCAATTTCACTCACATCCTGTATGTGTAAAGTCCTTGAAAGAGTTGTTCTAAACCGTCGCATGTTTCAAGTCAAAGACAGACTCGCCCCTAATCTGTACGGGTTCATGCCCGGGCGTAGCACACAGACATGCTTTGCAGAATATCTTGTTCACTCAAAAGATAAGACACAAACAGCCTTCATAGACCTTAAATCAGCCTTTGATTTTTTTCAAGATTTATCTTATCCACGTTTCATTGTGGATTTACATAAATATATATATATATATATATATATATATATATATATATATATATATATATATATATATATATATATATATATATATATATATATATATATATATATATATATATATATATATATATATATATATATATATATATATATATAATTTTTTTTTTTTTTTTTTTTTTTTTTTATGAGAATTATCCCACCCGGGCACAGGTCACTGACCCACATCAGGGCCTGAGGGGCGAAAATGTAATAATAATTCATATTAAATAAAATTTGTAATAAAAATACTAAATTAAAAATAAAATAATAATAATTCATAATAAATAAAATTTATAATATAAAATACAAAAAAATAATGACAACAATAATAATAATAACAACGCTAATAATAATAATAATAATAATAATAATAATAATAATAATAATAATAATAATAATAATAAAGAACCGCAAAGAAAAAAATCAACAGTGAGAAACAATATATGTATGTTGTGTTGTCAAAGTAAGAGAAACAATTGAGACCCTGTAATTGTGTAAATGAGGCAGAAAGTCAGATCAGCAACCTGAGACTTGGTCACAATTTTCGTGATGCCATATGGCAGCAGGGTCTACCATTAGACAACACATTATGCTTCCAATATCTTCCCAGGCAGTAGTACCTCCCTGTTTGGTAGCTGCCTACTTCCAGCGTGTTCGAGTTAATGATGTTTGGTAACTTGTTCCTCTACTCTATTAGCAAATGAAAGTTTAAAAAGCTGCAGGAACATAAGGCTTGTAACTTTAAATGATTTTCACCTTAGTAATTAATTTAATAGATATCTTGAACTTATGATACGAATGAGATGTAAAAGTGCGGGGTCGCATAATGTGAAACATAATATTGAAGAGGAAATAAGAAAATATATACATACAACAAACATATAATATACATATCTGCGACCTAAATGCACGAGTAACAAACAAACAGACGAATTAATAAATATAACTAACACAACCAGAGAAACTGACTGACGTAAACACATGAATGACAAATAAATGAACTATTAAAAAATTACTAGCAGAGAAACTCCTTGTGATGAAACTTGGGAGGGGAGGCACAAAGTCTTGTTTACACTGTGCGTGCGTGCAGAATGAGTGAGGTTAGGCACAAGCGTCAGCAAGCTAGGACAGCAGAGCATAAGGCGCTAGACTCAACTTCATGGCGGAGTGTAGCAAGCAGTTGACTGTGCTTGCAACTAGCGCTCTTACCACAGTGACCCATAAGATGCATTATTATTGTAGAGCCATCACAACCCCACACTACCTCACACATCACTCTCTTGACAGACACACCAATACAGTATACAGTATGTACACCCTGCAGCCTGTACTGTTACACACCCCCCCCCCACCTACTCTTCTATCCACCATACACCTTACTTTTATCTAGTGTCATCCTTTATCGACTGGTTTATCTTTTTTCCATTTTCTATCCTACTGTCTCACTTGTATTTTCTTCTCCATTTTCCTCGTCTCTTATTCTCTCCTACTCTTCTCTTTCTCTACGATTTTCTCACCTCTTCTCCAGAGCTAACTTAATATCTGTATGTAGTCCCCACATCATCTGTGAACACAAGTCGAAATGTATTATACAAATTAAAAAAAAATCGATGCAGGTGGCTGACGGGTCGTGATGAAGTGGTGGAGGGCAGGCTGGGCAATGTTAGTAGATATAGGTAGTGAAGAATGGTGAAGTCGTGGTGATTGGGATAAAGAAGTGGTGGTGGTGAAATGGCCGTAGCACTATAACATGAGTAGTGATAGTGGTAGAAGGCTTAATAGTCGTAGAGGTGGTACCAGCAAACAAGGTGATGGATGGTTGTTGTTGAAGGTGATGGTGAGAGTGGCAGGTTTGGAATGCGTGATGATAGCAATGGTGGCAATGATTTCACTGTGATGTAGGATATTATTCCCTCCATATACTCTTACCCCCCCCCACCCCCCTTTTCATCAGAAAATTCCAATACTTTTTCTTTAATACTTTTGCTTTTATCCACTTCACTGATCGGCTCGTTAGCCGCTTGGGCGGTCAGTCCCGTCTGTGTTACGCACTGTTCAATTCAGTTTCAATTTCAATATTTATTCCTTGATAGAGGAAGCGGGATTCTAGTGCTGTCACTAGGTACCCCTGTACAATAATACCAAAAGCATCTGGCAAGTGTCACAAGTGTATTTAAATATTATAAAGGTGCTTACTAAAGCCTAAGGAAGGAAGGATATTCCTTTAACACTTCATCAATATTATTTACATAATATCTGGCCAGTATGGGGAGGATCATTGTCTCTCCATCAGGGGGTCGTGGAGTAGTGGTCCAGCAGGCGTCACGGAAGTGTTGTTTGTGGGGACATCTTAGGAGGTAGTGGATAAGGGTGCGGCTGTCGGGTTCCTGCATAATGAACAAGAGCGTTCCTGGCAAGTACTAGGCATGCACTGGCTCCTGAATATATCGGAACCTTCTTCAGTGTTGGTCAAGTCTGGCCTTGAATGAGCTCACACTCGTATCCGTTAGAACACTCTGGTAGATTTTTCCAAGATTTCACAATTCTCACTCCGAAAAAGTTTGCCCTCACAGTTTTCTGGATTTGTGGCTTCTTCAACCTTGCGTTGTGACCCCTTGTGGTGCAGACGTCCGCCAGCTCCAGGCATGTACATTCGACCGAGTAGTGCCCTCTGAGATAATTATACACTCCGAGTAGGTCGTTCCTTGCCCGTAGTTGCAGGTGTTCTAATCTCTGGGGAGCTGAGGTTCCGTAGAGCAGGCACCAGTCTGGTGGCTCCCCTTTGGACATTTCAATCAACTGACAATCTCTAGCATACCTCGCGTGTAAGGGGGGGGGGAATCAAAAGTTAATCTTTTATTCATTATCTGATAATAAATAAATGTGTATAAGTGGTTTTTTCTTTTATATTATTTCTATTTCTTTTCTGTAACTATAACTTATATACTTTCTTCTTTAATTTCCTTAGTTATTGTTTCTAAGTTATTTTCTGTCTTATATAACTTTCTTTAATTTTCTTATTTATTTATGTTTTTCAAAATTATTTATGTTTTTGTAAATCTTATATATTTTTGAAATGTACTTATTAATTTTCTATATTTTTATTTCTTTCTCAGTGTTTTGCTTCGTATATGTCTTCTTACTTACATTCTTAGCTGTGCTTAGTTATATTCTGTTCAATGGATTACTTTGACTTTTATCTTCTTCACCACTGATTGGCTCATTAGCCGCTTGGGTGGTCGGTTACGTCTCTGTTACACACTGTTGGCAAGTACTGGGCATGCACCGGCTCCTGAATGTACCTGAACCTGCTCCAGTGTTGGTCAAGTCTTGTCTTGAAAGAGCTCACAATCGGTGCCGTCACAACACTTTCTGGTAGATTGTTCCAAGAGTTCACAACTCTCACTCCGAAAAAGTTTGCCCTCACAGTTTTCTGGACCTGCGGCTTCTTCAATCTTGAGCCCTCCTTTGAACATTTTCAACCAACTGACAGTCCCTAGCATATCTCGGGGACCAGACGGGGTGACAGTATTCCAGATGGTGAAGCACTTCACTCGTGAAGATCGTTACGAGGGACGGACCGTCTAGATATGTGAACGACCTTCTTATAAGACCCAATAATTTATTTGCCTGATTTACCTTCTTCTCGCAATGGCCCGAAAACTTCAGTTCATTGTCAACATACACACCGAGGTCCTTCTCACATTATCTCAAATAGTGCAATTTCTTCATCCCGTTGGGACATATGATACGCCTCCTTACCGTTGGTACGCCCCAGGTGCATCCTCTTACACTTCGTGACATTGAATCTCAGCAGCCACTTTTTCGATCATTCTTGGAGCCAACAAAGGTCCTTCTGCAGCTCTTCACAGTCCGCTTGGTTCTTGATTTCCCGAAATAACTTGGCGTCATCGGCAAACATTTGTATGGAGGAGTGTACGTCAGGCATGTCATTTATGAAACAAACAAACAACAGCAGGCCCAATACACTGCCCTGTGGTATCCCGCTTGTGACAGGTACGGGTGATGATTTCTCGCCATTAATCACCACACACTGCTTGCGGTCATGTAGAAAGTCTTCTATCCACGCTAGGACATTTCCCCGAATTCCGTACCCTTCCAGTTTGATTTTCAGCCTTTCGTGGGGTACACTGTCGAAAGCCTTGGCAAAATCTAGGTAAATATTGTCGATATTACAACCCCGTGTCATGGTCACGTTGACTGCTGATCTATTTAACTAATGATTCTTATTAAACTCCACGCCCGCAAAACATGAGTGAGTTAGCGACCCCTGAGAAGACGTGTTTTTTCCCCATAGACGCTACACTTGTGTTCCCTCCCAGAGTCCCGCCTTTGTGAAGACAGTTATCAATGCGTTGTTATTCCATTTTCTCCTGGGAAGCTCAATCTTGAATTAGTCTGTGTAAATCAACTCAAGTAATTCGCCAGACCTTTGTCAACTGAGGGTCATCTTTGAATGAGTAACAGTTAGTTTGTTTGTAATTATGGTCATTGCGTGAGTAGCGATCACTGGCAACTCAGGGGTATATATATCCAAGATGAGGCAGGGAAAGCGTCCCTGACGCTGCTTCCATGTTTCTCCAGGTATGTTTTTATGTAGCCATTCAGTTAATTCAGTCAATTGTAGTGAATATCAGTGTTCACCAGTGTTCATGATTTAACAGTTGAATTGTCATTCACCCAGTGTAGAAGTAATATAACGTAAATACGTCTGTCATCTAGACGAGAGAGTTGTTTGTGTTGTCATGCTTACCAGTCCTTCCCTGACGCTGCTTCCATGTTTCTACAGATCCCATTGTGATTCTTGCCTCGTTCAACAACGGCCCCGGATGTAGTAAATACCCAGCCGGGATCATATATGAAACGATGGCACCGATGCGGCCTGATTAATGTGCCCCACGGCTTTGTTGGGCCAGACCCCAGACTCGCCATGTGTCTGGCTACCCCACAATAACAACGGTCGTGAGCCCTAGTGTTCTACCCTGGGTTACTCCTTAGAAGTTTATGTCCACATGTATGATTAGGGATAATTAGTTTGGAAATAATTATCCCATTTTGGGTAGTGGACCCCGGTATATGCGAGTGTCAGTATTAACGTATATGTTGAGTAAAATAATCTACCACGAGTGCCATGTAATGTAACACCCATAAGGTTGTGTGCAGTAAGAATGTAAGATCTGAGTAATTACTGTTGAATAAGTAAGTAAGAAAATAAGTGAAGAAGGAACTGAGTTTGCAATAAGCCCAGGAGTTGAGCCTGGTAGTTATATGATTTATACTATATCTTTTCCCCTTTGATTTCATAATAATAAACTTGTTTTTAGAGTACTTTAGGTGTATTCCTTTCTCCCACAGTAGTTTACCTTTATTTCCATCCAAGTGACTTGATACCAGAATTACCATACCCATGTGCCTAGACCCTCGACCATGCTACCAAAAGAATGTCCATGCTACCAAAAGAACAGGTGACAGAACTGAGTAAGAGTAAGACTAAGAGAAGTAAGTAAGATGAGGGTGGTGTAGATACAGTGGGAACAAGCGCCCTCACACCCGTTCCAGAATATGGGTCCAAATATCCAATACCTTGAGCAGTTGTGTTAAACAGGAGTGCCCCGCATAAAACCGTGTTGGCAATCCTTTACAAGGTTGTTTCGTAGTAGATGTTCCGTCGCGGCATCTCTGATAATTCTCTCAAGTACTTTACATATTATGCTGGTCAGGCTCACCGGTCTATAGTTGTTCGTGGAGTGACGATCGCCCTTCTTGAAGATGGGACTCACATAAGCCACTTTCCATTCACTGGGGACCTTTTGTTCATTCAGGCATTTACAAAACAGGATCTTCAGGGGCTTGGCAAGCTCGTTGGTCAACTCTTTTAGCACTCTAGGATGCACCATGTCAGGGTCGGGACTCTTATGGACCTTTAGCTTTGACAGTTTATTTCTAATACCCTCTTCTGTGAACACAATGTGGGTCAGTGCTGTGTCGAACCGTCTGTCCTCAAATGCAGGAAGGTTAATCGCATCCTCTCTTGTGAACACTGAGGAAAAGAAGCTGTTCAATGCCTCGGCTTTATCCTAGTCAGAATCTGCGTAATTACCATCTTCAAGTCTCAGGTCTGATACTCCTACTCGCATTTTTAATTTCGGCTTTGCATAGCGGTAAAACGCCTTTTGGTTTGACTTGACCTCGCTTGCAACCAGCCTCTGGAACTCCTTTTCAGCTCTTCTACATTCTATCTTTGCTTGGTTTCTGGCTCTTGCATAAATCCTCCTGTCCTGTTCATCATTTGATCCAACCCACGTCTTGAATTTCTGGGTTTTCTTCTTAATTATGTCGACCCCTGCATGGTTCATGTGTAGGGATCCCCTCATATTCCTAGAGGCACTGGGTTTGGTCTTGGGCATATATTTATTGATCAAATGGGTCACTTTACTAGTTATGATATTCAGCGTAGTGTCTGTGTTCTTGTGCCTAAATGAGTCAGGCCAGTGGATACCCCTCATCCCGTTGTAATTTCCCCTGTAATATTTGCACCTTGGCCTTGAACTAAGTAACAGTTAAATCTGAATGACAACACTATATGGTGACTGGTGCCAACTGTGGCAAGGTGTTCCAGTTTGGCCACCATACCCTCCTCGTTTGTTATGATGAGGTCTAGTGGCTTGGGTGTTTGCTCCCCTCTGTAATGTGTCGGGTCTCTGACATGATGTACGGAGTACATACTCATGGGAAACGTTAAGTCTCCTTATGTTTTGTTTGGTGTATCAAGGTACTGTAATCACGAACTGTTAGGATTTTGTAAAATGTATGTACTTTACAGCATTGTTGCTTTGGCATATTATTCCTCATAATATGAATCTTTGGAAGGGGAAGGCTATGTACTGCGCACATCATTGTCATTCCTAAAAAACCCCTTTAATTCATATTACGCTACATAACATTCAAATCCACCGCGCTTGTAGAATCTCAGGCCAGTATCCTCCGTTCTACCGTCATCTCAGGTCCCATGCGGTCGGAGTGCCTTGCTGGGCGGCGGCCATTATCCCTGTCAGCGTCCCACCAGGTGGTGACTACTCCCAGCTATGCCAGTCCACTGTGAACCTGTGGATTCCCAGCACACCACCCCAAATGAGTAGGAACAAATAAGGAGAACGTGAGAAACTCCGCGGTTGTTACTTGGAGCAACCTATAATACCAGGTGTAGAAATGGTACTGGTATGTCTCTTGGTGTAGCCCTCGTGTCTACCCACCGAGGGCGGTGTGCGAACGAGGTGCTTGTTATATATACCTAGAAATTACAAGGAGTCCCATACTTGCAGGTGTGGAGTGTAACAGGTGTGTTGAGCTGGTGCTACAGGGAGGTGAGATGGTGTTACTATGTATGATGACCTAAGGTGCTATATTCCATACAGGTGGAGCAGTCCGACGTGTTGAGTGATATTGTAAGAAGGATATCCAAAATCCTCGTTGTTCTTCTGAGGAAGGCCAACTCACTTGTTTTTTTTGTGACAGTATGTTTTATAAGGAATAAATTAGTTAAGACATGTTATGGTTTCACCCTTCTTTCCCCTTATCGATCTGGTCAATGAAAAACCTAACCCAATGCCTAGTCCACTCTGCCCGATACCTAACGAGCTACATACTGCCCAGAGGGGGTCTGGTGGCAGCAACCTTTAAAATTAAGACTATAGTTAAGTTATCCCCCTTAGAATTAGTGATCCCACATCTGGCAGTATATTGTGCTATCACTGTGTACACTGTATCTCCCTGTGAATGGTGTATTGTAGGCACAGTTTCAGTCCTTGAGAAAGCACACAAACAAAATAAAATTTAAAGTCTCTGTGGCACCTATAACACAAATTGGTTTCAGCTGGCAGTGGTGCCTTTCCAGCTTGCTTGTCAATTTGTATTCACTTTAAGTTAATTACAAATTCTTCTGCAGTCACTGATGACACTATGAACTGATTTAACTAAAGGCACAGTACTACACTCCCTGGTTAGCCTTTATCACAGCCGTGACCACAACTCTGTAAAAACATAAAATAAAAGCTTTGTCATATGGCAGTGATTTCGTGGTTGTACTTTTACTTTTATCCTCTTCACCACTGATCGGCTCGTTAGCCGCTTGGGCGATCGGTCACGTCTCTGATTACTTTTCCTTTTCTTTTATCCTCTTCACCAAAAGATCGGCTCGCCAGCCGCCCGGCGATCGGTCACGTCTCTGTCACGCACTGTTGGCAAGTGCTGGGCATGCACAGGCTCCTGAATGTACCTGAACCCGTTCCAGTGTTGGTCAAGTCTGATCTTGAAAGAGCTCATACTCGGTGCCGTCACAACACTTTCTGGTAGATTATTCCAAGAGTTTACAATCCTCACTCCGAAAAAGTTTGCCCTCACAGTTTTCTGGACTTGTGGCTTCTTCAATCTTGAGCTGTGACCCCTTGTGGGGGCGAGCGTTCGCCAGCTCCAAGTAAGGACACCCGACTGAGTAGTGCCCCCTGAGATGCTTATACACCTCAACTAGGTCACCCCTTGCCCGTATGTAGTATAAGCTAAGCAAGTTCAGGCGCTGCAATCTCTCAGGGTAGCTGAGGTGCCGAAGTGCAGGTACCAGTCTGGTGGCCCTCCTTTGAACATTTTCAACCAACTGACAGTCCCTAGCATATCTCGGGGACCAGACGGGGTGACAGTATTCCAGATGGTGAAGCACTTCACTCGTGAAGATCGTTACGAGGGACGGACCGTCTAAATATGTGAACGACCTTCTTATAAGACCCAATAATTTATTTGCCTGATTTACCTTCTTCTCGCAATGGCCCGAGAACTTTAGCTCATTGTCTACATACACACCTAGGTCCTTCTCACATTCAGTCTCAACTAGTTGTAGGCGTCTTGACCTGGGCTGTATCTCCAACTTGGTGGAGATTGAGTTTTCAAAAATACAATCGCGTCTAGCATTAAAAATCCTACATCGATTTACTCTTTCACATCACTAAGACGATCTTCACGATCATATGTAACCACTGTCCAATTTCTGCCGCTCAACAACGAAGTCCGGAATGCCGAACGCGCTTTGTGACAGAGACGCAACACTACCCGACCCGCGCCTAACCTGGGAAAACCATATCATTCTTTTGCAACACCTATTAGTATAATTACTATACTTAAACGGTAGACTGCCACCATCCAGGGTTTTATTTAGAATATAACTGGTATCATTAAAAGTATTAGGTTGCGTGGTAGACGAGCTTCGGCACGTGGGTTAGTGTTTGTTTTTTCTGAGAACCAATTGTTAGAAAGAAAGGAGCGGTGATACTCACATTCTACTAAATCAATATTTATTAAAATCAAGTCACAATTTGAACCTTTATCCACAACAAAAAACTAGGTTCAATCATTGATTACTTTACTGCAACACCCGGACAAGAATAGACCACTGGGTCTTACCTTATAATTAACAAAATAGATCTTCAATTAACATTCAACTTATACCTCCTTAGGGGTATTATGATAGATCATTGACAATAAAGATGGTCACTTTACACACTTGCAATAGCACAGTGATACTAAGACATTTCTTATAACATCATGTTATTACTGAATGAATAACATGGAAACATGTACGTACCAGCATCTCAGTTGGGAGTACACATTGATGGTTTGCTCACAACTATAACAAACTCTAATACTGGTAATAGCAATATTTATGGTTTCCACACTCCACCTGGGACAATTATTTTTCTGCTAATTATACCTAATCATGTACAGGTACAAGAACGCTACTTTGCACATATAATCGAGAGTAGTACACCAGGCTCACATCATTGATTTTCAAACGCATGTGGTCAGCTGTAGCGTAGTTAAACTCCAGCAAGCGGTGCCAGATGAGCCCACTCCTCCGGGGTTAGCTCCCAGGATGCGTTACTCCCTGGTTTTAATCTCACTGAATTAAAGAAATCCTGCCTTGGACATCTTGCTAGTAGGCAGCTACTGCTCCCTGGTAGCTGCGGGTATCAGCTACAATGCACACCGTCCCTGAGCTACGATGAGAGAGCATCAGAAAAGTCTAAACTCAAATACAAATAATCACATACACCAGGCAAGGAAGACGCATGACAACGAGACAGATTACATCTTACGTTATTTCTTACTTGGCACATGAGACTTTTAATTTCAAAACTCTGAACATAATGTAAGATATTAAGAGATATTAGAGTCTGAGGTACACGAGAGAAAACGGAGGACTCAGGCGTACTGAAGCGGTGAGAAAACGGACGTCTCAGATGGGGGACTCAATAATGAAGTTATAGCTACATGTTTTATGGGCTATTGAGCATGATATGAATCATCTGATTTTACGTAAACTAACATGTACGACCGTGGTCATTACACGGACGCAATGGCCCAACTGCTCATGAATGAGAGTTATCAAGTGTCTCTTTGTTCTACTTACCCGGTATATATGCTGCCCTACAGCTAGCACACATAAATTGATAAACAACTGAGGATTGCAAGTGTGTTGGTTTGGTGTCTTTAGTTTTAAAGAATTCATTAATTGAACTCTGGGCTTTGAAGACTAGTCTAAGAGAAATTTGTGGATAGAATTCATTGAAAAGCTTTTTAAGCTTTTGTTTCTCGGGGTGAAACTGAGTGGACCTGTGTATGGGATGGTGAAATAGATAGAATATTTAGGAATGGTGTGGATTTGAGGTTGCCCCTTGGATTTGTTTCTAGTTTTCTGTTTTTCTTAGTTTGTTCTCTAGTTTCCCAGTTCCCTTACCTTTTTGTCTTACCATACTTTTGTTTCATTTACTGTTATCTCTATTTTTAGTTTCCCTGTCCTTTTTAATAATATATGCTTGCTCCGATAACCCTTATTATAATAGTACAGTACTCTTAAACACTCTTGTTTCTCAGTGATAACTAAAGGTGATCTGTTTCCTTTGTAATGGCCAAACCAGCGAAAAAAATTTTCAGCAAAGTTGCAGGTGTTGTTAGAGTAAACAGTAGTCTTAGCTTTCGGTGGCTAACCTGTTTGGGGAAGATTCAATTTTCAACCATTTGTCAAGGGATGCTAGTCAAAAAGAGGAGACATTATAGGAATTGGAGAAAAAAGAACATCTTGCAGAGCTGTCATGAAAAATCTGATTTTCACAATGAAATGTTGAAATGGGTCTCATAGGCATGAGGGGCCCATCAGAGGCAATGTACTCAGATACAACACACTTTTTTTTACTTACTTTTATCCTCTTCACCAATTAATCAGCTCGTTAGCCGCTTGGGCGATTGGTCACGTCTCTGTTATGCACTGTTGGCAAGGATTAGGCATGCACCGGCTCCTGAATGTATCTGAGCCTGCTCCAGTGTTGGTCAAGTCTGGTCTTGAAAGAGCTCACACTCCGTGCCGTCACAACACTTTCTGGTAGATTGTTCCAAGAGTTCACAACTCTCACTCCAAAAAAGTTTGCCCTCACAGTTTTCTGGACTTTAGGGGTACACGAATAAATAAAAAAGAAATGAAGATTTATGTTTTCTGAGAGAAATAATATCTCTCCCTATCTCTAAGGAAAAACAGGAAAACAAGAAACTCTTTTATACATAGATATTGTATCTGGGTTTAAAGGTCCCTCTAAAGCATGACACCTCGGTCCAAACAAACAAAGCTGGTTTGGAAAACATTCAAGGCTTTGTGATGAAAGTTGCCTTCTGTTCCTCATCCACTTGAAGGCAATCTTCTAGTCATGAGGGAAGGGAAACACCATATTTCTATACAGTATTTAGTACAGGTATATAAAAGTCTATTTAGCACTAAGATTACACAAGTGTAAAGTGGCCTTAAAATAGTTGTGATGAAGATTTCCAACTCGAGATAAAAATTACTCAACTTCATGACTTGGACTGGAAACACTAAATTTTTTACCATCTTTCTACATTGTCATCGAAACATCTGCCTTAAGAAATAAGAGTGAATCCAGTACATTACAAAACAGCTGAGCTTCCTCCAGAAGATTTTAAGTCTCAAAGTTCCATTCAAATCCCAACCACTGAAAATTCTGTCCAGATTTTAATATAACTTTTCCATTTTTAAAATGTATATACCTATACTCAAAGAGAAAACTAACCCAAACATATAATCAAGGAGAAAGCTTACTACCCTGTGGATTTCAGACCTACCCCTTCCACTTCTTGCATCTTCCCAGCTCTCTGTGAAGTAAAATAAAATATGGCTACAGTACATAGGTACAGTACTGTTCTAATATCAGGCAAATGCAATCACATTGCAAGTGTACTTTAAATACATCCCTGGGAATATATGGTAATCCCAGGTGCTACTCTCTTAACCCTTAATCAAGGTCTACCCCCCATCCCCACATGTGTAAAGTGGAACATAAGGTACATGAAACTTCCAGATATAATGGCTGCTATCCCCACAGCTAATTTCCACTGATGATGGCTGCCCTTTAAGGGCCAAGAATATCTAAACATATGAATGGGGGGAACTGCAGTGGGCCTATGGGCCCATACTGAGCAGTCCCATTGACACCCAACCCCTATTGCTCATATATCAGTCCAACTTATATTTGAAACTACCCATTTTGTTCGAATTAATGATGATGTTTGGTTTCAGTTGTTCCACTTACCCACTATGTACTCTATTTCCAGACCAGTGTTTATCTATCTCGCACCTAAATCTAAATTTATCTAATTTAAAACCATTGCTAAGAGTTCGCTCCTGGCTGGATAGTTTGAGTACCTTTGTTATATCACATTTGTTTAGCCCTGACTTCCATTTATACACCTCGATCATATTGCCCCTCACTCTACGTCTCTCAAGGGAGTGTAAATTCAGATGCTTTAATCTGTCTCTATACTCAAGGTTCCTAATGCAAGGGATTAGTCTTGTCATCCTCCACTGAATGCTTTCTAGGGATTCAATATCCGTTCTGTAGTACGGTGACCAAAACTGAACTGAAAAATCCAAGTAAGGCCTCAAGCACAAGAAATAGTTTCTGGATAACCTCTCTAGTCTTGTAACTAACACTACTTTGAATGATCCCAACTACATGGGGTCCCTGACTTATGAACATCCTGACTTATGAACACCCGCCAATACGAACGAGGTCCCATAAGGTCAATCATTTTAACAATCTGACATAAATACAATGGTTTGTAGCACTAGTTTACAAGGCGTAGAGGGGAGGAGGAGCGGCGTGTGGGAAGTGATGGGTCACCCAGCCACACGCCTTGAGGTAGTGTCAGTATACTCCTTACCCTCATCTCAGTAATGTGTGTGATCAAGTGCAAACTGTTGTTTTTTGCTTATTAACTCTTTTTCTGCCTTCATCATGGCTCCCAAAACACAAACCTGATGCAAGTGATAGTAGTGTATCCAAGAAAAGAAAAACAACGATGCAAGTGAAACTTGATGTAATTAAACATTCTGAAAAAGGCGTAACACCGTCAGTGATAGGTGAGGCATTGGGCTTCAGCCGCTCAATGGTCAGAACAATTTTGAAAGACAAACAGAAGTTTCTTGATCATGTTAAAGTTAAAGGATCTACAACAATGCACTTAACTGTGATAACAAAACAAAGAAGTGGAGTGTTAAGTGAAATGGAAAGATTGTCAGTGATATGGGTTGCAGATCAAAATCAACAGTGTCTGCCTTCATGTCTATCCTTGATTCAGGAAAAAGTGAGAAGCTAGCACGCTGACTTGAAGGCTAAACATGGTGGTTAAAGTGATGCGGAAGATTTTGTTGCTAGTTGGGGTTGGTTTAACCAGTTCAAGGCAAGGGCAAACTTACCTAATATTAAAGTACAAGGTGAAGCAGCTAGTGTGGATGAAGTTGCAGCTAGTGAATTTCCTGCTGCTTTAGCTGTAATAGAAGATGGAGGTTATTGTGCTGAGCAAGTTTTTAATATTGATGAGACTGTTTTATTTTAGAAAGGGATGCCCGAACGCACATAGCTTTCAAAACCTGAAAAAAACAGCACCAGGTCATAAAGCTGCCAAGGAGAGATTGACCTTAATGCTGGGGGACAATGCTGCTGGGGAGTACAAACTAAAACCTTTGCTTGTCTACCAGTCAGAAAATCCTAGAGCTTTGAAATGTGTTTTCAAGGGAGCACTTCCAGTTATCTGGAAAGCTAATAAGAATTTGGGTGACATTGTCCCTTTATGAAGACTGGTACAGTACCTTAATTATTCTGTCCCAGAAGTGGAGCAGTACAGTATTTCAAAGTCAATGCCTTCTAAAATTCTCTTGGTTTAGATGATGTTCATCCAAACATGAAGGTTATGTACAGTGGCGGACAAAAGTTCTCTCCCTGGCTGCGGTTGTGCTGGTTCATCTCATTTGGGGTCGACACTGCTTCATTTTGGAAGGGAGTGAACTTTTGACCCCGACTGTACCTACCTCCAAACACAACATCTGTTCAGCAACCAATGGACGAGGGAGTTATTGCTTCATTTAAAGCATATTACCTGAGAAGGACATTTGCTCAAGCTATCAGGACAACAGAACAAAAAGACGGTAGGACTTTAAAGGAATTTTGGAAGTCCTACAACATTTTGGATGCTGTGAAAAACATTGCAGATTCATGGGCTGAGGTAAAAGAAACCAACATGAATGGTGTTTGGAAAAAAACTCTGCCCACAGTTTGTCCAAGATTTCAGGGGCTTTGAAGATGATGTTGGGGAAGTGACAAAGACAGTGGTAGACCTTGGGAACCAACTCCAGCTAGATATTCATGAGGATGATGTCACAGAGTTGCTTGAGTCTCATGCTGAAGAATTAAGTACTGAGGACCTGATTGAACTGGAGAAGCTAATTTTGTAAGAGGAAGCTGAAACTCCAGAACCAATGCAATTCATGTCAAAAGAAATGACAGAAGATTTCAGGCTTATTGAAGAAGGAATGTTTAAATTTGAACAGCAAGATCCCAACACAGCAAGATTCACCAAGGTTAATAGAGGTATTACTGAATGCCTGTGTTGCTACAAAGAGTTTTATGATGAAAAGAAGAAAGTTTCAGTTTAACCATACCTTGAAATTTGTTTAAATTAAGTCGAAAGGTAGCCCAAACCAGTCTCATCAACCTCTGCAGCATCTACAAAGCAACTCCCACCATCCTCTGCAGTATCTACAGAACAACTCCCAGCAACTCCAGACCAGTTAATTCTACCTCACCAGATTCTCCAGAACCAATCCTGTTAACATCTATTGTACACCATCATCACCATCTTCAGTTTTGTCTCAACAAAGCCTCTGTCACTCCTATAATTACTCATCTCTTCAGGCAAGCCAGCCCCATGTTTCAATGCAAGTGTTAAACTTTAATATTTACGTACTTTACTTTACTGCATTTTGTCATTCGATTTCTTCTTTTCTCTTAAATTAAGTGATTCAAGATGTATGAAAGGACTTAGGCTATGATAGAGTGCACATAGGGTGTGTTCCAACTTATATACCCTTCTGACACGGACGTCCTCAAGAACGGAACCCGTTCATAACCCGGGGACCCCCTAAGTAATATCTCCATTAGCTGGAATCCCTCTTAACCGGAACTCTCCAATAGTTGGAACTGAAATTTTCTAAAAAAATCGTTCCCAAAGTCGGAACTTTCTGGCTTTGGGAGCAATTTTCTGGAAAATTCTGAGAAAATTTTCCTAGTACCTGGAAAATTCCGGGGATGAGGGATTTTTTTTCCAGGTTTGAAAGATGAAAATCGGGTAAATTTTCTGAAAATTCAGAGAAAAATTTTCCAGTACCGAGAAATTCTGGGCGTGGGGGATATTTTTCCGGGTTCGAGAAATGATGTAATGTGCAATTTCTGGAACTTCTGAGAACATTTTTCCGTTACCCGGAAAATTCCGGGGATGGGGGATTTTTTCTGGCTTTGAGAGTCGTCTCATTACCCATAAATCTCTCATTTTCGGAAGTGCTCACCAATTGTTGCGGCTAACGGGGATATCACTATGCAGTATGTACTTTGTTAACCGTTTCAAGCAAATGCACATTGTTGTCTTAGTTTAAGATACCTACTTATCATTACACATAAATCTTTCTCACAGTTGGATTTCTCTATATCAAACTTGTTCATCTGATATCTAGTTTCTCTATTTTCATCTCCTGGGCTTAGTACATTACATTTGTCCACAGTATATTTCATCTGTCATTTTTCAGACCATGTAAAAATTTTGTTTAGGTCTTCCTGTAGTCGTATAAAATATTTTTCAAATTACTGTACGTATTTTCTAGTACCGAAACGTTTCCGTCCCGTACGACAGCGTGGGCTGGGCCGCCTCGTGGTGTACAGCATCCACGCCGTAGCCCGCTCAGTTGGTGTTTGGCCGTCGTTGTTGTTGTTAGTGATCGCGCTGTGCACTGACAAAATTTTCGTTTCTAATTCTCTTTAAAATGGCTGGCAAGCGTAAAAGTGAGAGTTCTGGTGGTGATGATAAGAAAAGGAGACAGTCAATTACTTTTGAGATGAAAATGAAAATAATAATGCAATATGGAAATGGAAAAAAGGGTAGCAACCATTTCACGCGACCTTGGCTTCTTTCACTCGACGATATAAAAAAATTTGAAGGACAAGGCAGAGGCATTTGCTACTCTTAATAAGGGGATGCAAATGTTTGAAGAAATGGATCAAAATGTTGAGCATTTTGCAAAAGTTGACAGACTGATCCAAGATACACTTGCTCGCTACAGGGAGACTTACAATGAAAAGAAAAGGCAAACTGTGCAGTCTAAATTGGACATATATTTTAAGAAGGCCCCCACTGCTGTCTCCTCACTCCCCACCACTGCCGCCTCTTCACTCCCTAAAGATGATCCATTACCTTCAACAAGCAAGTATGTTAGCCTGTCTGAAGAAAGCAAAATTGATGACCCACCCAACCCTGTCTCCTCCTCTGCTTCATCCAATTAATGTAGTCTCCATGTTTAATTAAAAAATTATTGAGGCCCAGTGTGCATTCAGCTGACTACATTAATGGTAAGTGCACAGTAACGCTTTATTCATTTCTCATTATTGATTACTTTTACTGTACCGTATTTCATTTTAGAATTTCTATGTATTATTTTCGCATTTTCGACTTACGACCTGGTCGTCGGGATGGAACCCCGTCATAGGTCGAGGAGAGACTGTACATGCTATTTATACATTAAAATACCATTTAAGGCTGGTAAGAAATGCTGTCGAGTATTATTGGGGTATAGCTGTCTGTACAACCTTTTTTTTAAAATGCTGTATACGGTATTCAATATTGACAAGAGTAATGTTGGACGTACAAGCAGACCTCAGGAACCTAACCTGTTCGTAAGTAGGGGAGCCCCTGTACTATAGTATTACTTTAAGTTGGGTGAATCATTGCAAGATATCAAAAATGTTGAAAACAAGAGGGATGTGCTCCATTTCCAAATGGAGTGAAGAACTAGGTACAATATCTCCCTCATCATTCAAAATTTTGTTGATGGATTTATTGTTCAGGGAATTGTCTCTCCTTTGAAGAATAAAAGATCTACAGTTAACTAAGATATGGTTAACTGTCGGTCAGTGTGACGAGCTGCAGCGAGGAGCCTGTCGCTCCACTCCACTCTTAAACATATAATTATGTTTGAGGTGGGAGTGGCCAATCCTCAACTTCCTTAAAACAATACCACTCCTATTGGGAAAATAAGAGGACCACAACGGTTTAATAAAAGGTCGGATAGCTCGCAGTTTAGTGTTTATTGTCAGGGACGACCAACGCTCTTGCCACTTCCCAGCAGCAAGAGTGGATTGACCCCTTCAGGTCACTTCGAGGTATATTGACACTCATAGGTCAAGGGAGGCTAACTGCCTCCTTTGCTGTTAGGTTAGTGTGCTCATTTCATTCAATGCCCACATGTGCAGGCATCCAGGCACCCAACACACACTTGCCCGTCTTTAAGAATACAGAAGGACCAGCCATGCCAGCACTTCTTGGACTAATGGGTGTGTGGGAATTAACTGTTTCAGTGAAAAGAAAATACTTTGGGAGTTGGCATGTTGGTCTGGTGCAAGTGCTGAACACTGTGCTCCAGGAGCTCAGCTTTGAGTTTTTGGGGGTGTATTCAACTGTTTCCCAATCCTAACTGGACAGAACTCCCTTGGGTTGGCACTGGGGAGGCGATTTGGAGGCTATATCAGCAATTTTGGCTGCTGTTATACCCAAGGATTAGAGACAGAAAAGACATACCGCCGGGCACTTGTTTTACCCACAATGCACAGTTCAGTGACCTCACTGTTGTAAACACATATTACCTGATAACCTCCGCGTGTGTCCGCATCTGCATCCGGGACCAGTGTATCAACAATTAGGGTTATTTGTGCAAAATACAGGTGCACCAGCAATGCTCAAATCTCAAGCAGTGAGTACATCAAGTATTACAGATATCCCAGAGATAAGAAAACTTGTGATAAATGGATAAATGCCTGCAAGCGTTCTGATAAAATAAACACATTAGACTAGCCGAGAACTTGTTTGAAAAGAGTTCATATTTCTTTTGTATCTCCTTAATTCGGGAATGTTTGTCGATATCAGGTGTTACAGGAAGGTGAGACACTCATCTTGCTATATGTGGCCAAAAAAGAACTCTGAACATATTTAATAATCTTAAAAATTAAAGTTAAGAACACAGGTACGTGGGTTTCAGGTTTCAAGACGCAAAGAAGATTTCTTGTGGCTTCTTAATTCTGCAATGTCAGGCAACATGAGGTCATTTGGAAGACCATGAGACATTGCTCTTGCCACGTCTGACAACAAAAAAGCAACAATAATATTGCCCAAAATATAAGAAAAACGAAGAGTTGCATCACTTAATTCACCGGCGACGGTCGTGTTCGTAACGCCTAGAAAACTTGCTATATTTCTTAAGTATACATTGTCAGGCAATATCCAGTTGTCCAGAGTACCCTCAGACATTCACCTTGCTATATCTGGCAAAAGGGAAATCTTTGCTTTGCTAATAAGCTAAAAAATTGTGTTGCTTCATCCCTGTCATCAGCAAAATGCCCCCCCCCCCCTTTGGTGTTTCCTTGTAATATTTTGCTATTTTTTCTTTTTTTTTCCTATACAGTATAATTTTTTGGAGGATTATGAGAACGTTAGGCATTCATTTTGTTATACCTGGCCACAGAGAAGTTTTAGCCTTACAAGTATTCTAAAAAATGAAACAAACGTCAACCAAGGCGAGGCCATAGTCCTTGGTCACCCTCTGGTCACTACGGATAGCGTGACACCATTGAATGGGGCGGAGCAAAAAATTCACGACATTACAACGGTGTGTCCTTGTATGTAGTCCTTGGTTATACCAACTGCTGCTGAGGCTTCAGCAAGATGAACCTCCAATTGCTTGGGCCTGAGATGGCTGCCCATTGCCTTTACAGTCAGTTCTGCTATAACGCGATAGTTGTGTTCTTGTAAAACATCGTGTTATAGAAATTTGCGTAATAGAAATAACAGGACTTATGGAGAAAATAGGGTTAGGTGCAGATTACTACTCGAAATCAAAAAAAATTTAGTAGTTAGCCTAACACAAAGGATAGCACAGTCCAAATAAATGTTACATTCATATCTAATAATGAAATCATACAGTAAATGTAACACTTTACCTTGAAAAATATGAATATAACTTGATGGGGGAGAAGGGTGATTTTGAGGTTGATAACATCGAGCTTCTCTTCAAGGGTTATAGCCTTTCTTTTACAATCATCACCGGGAATGCGATCACCAGAACGCTTCTTGGAGATATTCTTCTTTACCATATTCACAGTTAATACCACAAAATTGGAGAAATAGTGAGCAAAAATCGCGTTACAGCAAACAAGCGTTCGCGTTATACAAATATCGTTCCTCTATTCATAAATCGCGTTAGAGCCAATTCGCATTGTCAAAAACACGAGTTATAGCAGAACTCACTGTACATCCTTACTCCTCCCCACATAAAACACAACATTTATATCAATACATTTGCACAGTTTAAATTGATCAACATTTTGGTAGATAAAAAAACAAATTGAGGAACAGCAGCTAAAATCAAATGCTTAAAACGAACCTCATTACCTAAATTACCCGTGAGGTGAATAAGGTGAAGAAGCAACATTATTTTCACTATGGATATATTGGTTTTAAAGATACTACATACAGTACAGGTATTGTGCTCCTCCCTAGAAATACTGGCAACATGAAATCCACTTCAACATGGCCTACTGGTTATTAAGTGTCTCTTCTTTTTTTCTTCTTTTTCTGGGTTACTTGTACTACCTCACTATTTCCTTCAGTGTGCTGTACCTTATCATCATTGTCCTTGAGTTTCTTCTTCATCTTCTTCTTTGGTTCTGTTGTTTCACTTTCAGAACATACTTGGTTTACTTCTATTTCCTCTTTAACTATTTTTGCCTCCTGTTCTTCTACTTCAGTACAACTGTTTTCTTTCTCTCCAGCACATTTTACTTTCTTTCTTTTTTTCTTCTTCATTTCCTTTCCATCACCTGCACATTCATTTGTGTCATCCACAGCAGTTTCTTTATTTTTTCTCTTTTTCTTCTTTTCCTTTCTCTTACACCTGTTCATTTCACTGTCCTGAGACTCTGGTTGTTCAATATCCTCATTTGTTAACTCTTCAGAACAATTATGATCATTAGAAGATTCATTTTTCACTACCTCTAAGGGAGACTCCAATGCACTGCCACCGTCTCTTTTTCGCTTTTTTAATTTATTACTCATTCCACTCCGTTCTAAGTCTTTAGTGGTAAAATTTGTGTTTTCATTCTTATGTACTTTCACTTTTTTCTCTTTTGTTAATTTAACATCGAACATTGTATCTATCTCGGATATGTCTTCACCTCGATTTTGTTTTTGTTTCTTTCTCTTCTTTTTCTCTTTGGTTTCACCCTCAACAGGTTCCTGTTGGGCCTGCTCATCTGAAGTAGCCCATTTCTGCATCCATAAACGTTCCAGTTCTTCTGACCTTGCCAGCTTGGCCGACATGTTCAGGCCGTGTCGAGCTCCCCTGAACACAAAATAAAAGATTTATAAAACTTTTATATTTTTGTTACTACTGTACAGTGTGCTGATTACTAACACTGCAATTCATGTAAATATTAGGTAACCCAGCTTATTTCCCCTGTAACCACCTTAAATATACCTGGGGAGGTTAAGTTAGCATAAAGGTGGTTCATATTCAGGTGGAATGAGTTGGGTTTGCCTAATTTGCTGCTACAGTGTGATTAGTATAAACACACTACTATGCATCTGGGAATCTATATAATGTACTGTATATTTATGAATTTCTGTCAATCAATTACAGTCAGGACAAATAATATCCTACACAACAGTATAACACTCCTAGCAAACATACTTCAATACTACTACCCTGTACTATGGCTACACAATGACTAAAATGATCCAACAGACAGAGTAATATTTATATAAATAAGGGCTACATACAGTATTTTTATTTAATTACAAATGACCCGTAAACCACTATCCAGCAGAGGTCATCAAATAACTTGCCAGTTACCCTCATTTGACCCAAGTATCTGATACTAATCACTTGTGTTTATGAAGCTCACTATGACTGCTTCCATCCTCTCCTGAGCTAAACTGCTCATAGGGTTAATTATGGTGATATCACACTTTCATTGTGTAGAGACAGATTTTTATAATAAAAAGAGACAATTTGGGTTTGAAACTTTATCCATAAATAATTATTTGTGTACTTGTGTGTGACCACTCTACAGGGTCATACAACAGACAAGCCCATATACAGTACTAATGGGCATTTTATCATATGGAGTCTAATTACACACAACCATTAAAGTGAAGGACAACACAAAGACTGATAAATCCTTACTTGTGTGCAGTTCGTCCACCACATATCTTGAACAGTTCCTCATCTGTTAGTTGGTGTGAAAATTTTTGCTCGTGTTCAGACTCCTCACTCTCGGATTTCTCTTTCTCTTCATTTCCACCAAGTAGAATGCCACCCTAAGAATAGAAATCATAATATGAGAAAACATTTTTCTTCCTTCCTCTAAATCAATTTCATTAATAATTTGCCTATTAATAATTTGCCTATTTGCAATTTTATCCTTTAGCATATTTCTGGTTAATGGTTTATTTTAAATGCCGCACAATCTAAACATTATCCATTTCTGACACCAGTGCTTCTTCCTACAAATTATATACTGTATCTAGGATATCAACAGCTGTACAGTAACACCCTAAACTACATTTTGAGGCATGGTTAAGAAAGTTAAATAAAAAATAAGAAAATGAGAGGCATTGCCAAGTCTTAAAAGTAAATGATAAACAATAATTAATTATGTTCTTTCTATTTTCTTTATTCTACCAGGCTTGAAGTCCCCAATTAAAACAAATTCATAACAAAATATTACCTCCACAAAACTTCCATAGAGTTTTGCTTTGTTATCCACACTTGATTTCTTCTTGTTCACATGTATTACTTCCTTCTTCCTGGAGAGCTGCACCGATCCATACTGCAAGAGACAATGATGATACATGTACCCCCAGCAAGTTATGGGCAGGGACTAAAAACTACTTTCAAGCCAGGAGTTTCCAATCCTTTTTCTAAAGGTAAATGAGAAAGAGTACTGTACTAGATCTCAAATACCTTTGTTTTTTCACAGTATGTTAGAGAAGAGCATAATCTGTGAGGCACTTGTCATTATAATATTAAATTGCTTTGGTAAGTAAGAATACATGCTGACAATTGGTCATCCCTCCCTGTCAAACACCTTCTGTCATTCACTACAGAACAACAATTTTAATATATTTTATTTGGCTAATGCCAGATGATTTTATTAAGCAGTGTTAAATGAAGGGGATTAGAAATAAAGGTTCCCCTCTAGAGGCAGAATGTCTAATTAAAGGGAGTGACCAGGCCAGTACCATTCACTTTACCATGATATGCCATCTATTTTGGGGGTAATAGCAGTAGAATATACTGTATGAGGACCACCACCATATACTGTACTGTATAGCATTTAATTTCATAGGAGGGATATTAGTAAAACCTTCATGCCACCATTTTGGGGGTAATAGTACAGGTAGCAGAATATACTTTGTGAGAACCAGTCCACCATACATTTAATTTCACTGGAGGAAATAAGTAAAACTTAAAGAAAAAGGAAAGTTAGACAGACAGCAAGTCTGTACCTCTGTAATAGACTTTGTCAATGTAAAATTTTGGATGCTAACTACCTGTTCTATCCATTAGATGATAAAGAGTAAACAGCTAATCTTTTCAAAATTAATAAAAATTTATTTTTTTGCTTTCAATATCAATTTATTGAAGAAGCAATATATTTGGAATCTGAACTTACTTTTATTTAGAAGCCAAAAGTCATAGCATGCCATAAGTAATCATACACGACATTGTGAAAGAAAACCTACCAATTACAGTGCAGTACTGTAGTATAGTACAGCAGTACTGTACTGTATTCTAAATTAAAAAAAAAAAAAAAAAGCCTTTCCATATAAGTGGTCTGAAACTTTACAAGAAGTTGGAAGTTGGAATGATATGATTGATTAATTAATATAATTTGGCAAGAATTACTGCACATGGAAAAAGACATATACTGTACTGTACAGTATACCGTCCGATACAGGTGAACTAACTGATAATGATGGAGAAATGAGTCATAATCTGAACAGATATTTTTCATCAGTTTTTACAACTGAAAATTAAACACGATATCCGAGGCACCAACTATCTACAGAGATAGTGAAGAAAACAGATTAAACGAGATAGTAGTGACTAGTAATGATGTTAGGAAACAAATAGATAAACTAAAGCCTAGTAAGTCGTCAGGTCCCAACAAGATATTTGCCAGAGTATTAAACTTTTTAACATATTATTTAAAATCGGTGAAGTACCCGAATCCTGGAGGATAGCAAATGTGATAGAGGTTTTCAAGAAAGGAGATAGATCACTATCATCTAACTACAGTCCAATTATAGATCATTATCCTCTAACTACTGCCCAATTACAGATCACTATCCTCTAACTACCGTCCAATTACAGACCACTATCCTCTAACTACCATCCAGTTACAGATCACTATCCTCTAACTACCGCCCAATTACAGATCACTATCCCACTTTCCACTGTACAGTAATATGTACGTCATTTCAGCCCAAATATTACATTTCCATATTTATTTCTGAGAATATATTCATTCGGTCACAGTTAAGGTAAAATATACTTGTGATGTAATATTTTAATGAAAATACGGTATCGTAGTTTTCTTTTGTATCAAATTTAATTAACAAAGATTGATGTTTCAAATGTAATGAACAAAAGTTTATGTACAGTACCATACCATGCATTTGGCTACTTTGGGCTAGCTATGATGACGCAAGAGATCTGCCCTGGCGACTGTACCGACAATCACAGCTGGTGGTGCGTTGGTGCATCGTTTCCATTGTTTACTGGTAGTTACTGGTAAATATTTTTCAACCTAACGAAACTATTGCCCTTTTAGAGGTCGACCCCCAATTTTTTGCAAAATAATTTGGTCTTAAAAACTCGAACTACACACAGGTATATACGGTAAATAAGGACATGGGGGGCCAGGGGTTTTTAGGGTGGGGGGGGGATGGGGCAGCAAAAGTACACGGATTTTTAACATTCACGGGTATCTCTGTTACCTAACCCCCGCGTATGTTAAGGGCCGACTGTACTGTACAGTAAAGCCTCGAATAACGACGTTAATGTGTCCTCCAATATTGCAGTGTAAGGTGATCATCTTATCACGAATCATTAATTACCATTAAAATAAAGCAATAATATTGAGATGCGTTCCCAAGTGTGACCTTTTCATATCTTTTGTGTGGCTTTTTACCCTCTTTTCTCCAAAAAAAAAACCAATGCAATTAATGAAAATTGCAAACTATATTCTTTAAATAATGTTTCTGAATGCACCTTATACAATATAAATAAATAATAATATGGTCACACAAGAGGAGATGGGACGCCATTGTTTTCGTTTGTGTTTACAGCTGGGAGTCCGGGACGATAGTTCTACACGAGAAAATGAAGAAAAGAAGACCCTGGTTGTAGCTGTAGTAAAATTAATGTAAAAAAAAATTAATTTATTGTACAGTATATGTTTTAAGTAATGTTATTGAATATTAATAAATGGAACAATAGAAGTAGCTAACCACTAATGGCAAAGAAAAAAAAAAAGAGATGGATTGGGAATGCCAACATATACGTGCGCTTTTAAGGATACCGCGTCATATATCTTTTTAAGAATAAGTTCACAAGATTCATTATTGTTTACTTTTCAAGAATAAGTACAGAAGATTCATTATTGTTTACTTTTTAAGAATAAGTACAAAAGATTCATTATTGTTTACTTTTTAAGAATAAGTACAAAAGATTCATTATTGTCTATTACTGAATATGTATTTGATTGAATTAATCTTTGTATATGCGAAATGAACAATACAATTCAGTACTGTAATTCATTAATAATACGAAGAATATTAAAACAAACAAGAGGATAAGAAACGGCATTGTTGTCAGTGTTTACACCCATAATGTCAGTTATCCACCTGAAACTGAAGAAAATAAGACCCTGGTTATTGTTGTAGTCAAATTAATGTGAAAAATATGTCTGTTTTAATTAATGCTATTTAATGTACAGTAGAAGTAACCACTGATATTAAAGAAAAAGTGAGACTGATAGTGGAACGCCAATGTATACATGCGCACTCAAGGAAACTGTCATTTATCTTAAGAATATGTACAAAAGATTCATTATTGTTTATTACTCAATATGTATTTGATTGAATTAATGTTTATACAGTACAGTATATGTGATATGAACAATGCAATTCATTAATAATATTTAGAATATTAAAACACACACGAGGAGACAAGACGGCATTGCTTTCGTGAGTGACGATGGTTCTACATAAGAAACTGAAAAAATAAGACCCTGGTTGTAGCTGTAGTGAACTTAATGCAAAAAAAAATTTGAATACCTGTATGTATGTTTTAAGTAATGTTATTTAATGTTAATAAATGGAACACTAGAAGTAGCTAACCACTAATGGTAAAGAAATAAGGCGAGGCGATTGGGAACGCCAACGTATGAACAGTAAGTGCGTACATGTGAAAACATATCGTCATTTCTCTACACACGAATATGAAAGCAACACTTATTTACTGTTCAAATATGTTTTAAATAATATTTACGAATGTAAAACAAAAATTCTACTCACTAATGGTGGTAAAGTCTAAAACATAAGGACAGCCAATGAATATTGTGCGAGTTTTTACTCAGATGACGAAGTCATCAGGTTCAACTCTGGCTGAAGCTGTTGCTGAACCTGAAGTTGATGTTGAAGCTGCTTGTGATGCTGAATTTGATGGTGTAGCTGAAGTTGATGATTTAGGCCTTCGAATAATAAAGCTGTCGAAAAAACCTTGCACAGCTGCTTTCTTTTCTCATTATACATCTTTATGTAGAGGTCATTTGCATTTATCTAAATTTTAATGCTTTATTCTGTTGATGGATCCACTTCAGAAAATATGTTCATTGCTTGCTCCATATATCCACAGACCTCTCGCCTTTCTCATATCGTTTTAACACCTAGTTTCTCGGCTAAGCTTATACACTTCCTATTAGCTTTTGAACCAACACTACCATCACTTGCTCTCTTGCTCATGTTGAATAGGGATGCAAAAATTCTGTAAGAAACCTGAGAGTGTTTTTCTCCCGTTCCTGTTCCAGATGCGGGAAAACAAAAGGCCCACCAAGCTCCGACTGTTGTTTACCACTCATTAGCAAGGCATCTTCTTTGTGCAAGGTGCTCTTCATTCTTTTTACAGTAATTTTTTTTTTATACATATCGGGATTTAGTTATTATTTATATGAAAATGTAATTTTATTTTATTTTTATTATATTTTGGTCGTAAATACGAATGAAATAAGGACGTAAATTGAATTGGGTCCTAAATTAACTAGGGTGTCAAATATGAAAAGTTGTTATCGGAGGCTTTACTGTGTAGTTTAACATGAGTTGTAGGCAAAATTACTTAAGTAATTTCAAACTCAATTCAAAATCATCTGGAGAAACACAAGTTGATCAATGATTCCCAACATAGCTTCACAAGTGGACGTTCATGTCTGACAAATCTACATATATTAACATTCTTTTTAACTGTTTTTGAATCAGTGGATGACGGACTCAATTATGATGTGGTATACAGTGGGGTATGCTATAACGAACGGATCCTATTACGAATATTCCTATAACGAACGCTTTTACCTATAAAATTGAGAATGCTATAACGAACGCAACTCCTACAACGAACGCGGATGAATACGGGACTATTTCGCCTGGCGCATGAATATTGTTGTACCGTGGCCCACAACAAGAGCGTCAGGCGCCATCTTTGTCTCATTGTGTAGCCAGTGCACCACTGTTTTTGTTGAAATTTCGTCTTTTGATGTGGAAATAGAGTTATTTGTATAAATATTTTGTTATACAAGTGTACAATTGTAACAATGAATCGTTCAAAGCGAGTGAGAATGCTCATAACTCTTGAAACTAAGAAAGAAATCATAAAGAAACGTGAGGATGGAACAAGCATTGCGAAACTTAGTGATGAGTATGGGATGGCTAAATCGACTATAGTATATGTACGATTTTGAAGAATAAAGAGGAGTTGAAAACTGTGCAAGTGACTATGGGAATCTCTAGACTTAGCAAAGCAAGGTGTAATGTGATTAAGGAGATGGAAAATTTACTCTTAGTGTGGATAAAGGAGAAAGAAATGGCAGGTGATAGCATTAGTGAAGCAATAATTTGTGAGAAGGCCAGACAATTGTTTGAGGACCTTAAAGCCAAGACTCCCGTGCAAGTGATAGTGATGTGCCAGTGTTTATGGGTACCAAGGGGTGGTTTACTGGTTTCAGAAGGAGAAATAAAATACATAGTGTTGTGAGACATGGTGATGCTGCTAGTGCCGATAAGGAAGCAGCTAAGGAACACCATGACATTTTCTTGAATATTATTAAAGAGGGAGGCTTTGTTTCTCAGCAAGTATTCAACTGTGATGAAACTGGACTTTTTTGGAAAAAAATGCCTCGCCGTACATACATTACCAAGGAGGAAACTTGTCCTGCCGGCGTTTCTCAATGAAAGACAGGCGATTCTCCTTCTTTAGCACGTTTTGGTGACTGCAACAAGCCACCTTGTGTAACATGCAGAAAACCCGCCTTGGTGTTATTATGTGTGGTCAAACCCAAAGGTTTGGGTGACCAGGTGTTTATTCTCTGAGGGGTGATTGAGGTAAGCCGCACCCAGTGTTCGGGAATACTCAGGGAGAATAATCTTCCACTGAAAGCTTTGTTGGTGATGGACAATGCACCAGCCCACCCTCCTAATTTGATGGTTGAATTGCCAGAGAGTTCATCCTCCACTGTGCACTTTTGCCACCAACACAACACTCCTTCTCATCCAGGCCCATGGATCAACAGGTACTTCTAACTTTAAGAAGCTGTACACAAGACACTGTTTAGGAAAATGTTTTATATCGCACTTCTTCCAGTGATGTTATTTGAAGGAATTTTTGAAGAGTCACTAATATAGCAGACGCTTGTGTTTTTAATTACTCCCCAGCCTGGAAAGAGGTAAGCTACTGAGGTGTCTTTTGTGTTGCTTGGAGGCCATTGTGGCTCTGACAAAGCCTAAAGAGACTTTGAAGGCTTCAAGAGTTAGAAGAGGCTGTTGTTCACGAAATTGTGTGTCTGGGCAATTCCATGGGCCTGGAAGGGATGATGATGAGGAGGTAGGTGGAAGAGCACAGTATGAACTGTCCACTGAGAAGCTGCTTGAGCTTACAAAGAAGAAAATGAGACACTGAAGCGGAGCTTTAACTTCTGGAGGAGTCGAAGGATGAGGTGACAAGGAGGAAAGTTTGTTATTCCAGCCAAAGATCTCAAGGATGTGCCTTTTGCTGAGCAAACTGTCTAAGCTTTCTTGCTGAGGATTATCATCCGTGTTTATCATCGTGTGTTTAATGACAATGTTATGAACTACTTTGAAAGGTCCAAAATCAAGGTTGAAGCAGCCAACCCTGGATTCTTTAAAAAAAAGCAACAAAGAACTCATGAGACAAAGTGCTCGTAAGACAGTCACCAAAGAGGGCTAGGAGGCGATGACTCCTCTCCTTCCACCTCCTGTCCTGCATGCTGAACAACACTTAGGCAAGATAAAGTACCGTATTTTTACATTTCCACAGAATTTTTCAGTGTTATTGTTAAGTGGTTGTATTTGGGGCCTGAACGATTAATCCTAACTAATCCTAATGCTATAACGAACGAGGTTCTAGAACCACTAGATTCGTTATAGCATACCCCACTGTACCTTGACTTTAGCAAAGCCTTCGACAGGGTCCCCCACAAAAGACTAATACTGGTACAGTACATAAAGTGGAGGCTTATGGAATTGGAGGAGATATTCTAAACTGGATTAGGGCGTGGTTACACAACAGGAAAGAGAGAGTCAACATTAATGGCATGAAATCCGATTGGGGTACTTTCACTATAGCATTTCCAAGTTAACCTGGCCCATAAGCGCCCTTGTCTATTGCAACAAATAGCTGATTGGTTCAGAAAAATATTTGTGTAGCTGTCAATTTATTCAAACTAAATGTGTTCACAATTGCTTAGCAGACCTGTTCTATTCTAAAATAATGTTAAATATCTGGAATGTCAAAATTCAAATGATTTCAAGGTATTAATACTTCAGAAAGGATGTTAGAAATTTTTAAATATTTATCATAAAAGGTCTAAGTCAAAGATGAAATTTGCTTCAAGAAGTCTTCATTATTTCTTTGTTTTGTACCATTTTGCACTATTCCAGATGATACTAAATGTTACATCATACTTCCTTGAGATAAATGTATAGTATATATCAGGTGCCTACAGGAAAGCTCACATTCTCAACTGGCTTAGCCATGTTAATATTGTTATTATTATCCCGTATCTGTGTTTTCTGCTAAATAAACTGTTTCAATTCAATTCAATAAACAAACAGAAACAAATGACACCAAACATATAGCACAATATGTAATGAACTACAGTTTGTACGGCTGGACTTATCCCAAATCATTGATATAACTCCATATAAATACATGCTTATATACGCGTAGTCCGGGGGAAGGTAACACTCAGGGGAACAGCCACATGACTTGGCGGGAATTTCGCTCATCTGGACGCACAAGTTACACAACAGTCAACAGATGTCAACGCTGTGGTACTTAACCAACAAAAATATTTCTCACACCCATGAGCAGATTAGTAAATACTTTATCCACTAACTTGGCATCTCCCCATCTTAAATACTACATTGTGACAAGATTTAAGTAATAATATATCTTTAAGTATTAAGAAGCGATGTAGAGGTTTAACATTTTCATCCTCTGTCATCAAGTGTAAAAAGTATGGTGCAAATGAATAAAATCTCAACCAATGATGGACAAGTTATAGTTAATTTGTGTGTCATAGTATTCTAATGTGAGCTCTACTGTACTGGCAGTACGAGTCAAGTGTCCAGCTGATCACCCATCAATGTGACGCCAAGTCCAGTGGCTGTTCCCTGAGTGTTTACCTCCCCACAGACTGCACATATTTAGTATTTTGAGTTTATCAGTTATATAAATGATTTGGGATAAGTCCAGCCGTACAAACTGTAGTTCATTACCTATTGTGCTATATGTTTGGTGTCATTTGTTTCTGTTTGTTTGTTTGGTACAAAACAAAGAAATAATGAAAAGACTTCATTCAAAAGTGAATTTCATCTTTGACTTTGACCATTTACGATAAATATTTAACATTTTCTAACATCCTCCCTGAAGTGTTAATGCCTTGAAATCATTTGCATTTTGATAGTCCAGATATTTAACATTATTTTAGAGAATAACAGGTCTGCTTACCAAGTGTGAACATATTTAGTTTGAATAAATGGACAGTTACACAACCATTTTCTATGAACCAATCATGTATTTTTATAGGTGAAAAGTGTGGCTTATGGGCCAGGTTAGTGTGGAAATACTATGGTGGAGTTATCCCAAGGCTCAGTACTTGGACCATTACTATTTCTCATATACATAAACAACATAGATATAGGCGTAGACAGCAACACAAGTAAATTTGCTGTGACACTAAAATAGGGTGTGTAATTAAATATGATGTGGACTCCGCAAAATTAGAGGAAGATCTAAACAAATTTTTTGCATGGTCTGAAAAATGGCATATGAAATTTAATGTTGAAAAATGTAAAGTACTTAGTCTAGGAGATGTAAGTAGGGAAACCATATAGCAGTTGAACAAATCGTTATAGAGAAATCCGACTGTGATAAAGATTTAGGTGTAATGATAAGTAAGAACCTTAAACCAAGACAACAATGCATACTTGCTCGAAACAAGGCTACCAAAGTACTTGGGTTAGAAGACTACTGTAGTGAGGTTATCCTAAAACTATATCTTGTGCTTAAGAGACCTTACTTGGATTACACGGTTCAGTTCTGGTCATCGTACTACAGAATGGATATAGAATCCCTGGAAAGCATTCAGAGGAGAATGACAAGACTAATCCCTTGCATTAAGAACCTTTATTACTGAGACAGGTTAAAGCATCTTAATTTGCACTTCCTTGGGAGATGTAGAGTGAGGGTCGATATGATCAAGGTGTATAAATGGAAGTCAGGAATAACCCTTAAGGCCCAGGTTAGGGTGCCGCTGGCAGTACACCCAATTGGGGTAAATAGAAAATAAAACTTTTCCAAAAATAATTTTTAACCTTAAATGATAAAACAAAAAAAAAAAGTAAAAAACTATATATTGACCCTCTATAAACTTCCTGTCACAGTGGTGAGGGAAATAAAGGGACAGTGTTGTTTTGACAGCTGACCTTCGTGGTCACTACACACTTAGCGGTCATTTTTTGCTTGCCTCTGTGTCCAGGATGGCCAGTAATGCATATATTTACTGATCATAATACTTATTTCCTATAAATAATTAATTTAGAATATTTTATTTGCATTATTTTTTATAAAAAGTGTTCAGCAACACACACAGTCGGTCGCCAGGCTGTCGCTGTCTTGTGTTTGGTGAGCAAGTAATTCATAAAATAATAATAATTCTACAAATAAATACATTCATAACATAATCATAGCATTATTTTCCAGTAATACTACACTTCTATACAACTACACTACTTTTAGCAATATTACTTTGATACAACATGATAAAATGGACAAACAATGGAAATGAAACAAACAAAAGTAGGTACAGTAATTACGTTCAGGAAGCTTCCCTGTGGCCGAGCGTGTGGTGTGACAGGTAAATAGTCACACTGGAACCTGGTAACCCACTGGGCATTTAAACAGTGGTGGAAAATGGCGCGCGTCTTAGTACAGTACATCCCCAGGCACGCCAGTTGGGTGTCTTAGTACGTCACCCGGGGCGTAAGGGTTAAACAAAGGTGATATAACAAAGGCACTTACACTATTCAATCAAGAGCAAAATTGTAGCAATGGTTTTAAATTAGACAAATTTAGACTTAGGTGCGAGATAGGTAAACACTGGTTTGGAAATAGAGTAGTTTCCTCCATTCTTATGTTCTTAATGAGTTAATAATGTGACCACAAGCAAAGTACTTCACAACCTCACCTGAGTTTTGTCAACGGAGATATTCGCTGCAGTCTCATTAAATACATGGTCCCACCAGTGAAACTTGAACTCCTCTGCAATATCATGACCAAGACCAGAACTATCAAACTTAAGCTTTGGTTTGATGGCCTTGGTCATTCCACTCTCCTCTCGGCCCAAGCCTTTACCTGCACCATAAACATAATATGCAATTACACTTATTGGTTGATAAACATTATATGCAGATAGCTGTGTTTCTAGTCCAGGAGAGAAAAAATGCTGGGACTTAAGGTAATAACTAGATTAGTACACATAACTATGGAATGTAGTAAGATACAAAAACATCTCCAAGCAACAAATGTAAAATCTTAACATTTACAACAAAAGTAAAACAAATGCTTTATGGTGATTATCCAGCAAACAAATTCATCCTTGCACAATCTCTCATGGTAAGAATCCAAGAGAAGTAGACTGAATCTAACCTCTAATGTGAAGGAAATGCTTTATTCCCAGATGAAGTATCAGCAAAAGCACCCCAGTAATATGCATAACCACTATTGTACAGGACCTCTTTCCTTGAGATAATTGACAAAGAAAGAGATCTAGATAAATTCTGCTTTCATATACAGTACATACCACAACTGATGTGTTATTGAAAAAAAAAACCCTCAAATGTAGCTGAGAAGTAAGAAGGGAACAAATACTGGTAGCTCATTCTAGTTGATTGGTAACCTTGACACAGGAAAAAAAATCTCCCTAATAAGTAATCTCTCTCTTAACCAAAATCTTCTATCCCTGGAACTCTCCAATAGCTGGATTTTTTAGCATTCCGAGAAATTTCTGAAGAAAAAAATCTCCATTCTGGGAATGGGAATGAATTTTAGAGGATTGCATCATGTGTCCTATGTGTGTAGGCTCAATGTGTGAATTTTGCATTCCAATGAGGTGGGTGAAGCTTTCTCTAACTTAGATAACCTAGTGGCCTAATAATATGGACATGCAGCCTGTTGGCTTGGTAGCCACAATATTACAGCCATGGAGTCACTTTGTTAGCCAAAGCACCAAAGGCTCAGAGGCCACAGCCAACTTGTTACTTTACAGGGGTATAATCAAAGTAAATGGAAGACCTAATCACATCTTGAAATGTATGCAAAGTGAGATTTGTATTTTGATATAGAGGCTATATGGGTCATAAGTTCATAAAAATAAAAAAGAAAAACAACATAAAATGTGGTTTAAGTTTTGGAAAATGGAACACTATATCTCTTGAACTAAATGTGCTGGTACAATCATTCTTGTAACAAATTGAAGGTTACATATTCAGGATTATGTTGCCATAATCAGATGATAACTATCCAGTCGTAATCTATTTGTAATCATGAAAATGATCATAACCATAGCAATTTGGAGGCATTACATTTTGATTTAATTTGAATATTTTGATATAGGATACTCATGTACAGTCGGCCACAGGCATAAGTATACACACTGTAGCTGTAAGGTCCGAAAATGGTCTGGTAACGTTGAAACTACGCAACCAGACGCATGATGAAACTCGGTTCCCCCCCCACCTGTTATCTCTATTTTCTGTTTCCCCTGCTTTATTCTTCTATTTACTCCTCTTCCTTCCTTTACTAATCCAAACATCAGTATAAAAGTAGGGTAAGAGAAAAAGTGGGGGAGGAGGAGGGAGCTGTATGATAACTGCAATCCCATTCGGCAACAAGTTTACTACCATTGGATACAATATATTACTTGTAATATAAACACAACACACTACTAAAACATTCACAACAAATGTATTTATAACATATATGTAGGAATAAAACAAAAATTACAGGTCATTTTGTAATTTTGTCTGTTCTGTTCAGGACGGTGTTACCAGATATTTTGTCTCAAACACGAACCGTAGGAGTACGTATACTTATCTGGCCGACTGTACATTATAACAAATAATGTAATCATAGTCACTAGGTACTGAAAATGTGATCACCATAACCATATTTTCTGACAAAAAATTGATGTAGTCCCCAAAAAAGTATTGTTAAATTTTTCGTCGCTACAATTTGAAACGCTAGATAAAATGGGGGTAGGATTATGGGACGGAATTTTCATTGTATGGCATACTAAATACATACTTTAATAAATAAAAAATCCAGTGTTATATTAATGTACAGGTATGTATAATGCTGGTTAGAAGCAAAGTATATGTCAACATGCTACTAACTGATGATTACAATAACACTGAAATATACAGTACATTAAATGTAAGTGTTTCAGAACATCATAACCAAGACCTCAAAACGAACATTTCACCATTACGTCGTTGTACCTTTTACTTTTATCCTCTTCACCACTGATCTGTTCGTAAGCCTCTCGGGCAATCAGTCACGTCTCTGTTACGCACTGTTGGCAAGAAGTGGGTATGCACTGGCTCCTGAATGTATCTGAATCTGCTCCAGTTTTAGTCAAGTCTGGTCTTGAAAGAGCTCACACTCGGTGCCATCACAACACTGGCAGGTTGTTCTATGAGTTCACAACTCTCACTCTGAAAAATTTTGCCCTCACAGTTTTCTGGACTTGTGGCTTCTTCAACCTGGAGCTGTAACCCCTTATGAAATGAGCATCTGCCAGCTCCAGGTAAGGACACTTGAGTGAGTAGTGCCCCTTGAGATGTTTATACACCTCAATAAAGGTCTCTCCTTGCCTGTCTGTAGTATAACCTAGGCAATTGCAGGCACTCTAATCTCTTAAGGTAGCTGAGGTGCCAGAGTGCAGGCACCAGTCTGGTGGCCCTCCTTTGGACATTTTCAATCAACTGACAGTCCCTAGCATATCTCGGGGTCAGACGGGGAAACACCTTGTTCTTGAAGATCGTTATGAGGGACGGACCATCTAGATATCTGAATGATCTTTTATAAGACCTAATAATTTAGTTGCTTGGTTCATATTCTTCTCACAATGGCCTGAGAACTTCAGCTCATTGTCAACATACACATCTAGGTCCTTTTCGCATAGTCTCAATTAATACAGTTTCTTTTTCCCGTTGGGACGTGATACGCCTCCTCACCGTTGATACGCCCCAGGTGCATCCTCTTACACTTCGTGACATTGAATCTTAGCAGCCATTTCTTCAACCATTCTTGAAACTCACAGAGATCCTCCTGCAGCTCTTCAGTCTGTTTGGTTCTTAATTTCCCTAAATAACTTGGCATTATCCACAAACATTTGTATGGAGGAGTGTATAGCTTCAGGCATGTCATTTATGAAGCCAACAAACAACAGCGGGCCCAATACACTGCCCTGTGGTACCCCGCTTGTGATGGGTACACATGACGATTTTGTGCCATTAAACACCACACACTGGTTGCGATCATGGAGAAAGTCTGATCCATGTTAGGACATTTACCCGAATCCCGTGCCCTTCTAGTTTAATTTTCAACCTTTCATGGGGTACACTGTCGAAAGCCTTGGCAAAATCTAGGTATATATTGTTGATATTACCACCCTGTTCTGATATGATAATCATTTCTTGTGCAAATGCTTTGTTTGGTAGATAATTAGGCTCCTAGGTGCAGACTACTTTGTCTTCTTGGTGGTAATGAGGCGGTGACGTCTCATCCCAGGATGTAAACAACCAATCATATTGATGAATTTCAAAACACTCCGCTGCCTGGGCTTGATCAACACCGATTGCTTAGTGTATGCTTAAGAATCGTTCAGTACGGACAGCTGCTCTCACGTCCATAAAAACCGTAAAATTACACCATATCATAGTAGGTTCTTTCTGTTTAATATGCCAGGGGGGTCCAGGGGGCTCAGCTAGGAAGTTTGTTAAGGTTAGGTGCATTTGTTTGGTTAGGTTTGGTTGGTGCTTCTGCTGTTTGCTTTTCTTATCAAAAAAGGTTAGGTTAGATTTAATGGTAATTATATAGGACTAACCAGTGAGCGAAATTTATTGAAAAACATTATGAAAACACCTGATTTTCACTGTTATATTATAGTGGACACTGTTGCAGTTTGTGAAAATATGTTGAAAATTAGATATTTTAAAAATAAACATTACTTAAATTTGTGGGTATGAAAAACAGACCTAACCAAACAAACCTACCTAACCTTATTAAATAGAAAGAACTTGCTATGACATGGTTTAATTTGAGGCATTTTCTGGACATGAGATGATACAGCCGCATTGACGCTATGCATCCCGGGCGGCTGAGGGATTTACTGTGTTGGCGGGTACCACAATAAATGATTATCATATCACAACTCATTGATGAAAATAATGTGAGAAAATAGACAGTCTTTTTGTAAAGGAACAATGCCATGATCTTTAAATAATTGAAGGGTCTCATTGTCTTTACCCCTAAATTCACAAATTATGTCCATTTAAGATGGGCAACATCCTTCACATGACATGTTGAAAACAAACTGCCCCAGGTGCGGTAAAAGCGCCTTGGCTAAGCGCGGCCTCATTACCAACCGCAAGCTATACTAGTGCACGCCTAGGTGCCTAATTATCGGTATTATTGCGTTTTCACACCCCACCTTCCTACCACTAATCTATTATCATATTCTAATAAGACATCTAATTATAAGATAATTTTCATCTATTACATTACCGTCGCAAATGTATAATAACGGAGATAGCATATCCAAAATTTTCTCTATTTTCTTCCATTAATCTTCCACCATTATCGCCTACCTCACCTCCCACACTGCATGTCTCCTTCATAAATCATCACGCGCATGCATTCCCGTACACGTCACGCGACCAATCAAAAGCGTTTTTTTTTTTTTTTTTTTTTCAACCAATTAAAATAATTTTTGGTTTAATTTAAGGTATTTTTGGCCCAATCAAAATCGATTTTTATTTTGGGTCTCATATTTCCAAATTCATATTCATTTCCGACTATGGAAGTCTGTGATGGGTGTCACTTAAATTATATGGAGCCGATTGCGAGTTTTTGGGAAAAAAACGAAGAAACTACAGCAATTTTTCGATCGCATGGTGTTCTTCCAACCTCAGTAAAGTGTACTAAGTGCAAGACGGAATGTAAATATCGCAAAGACCAACATATGTGGCGTTGGGTAAGACTCTCAGAATGCAACGACGAACAAGAACCAGGCCAATAGGGAAATTAATTGGTGATTCCATCATATGGTGAGAGTCAGTTAGGTTAGGTTTGGTTTTTGTTTTACTAGTGTTTTATGGTGTATTTTTTATTAGCTTAGCCATTATTATTTTTTCGGAAAACGTCCCACGAAAAAAAATTGATAAAAAAAAAAAACCCGGCCAATTTCCGACGGAAATAAAGGTCATATTCGGTCTAAACACAAATACACTAGAAAAATATATTTTTGACTCTAACAGAGTGGGGCGTGCAAGTGCAAATTTACCTAATTATCTATGAAACGAACAATTTCCACAATAAATGAATATCATATCAGAACTCACTGATGAAAATACTGTAAGAAAATAAACAGTAATAAAAATAACTCGCTCACTGGTTAGTCCTATATATTAACCGATTTAATTTAGAAATAACCAGTTTTTAACACATTTGGACAAACGATGAATGTCCACTATAAAACAGTGAAATTAAAGCGTTTTTATAATCGTTTTCTAAGAAAAATCGGCCGCTGGTCAGTCGTCAATAATTACCTAAATTCATCTTCAATGAAAAAACCATTGGCTGTGCAGTCATAAATAATTACCATGGGTGTGACTAAACACCTTGCTGCTGATACACAAACTTTGGGGGTCAATCCTATAGCGATGATTGGGTACCACCAGTATATATTAATGTCACTAATAAACACACAATTAAAAATGAAGGAAATCATGACTAGTTTATACCTTCTTTCCATCCATATTTCTCAAGTTCTAACTGAGCAAACTTAAGTCCAGAACTAGTCATTTTATAACTAAGCTTCTCCAGACACCACACGAGGTCCTCCCGTACCCCAAAGACTAATACAGATAAGACTTTGGTGACACTTAACTATTAGAAGGCATTCATTGCTAAATATAAAGATCATTTGAACTTTAATTACAATTATATTAAATAAATAGCCCAAACTAGGGACCAATGCATATCTTTATCGCCAAGGTTAAAGAGACAAGAAAAGTTGTAAAGTGTAAACTGTGTTGATTAAAGTTGTCAAGTTGTTTACTATTACTGCCTCTCACTGAAGATATTAGCCGCACACTTAGGTATTTTATTTTGGGGATATGACAGTTGAAGTTACCACCTAATAATATTTTCATCATTATATTATATATTTGTCACGTTAACTGCTGGTTGACCATTAGGCATTAACAATTTTGTTCACGGATTTTAAGGCAATCGGTTTTGCGCAAACAATCGAGGCAGACGAGGAAATGTAAACAAGACATAAACAACAATAAACAGGAAGACTTGACGGTTTGAAATAATCCCGAAATTAATTCTTCCGATTCCCGTGCAGAGACTATTGAGATTGTTCTCTGCTAGCTGCGCGATTATTTTCCTCTATCATGGCCATTTATTTGACATATATATATATATATATATATATATATATATATATATATATATATATATATATATATATATATATATATATATATATATATATATATATATACATATATACATACATACATACATACATACATTCATACAACCCTCCTCCCCACCGGAATATCAACAAGTTCTCGCCAGAAGTTACAATTTCATTTAGGAAAGGAACGGAACCAGTGTTAAACCGAGGTGAACAGTGGTGAACAGTGCTTAAGTCAGTGAGAACAACTCAACAGTAACAGTCGCACCCAAGTTAACCTTCACACAGTGAGGTCCCAGGTACCCAGTGGTAACAGCCCCCGGGAGACCCAACAACAACCACCGATGTGTTAATCCGTCTACGATAGGAAGGCCTGGGACCAAACCTCACTCATATAACACCATCTGTAAGGGAATTACTACACCACGTGAGGTCCCTCATAACACCATCTGTGAGGTAATTACTACACCACGTGAGGTCCCTCATAACACCATCTGTGAGGTAATTACTACACCACGTGAGGCCCCTCATAACACCATCAGCGAGGGAATTGTAGGGGTATCGAGATATTAATGTTGTCAAGCACTCAGGATGGAAGGAAACTCTAATGTGGTTTTCTTGTATAATATAAGATATATGATAGACAGTCTGGTGCTGGAGGTGCAGAATGAGAGTTGGTTGGTGAGGAAGCTCAGAGGACGGCTGGTGGGTCGCCATGCTCGCTGGCGGGAGCGAGGACCGCCAGGCAGGCGAGGAGAAACGAAGGGCAGCCAGGCAGCGGCGGAGGAGGAGGTGTTGCTTGTTCAAGAAGATTGGTCAGAATCAATCTCAATGGAGAGACAGAGCTTATATACCCAGCAGCCGCTATGAGTCATGTTGGGAAAACCCGAGAAGTCGCCGGCCTTTTGGCTCCGTTGCTAGGATACGGCGGGCATTGGAATGCGGATACGCTTGGTTGCTAGGGAAGACGGTAGCAGGTGGTGTGCAGCTACGCAGTTTGTAGGAGAGACGTCCACTACAGAATTACTACACCACGCCAGGTCCCTCATAACAACATCTGAGGGAACTATTGCACCACGTGAGTTCCTCCTAACACCATCTGGGAGGGAGTTACTACACTACGAGTTTGCTGTTCAACACCTACATTAATCTGTATGTTCACTGTATGTTCCTTTACCTTTCTCTAATGAAGGCTTTTGTTAAACCACCAATGTATGTAATGTCATTTATGTCCAATGTATATTTTCAGCCTTTGGGCTGCAGAATTTTTTCAATAAACCGTTAATTATTATTATTATACATACATACATATATATTTATTAGGGTTGCCATATCTGAACATTCAAAAAAGAGGACGCCCCCGTAGACATCCCCCCCCCACCCGCCCGGCACACACAGGCTAATATACAACATACATGGTATAGAAATCTTTAAAAAAATTACCTTTGCTTAAGGCTGAACATCTTCATTCCCTTAGCTGCTGTCTTCTCCCCCACTGTGTGTGGTGTGCCCACCCATACTTTTCTGTAGATCGGATCTTTTTCAGTATTGGTTGATTGCTCTTTAGAAAGGTATAGAAGTCACTGCAAGGTGTTTCTCGGAAGTTGTACTGTACAGGCAGAATGTCTTTCATTGTTTAACACTCAATTTGTTCCTTTCTTTTGTCCATTGGCTTTGCATCAGTGAAAAAACTTTCTACATTTGCATTGCGAGATGATATAGCAAAGAAGAATTGTGCAATTCTTAGCAATTCTGAGTGACATTCAATGTTCTTTGATTTTCAAAGTATCTGGTCCACTTTTTGTGCTGGCAGATTACTAAATTCTTCATCACTTGTAATTTTCCACAAACTGCTTCAGGTTACTAACTTGGTCAAAACACTTCATCAACTTCTACCCCCTTATCAATCAAATATTTGACAGCTAAGTTGACAACACCGTACAGGCGTACAAGTGACTTATCAGCTGACGAAAACTGAACGAGATCTCTGCGGTTTCCACCTTCCCTCTCTCTCTCTCTCTCCCGTCATTACAGTTTCATGTTTTTTTTCCGTGGAGAAAATGATGGAAGCTGAAATTCCGGACTTTTGAAGAATTTTAAAAATTCCTTCCGGATGAAGATTTCGAGACCTAAATGGAGGACATGTCCGGGAAAATACGGACGTATGGCAACCCTAATATATATATATATATATATATATATATATATATATATATATATATATATATATATATATATATATCACTATTCCTATGACCGCTTTCATTATTTTGTTCACTAAGTCTATCCCTCCTGTTCCTGATCTTGTAGTGGAGTCCTCCCCTACAAACGCCGTGTGTCGCTGACTGGCCGACCCCCCGCGAATCTACCGGCGTATCCCTCGTGGTCAAGGTCAGGTAACCAACGACGCCGAACAAAGCGGGGGCCTTCCATCAAGCCACGCCTACCGCGGTTATATAAGACCTCACCTGGCCTTCATCGTCCTCTTACTACTTACCGCCACCAGCAAGCAACATCTCTCAACAGCTCCATACACACACTCCCTCAGAAAGCTCCTCGCCCTACAGGAACTCTGAGCAAGCTTCGCCCGACTTAGTATCTCTTTAACACTGTGCTGTGCAACAATATATATATATACGAGAAACACTGCGATTTTCTATTTCTACCTCAATCCTGAGTGTTGGATATATTTCATGTACGTACATTGTGAGGCCAAATAAGAGACCCTGACAACCTGCCACGACACTACGCTACAATCTACCCCTCCTGCATGCTCTTTGCCTCAGTCTTCTATGTTCTCCCTTTCTCCATTTATTGTATATACTTATCCTGCCCACCTATACTATACCTACTTCCAACTAATTCCCCCCACCCCCCCAAAAAAAAAAAAATTTCTTCACCCATTTCTTTATCATATCCAATAACCTCCTCCTTTCCTCTAATTTTACTGCACAAATTCTGATACACACAAAGGAGTCCAACGTACAGTAAATGGTTAACCACTGACAAAATATTTGTTTTATATATACAGTATTTTTATTTTTTGTTTTGTTCTTTAGCTCACCTGGTTTTAGTGACTTAGATACATGTTCAATCTTTATTATGATTTTAATTGACTGCAGCGTTTGTACGTGTTTGTATGTTTCATTCGTTTTTACTCTTCATTGTACGTCTCTGCTTCCCAGGGGATATATTTTTGACATGACTAGTTACGTCACCCTTTCTTATAAGCTCCTCTTATGTTTGCGGTAGTGTTGGTGTGTGGATTAGTGGATGTCATGTTTTTGACGTGACCTCATGTTTTGTAAGATCACCCCGTGTACATAAGCCTCTCTCAGTCCTTGTAATTCAGTTGCCTCTGAAGATGTCTTGAATAAAGACGAAAGCTAAGGTGCTCCATTAATAATCACACAGGAAAAAGGGAAACACTGGAGCACCTTAGCTTTCATCTTTATTCAAAACAACTTCAGATGTCTTGAATAAAGACGAAAGCCAAGGTGCTCAGTGTTTCATAAGACCATAAGAACAGGAATGGAGGAAACTGCAGCTGGCCTATTGGCCCATACTGGGCAGTCCCATTTGCACCCAACCCTGTAGGTAGTGTAGTGTATGTGACCAGCTGTCTATTTTCTCTTTGTTAGGTTTATATATATATATATATATATATATATATATATATATATATATATATATATATATATATATATATATATATACAGAACAGTCTGGTGCTTGTATTTTGAGTTTATTTGATTTTGTTATAGTGTTGAGTGGAATTGGGGGATATTCCAGGTGTGGTCTGACTAGTGCTTTGTAAAGGTGTAGTTGTGTATTGGTGTTTAATTTGCGGAATCTTCTGAGTTTAGTTAGTTGGGCCTTGGCTTTTGCAATTCTTTCTGTGATATGTGGTAGTATACCGTTCCTTGTGATTTTGAGGCCGAATTTTCCCATTTTCTGCGTATGGAATGTTTTGATTGTTGACCATGATTGGTTAAGGTCTGGTTTTAGCTATATGAATTATATTCAGTTTTTGTGTTTGTTTTAATTTTCCATTTCCTTTCATAATTGTTTATGGTTTATATTTCTCTGCTTGTTCTGACTGCCATCATTTGTTTGGATTTCCCTGGGTATTGTATAATTTGGGTTACGTCGTCTGCGTATGCAATGTACTCTGAGTTTCTTGGTTTGGGCATGTCCGTTGTATATATGGTGTATAGTGTTGGTGATATGTTGCTGCCTTGGGGTACTCCACTGTAAAGGGTGAAGTTTTGACCTCTGTAGTTGTCGATGGTGAGTTTGCGTTGTCTCTTGTCAAGGAAGTTGCAGAGGAGAGCCGTGTTGTTGGGTGCCATGTTGAGTTGGATGATCTTGTATTTGAACCCTTCATGCCATACTTTGTCGAAGGCTTTGTTGACATCTCTGAGTACTGTTACATTGGTTTCTGTTGCTGGCTGCATTTGCGATGGATTTGTATATTAAGGCTATTAGAGTGTTGGTGCCTCGGCTTTTCCTGAAGCCGTGTTGCCTATGGTTGTATTTATCTTCATACTCTAGGTGGTTTCTTAGTCTCTGGTTTATTATTTTTTCAAATATTTTACCAGGCGTTTCGAGGAGTGATATGGGTCTGTAGTTTCCTGCCTGTGTTGGGTTCTTTCCTTGTTTTGGAATGAGTCTTATTTTTGCCATTTTAAATTTGGATGGGAATAATCCGCTTGCTATTGAAGCATTGAAGATATCTGCAAGCTGTTTGATGGTGGTATGTTTTACAGCACGGTTTTGTTTATTTGACTTGTTCCTGGCCATTTATTCTTGAAGATGGTAATTGTTTTTGTTATGCCATGTGTGGTTATTGGAGCAATTAGTGGCACGTTATTGTCTAACGCAGGGGTTCTCAACCAGGGGGGAATTCCCCCCAGGGGGGGAATTCAGGTTTTCAGGGGGAAAACTGATTCGGGAGCAAGAGATATGTTCGATGAGAAATCAATCACAGAATTTTGGCCCTTGATGTGCGATTCCTACCCAAAAGTGGCAGAAAGAGCTATCCGTGCATTGCTTCCGTTTGTGTTGACATATCTTTGTGAGTCAGGCTTTTAAACTCTGTTGCAAATTAAAACGAAGCAACGTAGTAGATTAGAGGTAGAAAATGACCTGCGTTGTGCCCTTTCAAGCACTCCTCCGCGTATCCCAGAATTGGCGAAGAAAAAACAATCACAGGTTTCTCATTGACTGTAATCTTCATCTGAATAAAATTAATTACCTACAAATTTACAATATCCTGGTATTCTAATGAACTTTTTGTTTATTGCATTATGCTTCAGTTTGGTCTGATAAGTAATTCATTATAAAAAGAAATTTTTTTTTTACTTTTATTCAAGTTTTATAAATCCATCAACATTTTCAATTGGCATTTAATTTGTAAAACTCCACTATAAAAATAATCCATGTAAAATTGTAAATGTATATGTACTAATATGGAAAAAATAAAGGATTTTCAGTATTATATGCATACTATTTGGAATGCACTTTTTGAGGCAGACAATCTTGGAAAGGAGGGGGGAATGACATTCTGACATATGGTGAAAGGGGTGCATGGGGCAAACAAGGTTGAGAACCACTGGTCTAACGTGTTGAGGTTGATTGTCCTGGATTGTTGCCAATTGTCTGTTTTGGTTCAAGTGTGCTTCCACCAAGTGTTCTGTTTCTCTGCAGAAGTTTCGGTTGTCCTCATCCGTGATTTGGTAGATGCTGTTCCAGAATGTTCTGAATATTGGTTCCTTGAGTTTTGGTTCTGTTATCTTTTTGCCGCTGCTGTCTATAAGGTAGCTGCTCTCCTCTGAGTTGGTTCCCATTGGTTATTTCGAATCGAATCGATGGGTGAAGTAAAGTGTGAAGAGATCTTGATGTTGGTGTGTAGATTGGTGGTGCGGGAACTGGACTTGAAGAATGATGGCGGAATTTGGAGGGACTTGGGGTTGGTGGATAGTGCAAGAAGAAAGGCGAGGAAACTGGAAAGTAGTAGTAGGGTGCTAGATCTTGGGGCTCAACCCAAGTGCTTCTGTTTTCTCATGTTTGTGTTTCAGCTAATTTTCGTCTTAGGTATTATATTTATGTTAGGTGTTTGTATGTTTAACAAGTGTTGCAATTTTATGCCTTACATTTTCGGGTCTTATGTCCTAGCCAATGGTGAGGAGTCTAGGGCAGGTACTTGTGTTTCTGCCAAGAACATCCTGTCTTTTTATGATCTAATGTTGTAAGTGGTAGGGCTGCCAAGGTTGTCACTGGGGTAACGTTGCATCTTTCAGTAAAGTGGAGTTGGTGTGGGTTCTATGGCTCTTCTTTTACTGCGAGGGAACCACGAGTGTTCTCTCCTTCTATCTCTTCCATCCATTCTGTGATTGGTCCTGGCTCTATTTCTTCTAACTTTGTCCATATTCTTTTTGAGTGTTCGTGTAGGTAAACGTTTAGGGGTTCTATTTGCGCTTGTTGGTGTAGTTGACAGTTGGTGACTATGTCAGGATATCTGATGTTATATACATCCCTTAGGGCTAAGTTTTGAATTGTCTGCAGTTTCTTTTTGTTTAAATTGGTTATTTGATGATGGTGATGGGATGGAGAGAAGAGAGCCATTAGCTCAGGAAGGTGGAAGAGGGTGTAGGAGGAAGGTAAAGGTTAGGAAGTGGGAAATAAAGGAGAGTGATAGCAGGTGGGCTGTCACGCACTTTTCATCGATCGCATTCAACACCATCAGGTCCCCACTGCCAGTCATGACTGGTCCCCCTCACCGTATCCACCTGACGCCTGGCACGACCCCCTATGCCTGTCACACACCTGCTCCCGTTCCGAAACACTGGGAAGCGGAGGTGAAGGCCCAGTTGGAGGACGTCAGGAGAGGCGTCATCCAGCCAGTGCCTGCTGGTGAGGCTACGGAGTGGTGCGCCGGGATGGTCGTGGTGGCCAAGAAAAACGGTCAGTCCAGGCGCACTGTAGACTTCCAATGCCTCAATGCAAGCTGTCTGAGGGAGACGCACCACACACCTGCACCATTCGACATGGTGTCCGGGGTGCCAGTGCACTCGTTCAAAACCATCGCCGACGCCTTCTGAGGATTTCATCAGGTGGAGTTGGAGGAGGAGAGTAGACGCCTGACCACGTTCATCACGCCGTGTGGCTATTTTCGATACTGCAGGACGCCCATGGGACATTGTTCAGCGTCAGATGCCTACACCAAGAGGTTTGACGACGCTATTCAGGATGTGCCCCGCAAGTACAAGTGCGTGGATGACACTCTCCTCTATGACTCCAGTGTGAAGGGGGCGTTCTGGCACACCTACGATTTTCTGGAGACCTGCACTCGCACAGGTATCACACTGAAACCAAAAAAGTTCTTGTTCTGCAGGAGAGAAGCCGAGTTTGTGGGTTGCCTCCTGGGGTAGGACCTCTACCAGCCCACTGCCCAATGTCTGTCAGCCATCAAGGACTTCCCCATGCCTGATCAGCCATCAATCACTGACATCAGGTCCTGGCATGGCCTGGTTAACCAGTTGGCTCCCTTCCTTGCCAAGCGGGTGAATTAGGAAGACCAGCTGCGGCTCAAGTTTCGCCAGGCCCAGGACACCATCTGTCAGTTGGCCAGGGACGGCTTGATGTACTACGACAAATCCAGGCCTACGGCAGCTGTCACGGATTGGAGCAGGGAGGGCATCGGCTTCGTCGTCTTGCAGCAATACTGCGCCTGTGCCTCTCCAGAGACGCCCTTCTGCTGCAGGGGAGGGTGGCGGTTGGCTCTGTGCGGTAGCCGACATCTGAGCACGGCCGAGGCCGGCTACACTGCAGTAGAAGGGGAGGCCCTGGCTGTGGTATGGTGCCTGTCCAAGGCCAGGCTGTTCCTCCTTGGCTGCCCGAACCTCATTCTGGTGACGGACCACCGCCCCTTAGTTGGCTTGCTAGGGGACAGAGCCCTCACGGATGTGGCGAATCCGCGCCTGTTCAGGCTCAAGGAGAAGACCCTGCAGTACCGGTTCACGGTCAAGTACTTGCCAGGGAAGCAGAACTGCAGCTGACGCCCTATCCCGCTTCCCCTCCCTCAGGGCGGCGCCTGATGCGGAGGACATGGACCAAGAGGAGGACCTGTGCGCTGCAGTGTGTGCAGTCACAATCGCAGCACTGGATCAGGATGGGTGCATCACTATGGACGAAGACACAGTGTGCAAAGCGGCTGCGGACGACCCAGTATACTAGATTCTAGTGTCGAGGGTGCTGGCGGGCGACTGGCACCCCCACAAGTCACAGGAGGTGGCCTGTCTGCGCCCGTACTTCTCGGTGAGGGACAGGTTGGCTGTGGTCAGGGGTTTGGTCACCTACACCTTTGACCAGGGCTGCGTGCGCCTCGTCATCCCCGACTCTTTCCGCCACCGGGTCGCCGTTAACGTGCACGTGGGGCACCAGGGCCTCGACTCAATGCTCAGGCGGGCCCGGCAGTCTGTCTATTGGCCTGGCATCGGTCCCGGTGTGCTGCTTGCGAGACCCACGCCCCTTCCCAGCCTACGGAGTCGTTGGTCTTGACCCCAGCGCCAGACTATCCCTTTCAACAAGTGGTGGCCGATTTGTTCCACCTGCAGGGCTACACGTACCTAGCATATACTGACCGGCTCATAGGTTGGCTGGAGATCGCCCACTTCCCCAACGAGGCCACCTATGGAAATATCATTGCCCGTCTGCGGGGTTACATCATGAGGTAGGGGGCACCTGAGCAGATCTCCACGGATGGAGGTACCAACCTTGCCAGCGGTGAGATGACAGATTTCCTCAAGTCATGGGGGGTCGAGGTGCGCTTCTCGTCGGCCCACTTCCCCCAGTCCAATGGCAGGGCAGAGGCTGGGGTCAAGGCCGCCAAGAGGCTCCTCAGGGATAACACTGGGCCCGGGGGTAGCCTGGACTGTGATAGGACATCCCAGGCCCTCCTCCAGTACCTGAACACACCTCTGCGGGGGGTGAACAAGTCAGTCGCCCGCCCAACTTGGGGGGGAGATGTGAGATTGTGAAATGGAGTACCATCGTAAGATATGTTTTCCCATGTGTTGAGGTGGTAGCTTGTCTGTGGCAGCGCCCGGTTGCCAGTCACCACCTGACGCTGGAGTAGTAAAGTCTGCAAGGAACCTGGTCTATTATTCAAACCTCTCACAGTATCACATTTTTAATAAACCGCTGAAGTTTATATTTCTTTCATTGAAATTTATATTCCTAAATACTGTACATCTGATATGTGTTTGTTTACATTAGGAACGCCGCCTGGGGCTAGACAGTTGACACGACACTAGACGAATGCGGTATGACACATGTTGATTTTATGTGTTTGACAGGGAGCTCTCAGGAAAAAAAAAACAATCCTTAGGAAAGTTAATGAAAGAACATGAAACAAAAAGTGATAGTGTGACTCTGCCTAATATAAGTGTAGTTACTTAGTACAGCAGTGGTGGAACGTATTGAACAAAGTACAAACTGTAACTGGGAGTTTGAATTTTGCGACAAATTTGGAAAACATGAAGAATGCATAAAATCTAAAATAGTGGGTGGAACGTAGTGTTGGTACAGCTGGACAGCATTGCAAGCTTTTCAGCAGATAGTAATCGATATTTAAGCGCAACAGATCCCCAAACTGTCGCGTATTAAACCAGAGGAACTTAAGAGCCGCAATTAACAATGTAACGGTGCATAACCCTAGCCGTACCCTCCCTGCCATGGGGGACTTTAATTAGGGCGACATCGACTGGAGAAATGGATCCACACCAAATGACCTGAATAATCCAGCCACTCCTTTCGTTGAAACTCCGAGACAATTTTCTATTCCAACATTTTAAAGATTCCACTCGCTATAGAGGGGAGCAAACACCGAAATCGCTGGACCTTATCATAACTGACGAGGAAGGTGTGGTGGCCAATCTGTAACACCTAGCCCCAGTTGGCACCAGTCACCACTTAACATTGTCCTTCAGATTTAACTGTTATTTGGTTCATGGCAAAACCAGATCCAGGTTTAAATATTACAAAGTGTTATGCCGAGGCATAATTGCATATTAAAATTTTGTGAACTAGGTGTTTTGATCGTTTTCTGTCCCAAGCAACAATTATTTTGGCAAATGTGAAAATTTCGTGTATATAGTGATGTATTAATTATTTAGGAATATTCTAGAATGTATTGCATCATTTTAGTGCTGATTTACTTATTATGGTAAGCCTCGATCAGAGTAAAACGTTCTAGAATCTCCCAGGAGTCTCTGGGTGATTCCATAAGATGTTCGAATGAGTCGCTCGCTTCTGTTCATAGTGTAAAGATTAAACCTAGCAGAACAACTGAAGACAATTGTTGTACAAGTATATCGTGGAATTGTTGTGATTGATATGAAGTGAGAAGACTAAGGAATTGTACACTGGTAGTGTGTTGACTATATATTCGAAGTGTGGAGTCAAGCTGTGAGGGTCCCTGTTAAGTATCACTTATTAAAGAAGAGTACAGTGCACAAGTGTGTTTCTGTGATTTGGTGGAAATCTACCTGCCTGTTGTATGTCTGTACACACACCAATTGTCGGGAAGTTACCGGAGACTGGCGGGACAGCTAATGGTAATTCGACAGCACTTGTGAGATGTCTACTGCTTCCGTACATACGACCCTGGCTGCTGGTAACCAGTGGCGGAAGCTGGGTAAGCGGTGAAGGGAGGGGGGTCGCAACAAAGGGAAATTATGACAGGATGAGGGAGAAGATGAGTATACACTGGCCTGACATACTAAGGAATAAGAACGCAGATGTTATGCTGATCATAGCCAGTAAAGTAAACCATTCGAGCAACAAATATATACCTAAGACCAGACCCAATGCCTCCAGGAATACTAGGAGACCACAACACACGAACCACGCGGCGGTCGGCAATGTTAAGAAGAAAACTCAGGATTTCGGGACGTGGGTTAAGACAAATGATGAGCAGGACAGGAGGATGTATGCCACATCCAGGAACCAAGCAAAGTCAACATGTAAAAGAGCTGAAAAAGAGTTCCAGGGGCAGATTGCTAGTGAGGTCAAGCCAAACCCAAAGGCTTTTTACCGCTACGCAAGTAGGCATATCGGACCCGAGGCTTGAAGATGGTACTGTAGTTATGCAGATTCTGACCAGGATAAGGTGAATGCGTTGAAAAATTTTTTTTCATCGGTATCCACAAGACAGGACACGAAGAATCTTCTTGCGTTTGAGGAAAGACGGTTTGACAATTGCAGAGCTGACCTACATTGTGTTCTCGGACGAGGTTATAAGAAATAGACTGTCAAAGCTAAAGATTCACAAGAGTCCTGGCCCAGATATGGTACACCCCGGAGTGTTAAGAGAGCTGTGTAACGAGCTTGTGGGACCCCTTAAGATCCTGTTCTGCAAATGCCTGGAGGAGCAAAAGGTCCCCGATGACTGGAAGATGGTTTACGTGAGTCCTATATTCAAGAAGGACGATCGTCACTCCACGAATGATTGTAGACCAGTGAGTCTTACCAGCATAGTGTGCAAAATACTAGAGAGCATCGCAAGAGATGCCATGATGGAACATCTGCTACAAAACAACCTTGTAAAGGAATGCCAACACAGTTTTATGCCGGGAAGATCCTGCTTAGCACAATTGCTCAAGGTGCTAGATGTTTGGACTCAAGTTCTAGAACAAGGCTGAAATATCGACAAAATATACCTAGATTTTCCCTCGGCTTTTGACTTCGTACCCTATGAAAGGCTAAAAATTAAACTGGAAGGGTATGGGATTCGAGGAAGTGTCCTAGCGTATCTGCATAACCGCAAACAGTGTGTGGTAATAAATGGTACGAAATCGTCATGTGTGCCTGTGACTAGCGGGGTACCACAGGGCAGTGTATTGGGCCCGTTATTTGCCTGTTTAATTAATGACATGCCAGAAGCTATATATTCCTCCATACAAATGTTTGCGGACGATGCCAAGCTATTTTTGGAAATTAAAAACCAAACAGACAGTGAAGAGCTGCAGAATGATCTCCATAAGCTTCAATAATGGTCGAGGAAATGGCTGCTAAGATTCAATGTCACGAAGTGCAAAAGGATGCCCCTGGGTTGTACCAAATATAAAGAGGTGTATCACATGTCCCAACAGGACGAAGAGACCACATAAATTGAAACTGAATGTGAAAAGGACCTCGGTGTGTGTGTGTGTGTGTCGACAATGAACTTAAGTTCTTGGGCCATTGTAAGAAGAAGATGATTCAGGCAACGAAACTAGTGTTTCTTATAAGAAGGTCGTTCAGATATCTGGATGGTCCGTCGCTCGTCACGATCTTCAAGAGTGAGTTGCTTCCCCGTCTGGAGTATTGTCACCCCGTCTGGTCCCCGAGGTATGCTAGAGACTGTCAACTGATCGAAAATATCCAAAGGAGGGCCACCAAACTGGTGCCTCTACGGAACCTCAGTTATCCAGAGAGATTGGAACGCCTGAAACTACCTAACTTATACTACAGACGGGCAAGGGGCGACCGAATCGAAGTGTATGACATCTGAGGGGGCACTACTCGGTCGAACGTACTGTACATATCTGGAGCTGGCGGACGTCCGCCCCACAAGGTGTCACAGCTCAAGGTTGAAGAAGCCACAAGTCCAGAAAACTGTGATGGCAAACTTTTTTCTTTTTTTTGGTGAAATTTTTTAACTCTTGGAACAATCTGTCAAAGTTTTGTGACGGCTACGAGTGTGAGCTCATTCAAGACCAGACTTGACCAACACTGGAGCAGGTTCCGATACATTCAGGACCAGTGTGTATCAGAAACGTGACCGTCCGCCCAAGCAGCTAACGAGCCGATCAGTGGTGAAGAGGATAAAGAAAAAGTAAAAGTAAAAAAAAATGGCTGTTTGAAGAGAGATAAACTGGATACAAGGTAAAGATTTGTTATTACGGCCAATATACAAGACGTGACCGTCAGTGGTTCGGTAATTATGGGGGGTATTTTTAGACACAGTTTTGTACGCTGATTACTTTAAGTTCTATAAATTTCTTTATGTAAATGCTTATTTTTATAGCTATAGGCGAGTAGGTTAGGTTAAGTTTGGTTAGGTTAGGTTAGGTTAGGTTAAGTTAGCACATAATTTCAACCAATTTTATATTTTTCCACAACACAATAGTGTCCCCTAACAAAATCAGTGAAAACGATGCATTTTTAAATCCATTTTCAATGAGAAACAGCGAACAGTCACGTGCTAGATTTTTAAATTGAAGTTAACCGCTAGCAAATTAACTTAACCAAAGTAATTCACATGATTAGCTCACTTATTCCAAAGCATCTTTACGCTAAACGGTAAACTACTTGTGAACTGTGAAATGAGGTTTCCCTGTTATCTATATAACTCTATATTTCGTCCAATTTGTATGTATCTTAGTGATGACAAATTGATAAGCTTGAAGGTGTTAATCATAATAGGAAATAAGGTGGGGTGTCTAATCTTCAGGTGATCCAATTTTAATACACGAAGAAGCTTAGTTGTGACTCCACTCACAAGGTTGTGTGTATGTTTCAGGTCCGTCAACATGTTTTTATATAGGATATTACCACAGCTTACCATGCAAAAATGTCTTAACTAAGACAATAGTTAGGAGTGAGTTAGGGGTACCATGAAGTAACTTGCGCTTAACTAAGAAATATATTGGAATTTATTTGTCCGTAGGAATAAAATTTGTTGGAATATCTTTAGATTTTCATTCAAATGATACTTAAGTTAATTTGATAAATGGTGTCTTTTAAGAGATGGATTAGCTATAATCTTTATCTGCATTTAATATTCCAACGATAACGACCAGGTAGAAGATTTTCTATGTATAAAATTTTCTGAAGAATCTAAAATTTCCTATATGGTATTGTTACAACCCCTCCCCCTTCACTGCTTACCCAGCTTCCACCACGGGTACCAGCGGCCAGGGTCGTATGTACAGAAGTAGTAGATATCTCATAAGTGTTGTCGAATTACCACTAGCTGTCCCGCCAGTCTCCGGTAACTTCCCGACGATCGGTATCAGTGTAGTGTACAGACAAATAACAGACAGGTAGATTTCCACCAGGTACAGAAACACACTTGTGCACTGTAGTCTTCTTTCATAAACAGTAATTCTTCACAACAAGGTAATGTTTTCACAGCTTGACTCCACACTTCGAATATATATAGTCAGCACACTACCAGTGTACAATTCCTTATTCTTTTCACTTCATATTAATCACAACAATTCCACAATACTTGCACAACAATTGTCTTCAGTTGTTCTGCTTGGCTTAGTCTTTACACTAGGAACAGAGGCGAGCGACTCCCCCATTGACTTGACTTGAGTGTAGACAAGGTAGAGGGCTCTTGCTTGTAATGGTGGGTGGGAGGGCCGGTATTAGGATTGGTAGTACTTTGGTGGCAATTGTGGGGAGGGAGGGAATTGGTTTAGGAAAACGAGGGAGGAAAATTGAAGGAAAGTAAGAGATTGACAGTATCCGGGTTCAACCAGATATGCTGAGGTTATAATAATTATGTTTGAACTTACATCTTGGGTGATTAGGTTGTAGCTCTCAAGCCTTTTACATTTAGTCAAAAATATGTTTATTTTTGCAGTAGACATTGCTCCAAGGAAGGGGTGACGACCTCTAGCCAGGTTCTTGTGGAGCTGGCTGAGCAACGTGTCTTTTGTTTAATAAGAGTGGAAAGAAGGGGCAAGAAGACAAGTGCTGGAGAGGCCAAGGATAGTGTCCTTTTGGTCACTCATCTTTTTAATGAAACATTTTTTTCTGTTTTAGAGAACTTAATTTTTTTTTTATAGTAGGGAGGTTTATTTATATGAAGAGGTGTAGGATCCAACTTGCAACCTTTGTTCACAAGGAGGTGGTCCTATCTTTTTGGTTTAATTGAAAGATTAAAGCTTGACTTGAAGGTACAGTTTTTATTGGCTAACAGTCCTTTTTGTTTTGGTATTAAATTTGATGATTTTTAGTTGTATTTTGGTATTGGTGATGGATTATTTACTCATATTCTGCTTAATGTGAACCAGGAGTGGTTCGTTGTCGAGCCAATTAACTACAGTTTCGAGTCTAACTCTCGTACTTGTTCCCATGTTCTTTTGCCGTGGTTGTAGATGTTACTGCGTTGATGTTGGCTCTTCTATGGAGTTCTTCGTTTGTTACTCTTTCTTCGTAACTGATGTTATATATGAATCTTAGGCTTTTATTTTGTACCGTTTGAAGTTTCTTGATTCTCGTTGCACTAAATGAGTTGGTTGGTACAGGCGGGTAGCACATTACTGTTTTTATTAGTTTGTGGACTTTATCGTTGATGCAGCTCTGGTAACCATTTGTTGAGAGTTTCAGTCCCAGGATGCTGCCTTCGTTGGTGTATGGGTAAATTTCTCCATCTACTATTACTGGTTCGACCTATTCCTTGGCATTTGGTATGATCTTAAATTTGTTGATGTTTGTCCATATTTTCCATTTATTTTCGTAGTCATTTATGCAGGCCCGGATTCAGGAGTGGGCAAAGTGGGCAGCTGCCCAGGGGCCTCCACATATTACAATATTTTATTTATTTGTTTATTCATTTGGATTATTTTTATTTTCATTCTTTAAAATTCATCCTTATCTATCACTTTTGTGTGTGTGTGTGTGTGTGTTGGGAATTTGTACACTATCAATAAATATAGTTAATTAAAAATTTATCAATGTTCTAATTTCCTCAATATAACTGCATATGGCTTCAAAATTCTCCAAAGAAGTGTTCAAATTTCAAAATTTTCCCGGGGGGCTAACAGCGTCCCCCGGAACTCCCAGATGTTTAGGCTCGCTTCACTCGCCACCCCACCCTCTTGGGTAGTTATAATGAGGGGGCCTCCACAAAGAGGCTGCCCATGGGCCTCCACAGGTCTAAATCCGGCACTGCATTTATGTGTTTTATTGGTAAGGCCGTATGGTGCGCCATCGTTGATTCTGATTTTCCGGGATATGATAGGAATTGTGTGATGTTGTGGGGTTAATGTGATGTAGGATCGCACTAGGATGGAGGTGAGAAGGGAAACTCAGCTATGGCGTTATATATATATATATATATATATATATATATATATATATATATATATATATATATATATACACACATATATATATATATATATATATTGTATATATATATATATATATATATATATATATATATATATATATATATATATATATATATATACACAATGCAGTGCTAGGAGTTATGTGAGAGGAGCTTGTTGAGAGGAGGTCTTGTCTGTTTGAGAGCGCTCAGTAGAATCCTTTCTCACAGCAAAGCTGTGAGCTTATACTGTCCACCGGAAGTAAGCGTAGCTGTTAGCTGACCCCCCCCCCCTCCCCCGCCAGACGTTTAGGCTTGTCAGAGAAACTCGTGGCGGGATCGGCTGTGAGCGACTAACGGCAGTGGCAGTTGTAGGGGAGAGTATCGACTACAATTTCATCGGCAAAGATAATGTGTTCGCTATGTTGCGTTGGTTCAGGTAAGTTGCTCGTATATATGGAGGATAGTGTTGGGGCTAGGACGCCTCCTTGGGGCTTTCTATAGGTCGAAGGGTGGACCTAAATGATTGCCAATTTGTAGCTGTGGTAGTCACATAGGATTCTTTCTATTTCTGCAGGTAGGTCTGGTTTTAGTATCTTATATGTTAGTCCGTTGTGCCACACTTTATCAAAGGCCTTTGCCACATCTCTTAAGACTATGTTTACTTGGTTTCCTTGCTGTTTTTCTTTGGCTTTGATTTCTGTTATTATTGCTATTGCAGTTTGGGTTCCTCTACCTCTTTTAAAGCCGTGTTGTCTTGGGTAGAGTTTGTTGTGGTTAACCAGGAACTTATCTAGTCTGTTATTTAGTATGCGTTCCAAGAGTTTCCCGGTTATTTCCAGTAAGGATATAAGTCTGTAGTTTATTATCTGTTTTTGATCCTTACCTTCTTTGAAAATGAAGATCATTTTTGCCCGCTTGAGGGCATCGGGAACGTAACCAGCGGATAAGGTTGAGTTGTAAATATTTATCAGGGCTTCCATTGGTCTGCTGGGCAGGTTTAATAACATGTTTCGGGTTATGCCGCTCAGTCCAGGGGATTTTTCTTTAAATTTGCATAGGCAGTGTAGTAGTTCGTCGTGATTTATTTGGTCTAGTCTTTCTGGGTTTCCTGTTTTGTTTTGTTTTGTTATTTTACGGGGATTAGCCCACCCGGGCACAGGTCACTGACCCACATCAGGGCCTAGGGGGCGAAAATGTAATAATAATAATAATAATAATAATAATAATAATAATAATAATAATAATAATAAAGAAATACAAAAATTAAAATAAAAAGATCAAAAGTGAGAAACAATATATGTATGTTGTGTTGTCAGTAGTAAGAGAAACAATTGAGACCCTGTAATTGTGTCTAAATTAGGCAGAAAGTCAGATCAGCAACCTGGGACTTGGTCACAATTTTTGTGATGTGGTAGGGAGTCAGTCTATTGCTTTGTTCTCTTAGCCCAGTGTTTCTCAAACTGGGGGCCATGGCCCCCAAGGGGGTCACGGCAAGATTTTAGGGGGGCCATGGCAGGCTAGTGTAAGTAGTATATGTTTGGAGAAAATGTGGAAACTCTGATTCAACTTTTTTTTTTTTTACTTTGCCTTGTTAGGGGAGAATTTTTTTTTTCTTTTTTTTTTGTCATTGTGTGCAATCATAATACCCATACGGTACAGTTTTGATATTTACATACTATGGTGCAGCAGCTAGTTTTTCATTTCCAATGGATTCGCTCAGATTACACGATTCTAGTTCCTGTTCAGTCGAATTCCTTGATCTCAGAACAATTCTGCTGCCAGAGACCTCTATGACGAAAAATCTCTGACTGTACTCTGGTGCTCAATGTATCAGTCATATCCAAAAGTTAGTGAGATCGCACTTCGAGTCCTCTTGCCATTTTCTACTACTTATTTATGTGGATCTGGTTTCTCCACCTTCTTCAAATAGAGAATAAAAGCCGAAACCGGTTACATGTGGACCCAGACATGAGATGTGCTTTATCAGTGACTCAACCTCGAATCAGTCGACTGACTGAAAGGAAACAATGTCATCCATCCCATTGAACTGTAACATGCATTCTGTTTGATGATTGAAAATAGTAAAATAAAGGAAGAGAACCACAACAGTTTATTTTCATCATTATTTGTGAGGGGCTTGGGAGAGAACTGAAGGGGGCCACGAGGATGTTGAGGGTTCCTCGTGGGGGGAATGAAGTGAAAAAGTTTGAGAAACACTACTTAGCCAGTCTTTAGTTAATTCTTCGTGTTCTTCGTCAAAATTTTCATTTTCTTCTGATATTCTGAAGACCTTCTTCCATTCTCTTCTGAAGGCTTCTTCTTTTTCATGGTCTGTATAGAGTTTTTGTCCGTTTTGGTCTTTAATGTAGTTTATTGTCTGTTTTTTCGTGCCAAGTAGTTTGTTGATGTTTTGCCAGAAGTTTTTTGAGTCCTTTGTGGTGTCTTATGTTTTTTATTAGAGTGTTCCATTTTTCGTTATTAATTTGCCTGTACTCTTCTTGTAGGCCTTGTTGGATTTCTCTTATATTACGGAGTAGTTTTCTAGTGGGCCCAGTTTGTTCTATAAATGTCCTTATGTTATTATATTGTACTTGCAGTCTCTTTAATTCTTCGTTGGGTTTGTTACTCGGGAGGGTTCTGTATGACGTTATTAAGGTACGTGTAGACTTTTTAGCTAGATTTGCTCTAGCTAGAGCTCTCTAAATAGTGTAAACAGAAGTGAGAGCGCTCTAGCTAGACTTAGTCTCCGATCTCGGTAGAGTTGTTGTAGTCTAGCAAGTGTTATAGTGGACACGAGGTGGAGAGCACTTGCTGAGACTATTTGTTGATTTAAATAGATTTCTTTGTTCTATCTAGAGAACTGCTTTACCACGCGAGTAAAATGTCGTCCAATGAAAGATGGAAGTGGGATAGTGATAAGACAATGTTATTAATACAACAATATGAAAGGTTCCCAGAACTGTGGAATGTGTCGTTGATGGAGTACCGCAAAAAAGAAAAGAAGACAAATGCTATAAAAGAAATAGCAGAGATATTAAATCTTCCCGAATCAGAAATCACACGAAAGTGGCACAATTTGCTTTGCCAAATGAACAGCGAAATGAGAAAATTAAAAAAGAAGAAAAGTGGCATCGGGGCTGATGATGTGATTTTGAAAGTACATGGGAATTCTTCGACGCTCTCCACTTCATGATTAGATGTAATAAACCGCAAGGAAGCACCAGTGCAAATATGGTAAGTAAAACAAACTATATTTTGTAAGCATATGATCATATGTTTTAATCAAACATATCAAAAGTACGACCAAAAAGACTTACTTATATTTCACATACAGCCTATTTATTCAAAAATATTTATATTGCCTTGGAACCTCACCCTTTTCTGTCATGAAATACTGTTTAAACTGATCACGAATATTTTTAGCCATCCTAGTTGACTTTTTAGTAGTAACTGAACGTTGCAAGGAATGCAAAGTGCTGGCAGGCAAACCATCTTGTCTCCAACTTCCTGCAGTACAAATTCCATCATCTTCCGTATCGAACATTCCAGGGGGAGCATAAACACGGGCTGAATTATTTCGAGAGAGTAAAAATTGTGTAGAGCACATATGCATAATACAATTTGCTTCACTCTTTCTGGGGCCACCTCCATCGGCCGTCTTATGATGCAGAACCGGGCAGATATCAATCCAAATGCGTTTTCCACTACTCGGCGTGCTCTGGATAACCTGTAGTTATAAATGCGATTTGGAGCTGGTTGATTTGTGAAAGGAAACTGTTTCATGAGGTATGATTTCAATGCAAACGCATCGTCAGCAACAACAACGAATGGTACAGGGTCATCGTTATCCTTACAATCTAGCCGTCGTCCAATTGGCATATTCAAAAGATAGTCCTCTAAAGCTGTTGATATTGAGCAATTTGTAAATACTCCTCCGTCAGATATTCGCCCATTGCACCGACATCAATGTATATGAATTTATAATTTGCATCAACCAATGCCAATAACACAATGCTGTTGGTACCCTTGTAATTGAAGTATAAGCTTCCGCTGTTTTGTGGCTGTTTCGTGACGACATGTTTGCCATCGAGTGCTCCTATGTAATTAGGAAACTGCCATTTCAATTCAAAATCTTGGGCCACTTTGTTCCATTCTTCATTCGAACTCGGAATCTGCAAAACAAAAACATTACGTGTTCACATATATTATCCTGGATGTGAATCAGAAAAAAAATATTGTTACAGTATACTCCCTCGTATCCGGTATTCAAAGATAACTATTAAAAGATTCAAAGAATCAATTTCTACTCTGAATCTTTTAATAATTTTCTCTTTTATTGGGGTATTAATATTGTACTATTTGTAACATTGTACATCAACTGAGGCAGTAATCATCTTTATAGATTCTCTGTTTTCATAGGTGTTTATACTCATTTAAAAGAGGATTTTACAAGGATTCTGGTTTGGCAACTTTCATTCAGAAAAAAAGTACTGCCATAAGCGAGGGAGTATGATGTATGTACACCTCTCATTTCACCGGAATTTTCAGATATCCGACATGGCCTAAGTCCCATTGGTGCCGGATACAAGGGAGTCACCTGTACTTGCTTTTAGTTTAGGAATTATGGTTTTTAAAAGCATTAGATTTCAAATTAATCTTAAGGAACTTAATTAATTTACCATTAATTGTCATATAGTTTTGTACAATATTTTATCGTTCTGTTTTTCAGGATCCGTCTTTCTCACAAAACGTAGTTAACGAAGAGTTCACACAACCTTCAGAGCAATGTCAGGATTATCTCACACCATCTACTTCTGGTATAGAACACGACAAAAAGAGATGTAGTGGTAAAAAAAAAAAGTTGAAGATTTGGAAGAACAGGCTGCATTGAAAAAAGCAATCGATGAATACTCAGTGTTTGGAGACTATGTTGCTTGGGAATTACGCCAATTACGTTCCGATGAAAATAGGAAAATACTGAAAAGCACCACTATGAAAGCTATCATTGAAATGGGAGAAAAGGAAGACCTCGAATATTCAACATCTACATCGACCGCTGTTCCTCCCTGTTCATCTCCTGAATCTCTCTCATAGTAATTATGACGCTAATATAGGCCATGGAACAACTACCCAAAGTTATGACAGTACTATCGGGTTTCAATGCTATTTTACCGATTTATAATTATTTCTTACCTTAAGATAATCTTCTTTCAGAACTTCGTATAGTGCCTTACAAACCTCGGGGATTATTTTCGAAATACTGTAGTTGTTACTGGTATGCGGAACGTGTACATCAGTGAGTGGTAACTGTCCCCTGAAAGAAATATTACAGGTCTGATAAATTCATGTTTGGCATTAATTACTAAAATATTTTTTTCCTTTCACGTACATGTATGTTTTGTAATAAATGTACAAATATATTCAAGGGTTTTATTCGTTCATAGTACTTACCAGATGCTAGAAATCGAAGTGTAAGCGTTAGCCTTTCTGAAGGGGTGATTGCTTTTCTGAGATGAGTATCTTGTCTTTTAATTTTAGGGGTCACTTTTTCCAGCAAATAATCATAATCTTCAGGACACATACCTAGAAAGTTCTTATAGGATACTGCACCCTCATCAAGCAATTCTCTTAACAAGGTTTGCATGTGCTCCCTCTTCATTTCTTCTGGCTATCCATTTTCGGACCCACACATTTTCTTTCTCTTCTTTTTCTTCAAATCCTTCATTATAACTAATGTCGCAGCTGCAGCAACTAGGCGCCTTGATTGTGACATCTCACCACACACAAGTCTCAAGTCTGACTGAGACTTCCTCGTCAAACACACTCCAGTGTACACAAACGGTAGAGCAATTTCGCTAGATTTAATCTAGCACCACTCTATCGAAGCTCTAGAGAGAGCAAATTTTGGTGTAGTGTACACACACTTTAGATTAGTCTCTCTAGAGAAAGCCAAGTCTAGCTAGATTTTAATCTAGTGTACACGTACCTTTAGGGTTGTCCAGTGACTCCCTCCCCCCCCCCCCTTAGGCAGCCCGGGCCCGCTTTTTTACGCCTAGTCAGACGCTTCCCGAACATCCTAGGATCACCCAGAGACGCCTGGGAGATTCTAGAACGTTCTACTCTGATCGAGGCTTACCATAATAAGTAAATCGGAACTAAAATGCTGCAATACAGTCCAGAATATTCTTACATAATTAATACATCAATATATACACGAAAATTTCACAAAATTTGCCCCAAAAAAAACTGTTGCTTGGGAAAGAAAACGATCAAAACACCTAGTTTACAAAATTCTAATACGCAATTATGCCTCGGCATAACAGTATTAACAAATTTGCTTGATAATTTGGCATTAACTCATGGACACATTTGTTTTGTTGATTGTTTTTTTTAAATAGTATAACTTCGGGATACCAGATATTTTGAAGAGCACAGGATTGAAATACACTATTTGTGATATTCACTTCTTCATTTCTTGAAAATGACTGATATCGGGTAACTGCCTGTTTGAACGTAACTTTTCACGGCAGCGAAAGTTGTTCATAACTTGTTGAAGTGTTTCATAAGAAATCGACTTACTTCATTTCTGATGGTGTCGTTCAGTTCTGGTAATGTTTTTGTTCTTTAAACTGAAGACATAAAGCCAGGTGATCGGGGTGGCCATGGAATGTCCCCAAATCTTGAAATAACGTAATTTGGAAAAGTCTCTTGCAACATTTGCCTTGTTGCATTGCTTTTGTGGCAAGTAAAGGTGTTGATGTAGGGTGGTGACATGTTACAGCACGGTGAACAAGGTGGTGACATGTGAGGATGGTGATACAATATTGTTCTGCCAAGGCGTAATATACCTGTTGCCGCCTCCAACGCCGTGCGACACAAAGGGCCTGCCTCCGCATACTCGCGCCAACCATTTCGATCTTGAGCCCTTTCCATGGCTGTATACAGTATAGTAATATAGTATTAAAATTTTTGTGATCTAGGTGATCTGAATGTTTTCTATTCCAAGCAGCAGTTATTTTGGCAAGTTTTTGGGAGACTTTCTTGTATATATTGATGTATTACCGATACGAATTTTCTAGAATGTATAGCATCATTTTTTTATGATTTACTTTCGTATTGTATGCCTCGATCATTCTAGAACTTCCCAGGCGTATCTCGTTCCGACCTGCAGCGCCTGGATGGTGCTAGAATGCCCTGGGCGTCTGATGAGAGGTATAAATAGCACCAGCCCCGTCTGGGACATTTATAGTCAACCGTTTCTGTTCAGAGTGAGAAGTACAGTATAAGACAAGTGACAACTAACGATAATTGTTGTTAAATATTGCGGAACTGCTGTGAGCGATATAAAGTGAAAGGCCAAAAAATTGTACTCTGGTAGTGTGCTGGCTGTATAGATTCAAAGTGAGAAATCCAGTGGTAAAGAACATACCCTGTGAACAGTTTTGTGAAGATTAAGTACTTATTAAAGTGGCCTACAGTTCACAAGTGTGTTTCTGTGACCTGGTGGAAATTTACCTGCCTTTTGTTTGTACACTGATACCGTTTGTTGGAAAATTACCGGAGACTGGCGGGGCAGCCAGTGGTAATTCGACGAAACTTATAATATATCTACTGCTTCTGTTTCTACGACCTGGCCGCTGGTAACCAGCGATAGAGGCTGGAAAGTGGCGAAAGAGGATTCGTTACAGTATGATGAACTATATGGTGACCTGATAGTTTAGTGATACTGTACAGGGTGGTGACACAAGGTGGTGGTGAAAATTTGTAACAAGGTCGAAGTAAAAATGGTGACCTGTGGAGTCAGGAGACTGGTTGTGTTTTGTTTACGTGCTTTTTTGTGTACTCGTAAATAAACAGACTTGTATTTGACAATATTTGTATACTTTTATGAATTTAGCGGCGTGGATGACCCAGTTATACCATCACTACCCTGTCTTGTACCGTAATTCATCTTGTACACTAAAACACTACAAGTGCCGCTGCTTCTATTTACAAATTTATCACTCGTCTGTTTTCAAACGTGAATAAATATGGGAATACAAGGTAATAAACTCAGTTCTTCAGGTTACAGTGTGTGCAATTCTTTTTCCGGGAATCCAGTCATGGCTGCAGGTCTGCCGAGTTTCCAGGCTGTGATTTTCACCACTTTCTGTAAAAAAAAAAAAAAAGACTTGAAAAACCGGGCATTTTTCCACACTTTACGCCAATGGGACTAACGCGTGTGTGGATTCAAAACACCAGCATCAGTGATACCAAAGCCCCGCGCCCTCATGACGTACGTATTATAGAATCTCTTTTAATATATTTCACCAAAGACCTGTATTTTGTAATTTCTAAGTAATACTCCTCAGAAAATTGGCATGATGTAACAAACCAATTTTCAAAAATGCATCGGACTAATACGGAATGAGAGAAAATGGGTGTGGAGTTGGCAATGTTGTGGTCGAGACAGCGTTGTTCACGGTTGTGTTTTTGACAGCAGTTGTCCAATTAAAGATCTTGAATGCGAGTGCCCACTACAATTGTTCAAACTTTAGGAGAGAGAAAGAAAATCCAGAACAGTTTATATTCGTTTGGCACGGCAATTGCTTTAACCTCACACTAAAAGAAAAATACAGACTAAAAATATTTGCCAGACTCTCCAGCCGACGTGTCGTGTTGTGGTGTTTAGTCGGTCAATTAGGATCCTTAACATTAAGTGACTGTTTTTGTTTTCACTTCTGTTTTCGGGGAGAAAAAAAAACATCGCAAATTCAACGATTTTTGGGAAAATTACTTTCTTCTGGCAACAAGAAGGAAACAAGTCGGGAAAGTGGGACACTGGAGAACCTTTAATATGGATTCTGTTTTTGTTAAATTAAGAAATTCTGGGAGAAAAAGAGAAACTGAATTAATTAGTTGGCTCTATTATCTGGACTTCTAATTGGAATTTTCCAGTTGTCTCTATTATTATATGAGTAATTGGAAGAAAAAATGAACCTAATTGCAATTTAAAGAATGTCGGAACGAGCTATATTATTTATTTAAAACGCAGGAAAAATACCCATAAGAAAAGCTTCAAGTTATCACCATGGTTGCAGTAGAGGAGGAGGCTAGTGTAATCTCAAACAGTGAAATCTTGACAACCCCGCTGCTTAATTTACCTGGGAGTATAGATAAAAATAAATTCTTCCCCGGATAGCGTTTTCCTGCCATTCACACGGGTCTTCACTGGGAAAGCGGCCACCAGGATACCAAAAGGTTATGTAAACATACCTGGGTTTGTGTCCAGGTAATTATTAGCTTAGTTATATACATTATGAGGGAGAGAACGGCTGTGTGTAAAGAGTAAGTTTTTAATACGTCTTAAATTTTGCGAAATTACCTCCCTTGTGCGACAATTCGCCTAATTTAAAAATAATTAATATATATATATATATATATATATATATATATATATATATATATATATATATATATATATATATATATATATATATATATATATATATATATATACCAGCAAATTTTAACGGTTATTTCTTCTTACTAGTAAATGTTACTAGAATGAGATTTTTTTTTACTAAGAAATGTTTATGCAACGGGACTTTGTGTATACCGGTAAATGTTAACAGAACGGGAATTTGTACAGTCGCCCACAAGAATCCGAAGCATTTATGGACAGAATAATGCATCTGTGTCTACTGCTTCGGGGCTCATGGCTCAGGAGGCGACAGGACTGTGGGTGACTGTACAGGTATACATTGTTTGTATACCTGCACCATCTCGGTACCGTACATTGCTTGTACACTTATACACTGTTTAGGTACATATTTGTATACCTACACTATCAAATTACATTAAATACCTGTACTATGTTTAGTGTATACCTTCTTTGTCTATCTATATACATACTGAATTAATATAAATTTGTATGACAATTTTACTGGATAACTATCTATCTATACGCTTCATCCGACGAGAGGTGGGGATGAAGTGAATGGGCAGAAGAGGGAGACAGGGTGAGAGAGAGAGAGAGATGATATGGGGATGCAGGAGTAATAGAAATAAAGGGGAGACACAGGAAGAGATGAAAGAGAGATGCAGGAAGAGATTGATAAAAGGGAGATACAGAGAAAATGAGATAAAGGAGGCAAAGGGAGAGAGGAGGATATGAAAGGGAGATACAGAGAAAATGAAATAAAAGAGACAAGGGAGAGAAATAAAGGAGACACGGAGAGAGAGAGAGGGTCGGGGGCTGGATCAGAGAGAGTGACAACAATAATTGGTCACGGTGCACAAAGTGGCGTTGAATGATGAAAATAGTTAATCAGCTTATGGTCCCCCCCTCTCCCTGGTAATGGGATATTGTTCCAGCTGTCCCACCACGCCTCCCTCACACACCCCCTAGTCACCCCTAACACCCGAGGAACTACGGCCTCAAGTCCCGTACATCGCTCCCCATGGCTGGAGATTCAAGGGTCACGGGGTATTATGGCCTGTATTCCTCCTTTCCTTTAAGGTCTAATCCGGTTTTTAATATTCCACCTGCGATGGATCTTTAACATGCAGGCGATTTTAGCTCGTGTATCTTTCTTCATAAGGTCGTAAATCTGTGAGTTTTTTTCCTTGTGTTCAGAATCCTCCCCCCCTCTCTCTCTCTCGACACGTTAATTTTACTCTTTATTGTACTATTTGCTAAGATCCATCATTGGTAACGAAGACTTGCTCACACGCATGTCAGAGACGCTCTTTGATTTTAGATTTTATTTCCGCTTTACATAGAGGCAAAACTTGAACACTGTATCACCTAAAGCATATAACAAGGTAGTTACGCCTCTACTGCGATGCCCCATTGAACATCAAATAGCTTAATATTACACCAGTATTGCTACAGGGTGCTTACATATGCTGACGTAATATTGGGGATGTTGCTCCCGCGCGGTGGTAACAAGAGTCGACCACCATGCCGCTCTCACCTCTCTGTGTTGGCGCCGTGAAGGTCAAATTTACCCGCCAAAGGAACTGGAAGAGGCTTGACTCTTGCCTAATTACATAGAGACGATGGAAAACTACTCTTATCGCCGTGTCTTTGCGGCCATTAGATATACCTTGGTCATTTAAACCATTAGACAATGGTGGGAGCGTGTTATTACTGCTGATGTATATTGTAGATAGATAAGTCCTTAGATAGATAGGCAGATAGATAAGTCCTTAGATAGATAGGTAGATAGATAGATAGGTATGTAACAGTAGCTAAAAAGGACCTGACAGGGTGGTCCGATGGCTTCCCTAAATTATACGTATAACTCGTGATGTCTCGGGAGGGTTGGTAAGCGTGTCTTCACCCACCACCATTCAACACAGGAGGTGAGTTGGCATATAGGACTAAAATAAGCGGTTAAGTGATTACACCCATATAGTATCAGGAGACAACACCCATATCCCAATACCTATCGTCCGTGGTCTCATATTGTTTCACACAGAGTATACACGTATATTCTTTACCTACTGTACTTTAGATAGATAGATAGCTGAATAAAAACATTTGCCAGTATAGATTATAAATTGGTAGATAGATATTGATAGATAAATAGATAGGTAGAGATAGATAGATAGATCCTAGCATTCCTTAACCTAACTCAACCCAACCCACCTTATCCTAACCTAACCTAACCAACATATCTTATCCTAACACAACTTAACCTAACCTACCCCCCCCCCCCCAGATATTGTAGGGGCTTAAACATCAAGTAAAATAAGCCTGGGGTCTAATCTTCAGGTGATTCAGAATTTATAAGAAACTCTCGTGTGTAGCCAGAGTCTGCTCAAGTAAAGTTATGGACAAAAATCATCGACGCTTTTTGATCTTCTCCGAATCACCTGAAGCTTAGCCTCTAAGCTTAATTCACCTGAAGATTAACCACCCTAACGCTACCTGGGAGGGTTAGGGTAGGTTAGTTTAATTTAGGTCAGGTTAAATTAGGTTAAGTTAGTTTATAGGATAGCTTTCAGGTGGTTAATATTCAGGTGATCCACAGGTATGTTAAATGTCAACATTCCTCACGGTAGTATATGATGGTTAACATTCCTCACGGTAGTATATGATGGTTAACATTCCTCAAAGTTACCGATTACAGTCCCCAGTCTTCAGTTATGTCCTTCAGTTATCACTCCTTAATGTCCTGTCTAAGACTTAACCGGGCCTACAGTTATGTTAACAGTTAACAGTCCTCGTGACAGACCCTGCAATGCAGTTAGCATCCATCATAGTTCTGTTTTACAGTTACCAGACTTTATAGTTATGTTTAACATTTTACAGAAGGGAGGCTGGGATTTACGGTTAACAAATTTATTGTGAAAGTTTGGAGTACAATTTGCCAAGTCTGAGTCAGGTCTTGGCACTGAGGGTGGTATCACTTCTCACTGCCACGCAGGACAGAGGTTCATACACGAAGGAATAGATCTTGTCAGGGCCGGATTAAGCTTAATAGGGGCCTGAGGCACAGATCAACTTGGGGCCCCCTACCCTCAAGGTATATGTAAATAACAAGAACAAAATATACCCAAATTTATCAATGATTTCATCAATATTCAGCTTCTTTAAAATAACACATTTAATGTTCATAAGAGACAGAAAATTGAGACTTTGCTAGGACATCGTTGAACGATGTTCATGTTTTATACGCTTCAACTTCGAGAATGTTTGGATTTGGGGGCCCCAGAGAGTCGGGGGGCCTGAGGCCAGTGCCTCAAGTGCCTCGTGGTTAATCTGGCACTGGATCTTATTCATTAATAGTATAGGTCATATTAATGTGGGTGATATCATTGTTCCCTGCCTAGCAGGACAAAGGTCCATACATAGTAGAAGTCATATTCTATTTGAGGACCAATCAGTGTGGGCTATCAAATTTTGGATAAACCGCAAGAATGTCCTCAAGCACTCCTGATTCATTGTAGTAATTACATAGGTCATGATACAATAAGCCAGGTTGCCTGAAGTCTTTGACAGTGTCACATTCAATAATATAGTGTTCAAGTGTATGCTTTAAAGGTTTATCACAAAGTTTACATGCCGAGTGTTCCGGTATGGGTACAGCGTTACTAACTTGCCAGATGTGTCTGTATCCTAGCCAAATTCTGGCTACGACTACATCACATTGTCTGGTTCTGTCCTTATGCTGGACATACCGGTACCTCTTGTCACAAAATTTGTCATATTTACTAATGCTACAACTGTCAGGTCTCTCTGCATTTCTCACTTCTTCTAGATCAGAGTTCATGATTCTGACTTGAATGTTTTTAATTACAGCATTGGACAGGCCAAGGTCGCGGTCAACATTTTCTTTCTTACATGCCTCATTGGCCAGTCTATCAGCACGGTCATGATACCTGATTCCAACATGGGACGGAATCCACACAAATTCACTACTAAAGTTGTTCTCCTTAGCAGTTATCACATTTTTTTTAATATCACAGACTTTAGACAGTGAGCCTGATGGTCTATTCTTTGATTTCAAGGCACTTTGGGAGTCACAGAATATCACCCCACCTCCATTTTCTTTAAGGTAGTCTGTGGCTAAGTTGATTCCCATTAGTTCAGTTTGTGTTGTGCTGGCCCAGTTGTTCAGCCTTTGCGTGTTTGACATTATCATCTCTTTTTCTTTATATATTACACATGCACAGCCTGATCTACCTGTGTTTGTCTGCACAGAACCATCAGTTAAAGCATAACATTCACTTGATTTAATACTCTCTGTGTGTCTTAATAGTTTCTAGTGTAATACATCTCACCACATCGGTGTTTAGCATTTGCTTACTACTAACAGGAGTGTAATTAATAGGAACTGATATTATATCTAGCCAAGGAGGCATGACATTAATGGGTTCGTCTGGGGTGATTGGGACATTCAGTTTCAAGAGATCTGCAACATTTTTATGAAGCCACGCCCCAAAGAGAGTCTTTTGTGGAAGGTTGGTGTGATAGTCGGGATTACTTAGATAGAACATGAACTCAGTTTGAGCTGTAGTTTGGGGTACATTGTTCTTCAAATGATTGACACAAAACATGGTATTAAGTAGAGCTATCCTCTCAGATAGGGAGGGCAGCCCGAGCTCTTTCCTCATGTTTACAATTCTGGAAGATTTGGGGCATCCTGGAATGATGCGCATGGATTCATTTTGTACTACCTCTAGGCTGTTTAGTTGTTTAAAGGGAATAGTTACAAGATGGAGAGCATGATAGTCAACTACAGATCAAATGAAGCGAAGATAAAAAGTATGAGTATAGGTGATGTTAATTCCATAGGTTTTGCCAACAAGGGTTCTGAGGGGTTTAATGCGCTGCAATAGTTTGGCACGAAGGTTGCCGACGAAGTTCGCATCATTTTGTGAGGGAAGGAGTGAGAGGGAGAGGAGGAAGGGAGGAGGAGGAAGACTGGGACTGAGAGAGAGGAAGGGAGGAGGAGGAAGACTGGGACTGAGAGAGAGGAAGGGAGGAGGAGGAGGACTGGGGCTGGGGAAGGGAGTATGGGGAGTGGGAGAAGGGGGACGGGAGAGTGAGAGGGAGGGCGAGAGTGTGCACTTCCCAGCTTGCCGCCACACACACTAATACAGCCATTCACTCCACCACTAACTCCATTACTGTTGTGTCGCGCCGCCAATCTTTTGTTAATGACTATTCAAAAACTCTGCTAATGCCTGGAAAATCGTGTCCCACCCACCACACCCGCCTCGCCCTTGTGTGTCTATTGTCGTCCACTTTATCACTGTGTGCTTTTGTTGGCTTGTTATCTGCGCCGTCTGTTGTTGGTATATGGGGGGGGGGAGGCGTTAGTGCTCCTATCTGACGCAGGCGATCGCGTACACACAGCCGCTCAGCTGACCAGGAGTGACCTATAGGATTACCCAGGTTGTCTCAGAATGACCTAGGCTGACCCATGACAACTTAGGCTTATTCGGGATGTCCCAGAAATGACCTAAGTTGACCCATGACAACTTAGGCTTATTCGGGATGTCCCAGAAATGACCTAGGTTGACCCATGACAACTTAGGCTTATTCGGGATGTCCCAGAAATGACCTAGGTTGACCCATGACAACTTAGGCTTATTCGGGATGTCCCAGAAATGACCTAGGTTGACTCATGACAACTTAGGCTTATTCGAGATGTCCCAGAAATGACCTAGGTTGACATTGATATTGAAACTGTTTATTTAGCCAGAAAAATACAGATACAGAGTGAATAATAATCATAATATTAACATGGCTGAGCCAGTTGAGAGCCTGAGCTCTCTTGTAGGCACCTGATATATACTGTACATTTATCTCAAGGAAGTATTATGTAACATTTAGTAACATCTGGAATAGTACACATAGCCTGGTGGTAATAAGAACATATCAGAATGTTACCACAGTTATCACTTCGATATTTATTGATTTTACTTTATTTGTTTTACATTTATATTCTACGTATAAACATATTTTACAGTGGAGTTGATATACATTAATATGATAAGGGAGGGAAGCAATGCAATCTGGGTTGTATTAAGGTGGAACAACAGGACAGAAGCTGTCAGTATCATGTCTTGTCGGCAAATATGATAATTGCAATAGTAATTTCAATCAATCTACATGACAATTTCTTATATAATGGTTTTGGTGGTACAATAAAATTTGCAATATAAAGTAGGTATTACAATAATATTTAATACTTAGATTCGTCTCCAGAGTTTATGCTTTTACAGATGTTAATTTAATAACCTAATAAGGCCATTAGAATTGTACTAATTATAGCCGAAGCTTGTTAGGATTTGGTCCCAGTGTTAATGGTAAGATTACGTTAGGTTACGTTTGGTTTGGTTTTAGGTAAGTTAGGTTAGGTGCTGTCAGAACTAGGCTCTGATCTTGGTGGTTAGGATAAATTAGGTTTGGTTATTGGAGGTTAAGTCAGATTAAGGTGGTTAGGTTAGGTTAGGTCAGGTCCCAATTAGACTGCCACCCTTTTGGTTCAGTTAAATTAGGTTAGGTTTGGTTAGGACCCAATTATTAAGCTGTCACCTTTTAGGATTGTGGAGCCACTTGACCAGCGAGCGGATGAGCCATAGTGAGGTAGTTGGTGGCTCAGCTGTCGAGGGTCTACTGTCGCTAAGTACATTATTGTTAATAGTATTAGGAAGTCTGTACACTGACCCACCCGCTTCTCACCGTGCGGGGAAGTGGGAGGGGAGGGGAGGAGGGGTGTGAGGGGAGGTGGGGGATCGGGGTGTGAGGGGAAGGGTAGGATGTAGGTGTGAGGGGTAAGGATGTGGGTGTGAAGGAAGGGGAGGGATGGGGAGGAGGAGGAGGATGGGGGTGTGAAGGGAGGGGTGAGATAGGGGACAGGGTTGCCAGATGGCCGTTTCCACGGCCAAACTTCTCTAATTAGGCCGTAGAAAACTTCGCCTGGCCGTGAAAAAACGGATGGTCACGGCCAAACTATTTGGCAGTATTTTGGCCGAATTTTGTAAAACACGTATTAATTCCTCATCTTGTGGATTTTGAAGAAAAGTCTAGTAGATTTTCAAATTTCACAATGAAAATGCTGGCTCAGTGACCTCACCTCTTCACATGTTTACGTGACCTACTGGGCTGACTGATCTTTCTAGTTACTACCTTAGTTGTTAGTTCTCATATTTGAGTTGTTCAGGCTGAACGGTCCAGCAAATGGGTTAAGCTTCAGAGCTTACAAAGCCATCTGAGTTACTTTCTGAAATTCCGAGTGCTAGTTTTCAAAATGTCCACTAGTAAATGGAAAGGGTCCGAGGACAGTGGTAGAAAATATAACAAACCAGGGGACGATGACGAACTAGACGGTTTTGCTTACGCCAACTAGTGTTATCATGCTCCGCCACCATTTGAGATTAAGGTAAATCTTCACTAGATTATAGATATTATGTTTATGTAATTATTGGGCTCTCTATTCTAAGTGAAAATTTGGTTTTATTACGACATTTTAAGTGGATATTGTAGGGGATACTTTTATTTTGTGTGGATTGCAAAAATAGCCTTGTGCTAGAAATATTTAAGTGGGTGAAAGGAATCAATAAAGGGGATATATATAAAGTTCTTATAATATCCGAGCAGGATAGGACTCGGAGCAACGGATTCCAGTTGGATAAGTTTAGGTTTAGGAGGGAGATAGGAAGAAACTGGTTCACAAATAGGGTGGTGGACGAGTGGAACAAGCTTAGCAACTTTGTAGTAAGTGCTGGAACTCTGGAAAGTTTCAAAAGGAGGCTAGATAGATTCATGGATGATAGAGAGTGGTAGTAACTCTCGACAGGAGCTGCCATGCACAGGCCAACCGGCCTATTGCAGACTCCTTATTTTCTTATGTTCCCATCCAAAAGTTTTGGCCGAATTTTGGGCGATTTGACCGTGATATGGCGTGAAGTTGGCCGTGACGCTTGTCGTACATCTGGCAACCCTGATGGGGGAGGGATGTGGGTTGTGAGGGAGGAGTCAGAAGGCTGCGGGGGGGTCGAGGAGGCAGCGTTAGGGTGTCTAATCTTCAGGTGGTCCCATGTTTTCATATTAGGTATTGTAAAGATTATATCATTAACATCGACTTATTTGATAGTTTTGTTTACTGAAGAAGAAGAGGAATGAAATCAAGTGGATGAAAAGAAAGAAAAGAAAAGGATGATGATGAAGAAGAAAATGAAGAAATTAAAAACAAGAAGAGGACAAAGAGATGATGGAAATAAAGGGGACGAAGTAGACAAAGATAACAATTAGAAAAAGAGAAGGAGAAGACGACAAAGGGAAGAAGAAGAGGAGCCAAATAGATGGAGGGGGAGGTCTTCAACAGAGCCACAAAGGTCCCTGATCAATGAAGCGAAGCGCACTTTGTTGTTCCTATACTCTTACTGCTTCTGCTGCTGACTGCTGTTTCTGTTGTCATTACTGCTCTCTGCTCTTACTACTGTTGTTTCTGTTCTCACTACTGCTCTGCTGTCTGCTCTTACTGTTACTGCTGCTGACTCTACTGCTCTCTGCTGTTCCTACTATTACTGTCTCTGTTAATCGTTGTTGGTGTCCACTGTTTTTTATACCAATATCTACCGTTGATATTATCTATTTTCATCACACTTTCTGTTGATATCTGTTTCTGGTGACACCGTTGATAACCGTTGTTGACATCAGGTGCTTCTACTATCCACTGTTGTTGATATTATCTGCAATTATTTTTCTTCTCTTGATCGGTTAGGGGGGGGGTAGACCAGGTTAGGTTAGCGTTAAGGTGAATCAAGCTGGGAATATCCAGGTATAATCATCACGAGATCCTTTATTACTAACAACTGGCAATCTATGTGTGTGTGTGTGAACTGCTTTACAGTTGTTAGCCCGCAAAACAAACAGGTGAAGCACTTTCTAAATTGGTGTGTTTCTACCTACTTCCTCTCCTTCAGCGGCTGTCTTAGGTTAGGTTAAGTCAGGTCTGGGTGTATGTACAGAAACTCGTATGACAAAACTCCATGTAAAACATTCAGTCTCTGGGCAACAACGCAGCGACATTCCAGGAAAAGTGTTTGTAGTAAAATATTTGTTGATTACGCGAACTTAACAGATGATTTTCACTCTTATGATCTCACTTTACTGTTCAAGTATTTAAAGAATAATATATATATATAATTATTTTCATATATTTTTAAATAAATTTTTACCTGATTAAACAAAACATTAATTCGCAAATGAAAATGGACTCGTCTATTTTTGTTGATCATTTAAGTGCTATTTACCATTAATACAACTTACATCAAGAATGCAAGAATTCGAAACCTCATTACCAATGCATTTTGCCCGCCTTCATTTACGTTCTGGCTTTATAAGCTAAATTGGAGATTCAATATTTAAAAATGGGCGAGGAGTGTATTAGCGGGTGATGCATTATTGGTAATAACGATAACATTATGCAGCTTGAGTGATATTCTATCCGGCAGCGTCAGGCCCCACCAGTCTCGCGCCACCACTGCTTCTCACTCACACTCGACACTTTCTCACAATGGATCGTCCGACTCTGTGGCGCCAGCAAAGGTAACTTAGCCTAGTTCTGCTCTTAGTTCGGAAAAGTTCGCTCACAGCTTGTTTAGCCTGGACCAAAACGAGTGGAACGCCTGTGAATGATAATAATTACACAGACGTTCGAGGATTCGTTCTCGGATCTCCATTCTGTTAGGATTATGACTCTACAACTTAAATGCTTTATCGCTGTTCAACTGCAGCTTAATTTATGTATATTAATCTCATTTTTTTTAACTAGAAATTAATAACCCACCTTGTGTGATAAGAGATCCACGGATTCAATCAATTCTGACAGGCTCTGTGGTTTGTACATTTGCTTTCCCGGCTTGGCTTAAAAAACTTTGAGTTGGACGACGGGCGCGAGTAGGTGTTCCAACCATTACCGGGGGCAGGCAAAACACAGTTGGGAAATGTGACACCGGGTGGGGGTAGCAGGTGGAACACTGGCTGCCCGGATACTGCATACATGATGACGGATAAACTGAAAATACTGAAAGAATAAAATAACTACAAACAAGTAAATAAGAGAAAAGTAAACGAGAGGAATATCGTTTAAATGCAGTGTTGGTTCACAGTGATGTGTTAGGCTCCTTCCACAACGCTGTTTTTGTTCCTGAAAATTCTCCACGATACCGATTTACAGAAGTCAGTGTTGACTCGCGTGATGAAGTGCTTTATTTCTTCTGTTCCTGAAATACACACCTTAAACGAGCTTAGAAATGTTTATTGATATTGTATTTCATACACACACATGACTAGTAGTTGATCATATACAATATGTTATCAAAATAAAAATGTGAGTAGTTTTAACGAATTTACCATTTGAACGAATTCCAATATCTTTTTTTGTGTGAAGTATAGCTGGTATGACGATGCAAGAGATACAAAAAAATCCTTTCCTTGATGTGGAGTAATAGCGTCCAACTTGGATTAACTCTCACCATATATTTCAAATACAGTAATCTTTTATCATCTTTGTTTCTTCTGATATAAGATTGTAATACTTGGGGGGACCTGGAACTGGAACCGAATCCTTGTAGTTAGGTTAGGTTAGGTTAGTGGATATGATTAGGTTAGGTTAGACTTTTCCTGATCATTACCCACTTTTCATATATGATCCTTATCCATGGCCCCCCTCTCCCAATCCATATCTCTGGCTGGCTCAGCTGCTGACTGGCTGTTCTAGTGTGGTGGGGCTTGGGATTTTTATGTGTACATAGCCTCAGCTTATGGCCCCCTAAATTTTGCTGTATGGCCCCCCAGGGGGCCATGGCCCCCAGTTTGGGAACCACTGGGTTAGAGGATATGATGATTAGGTTAGGTTTGAGGATATGATTACGTTAGGATAGAGAAGGTTAGGTTTGTGGTTAGGATTAGGTTAGGTTGGTTTTGTTGTGAGTCCGGGTTAGTGAGTCCCAGACTTATTTTATTCTTTACTGAAAAGAAAAATCAAGTAAGGAACGATGAAAAAAACCTCACTCGTGTTTTAGGAGGAAACGTGGGATTAGAAGACATTCAAGAAAATAACACGAATGTTACCTAACCTTTAAAATAATCAAATGTTATCTAAATTAAAATAACATACTGTGGTCACCCGCGTCCGTGGCAACAATAACACGAGGCTGGTGCGTGCGGCGGTCTTGTTTGGGAAGGAAAGTGAGTTAGAGCCTCGGCTTCAGTAACCAGTATATTGTTGTTAGCTGCTTCCAGCCCTTGATGTTACACCACTCATTTCTCTCCACTCGTAGATAAATGTTGGGAGTGTGAGGACAGATATATGTAAATTTTAACCAGAAATATTAAGTACAGATTTAGAGATATAGCCTAAAGTATAGAACTATACAAAAAGTTTCCTACAACATATAAGTAGGTCTTGGTGATAAGAAGTAGATTTTCAATGCAATCTCGAATTACTATTGATGAATTGTTTTTTAAATACATGTCCCCACCCCTCTGCTTTACAGTAGGTCGTAGGCAGCTACCAAACGGAGGTACTACTGCCTGGAAAGATATTGGAAGCATAATGTGTTGTCTAATGGTAGACCCTGCTGCTATATGGCATCACAAAAATTGCGACCAAGTCCCAGGTTGCTGATCTGACTTTCTGCCTCATTTACACACAATTACAGGGTCTCAATTGTTTCTCTTACTATTGACAACACAAACATATATTGTTTTTCACTATTGATCTTTTTTTTACTTATGTATTTCTTTATGGTTCTTTATTGTTATTGTTATTATTATTATTATTATTATTATTATTATTATTATTATTATTATTTTATTTTCAAATTTGTTTTTATTTTATTATAAATTTAATTTACTATGAATAATTATTATTATTATTATTATTATTATTATTATTATTATTATTATTATTATTATTATTATTATTATTATTATTATTATTATTATTATTATTATTATTACATTTTCGCCCACCCCCCAGGTCCCGATGTGGGTCAGTGACCTGTGCCTGGGTGGGCTAATCCCCGTAAACAAAAAAATAAACAAACAAACAAACAAAATTCCGCCACTTCCTTTCCTTATCGATTATGGTTATTTCCTTCCCATGCATCTCAAGTCGTCCCTTCAACCTACGCCCATCAACTGGACCAATATATTCATCTTTTTTTATTCCAGGGTGTATTAAGGGAAAATGTTTTGTCCTACAGAAGGCATACTGTTATGTGTACCTCTCCTTGTCTATCATAGTGTTAAAATAAAAACATACGCATATGTCTCTGTACTTAATGCCATAATGCTCTCCTCTCCCCTCCCACACAACGCGCGCGCACACACCCGCAATCACTACAAACGCCCCCACTCACACTAAAGTCATCATGCCCCCCTCTCTCTTTTACACACACACACACACACACACACGAGAGGCATTGACAGCAGCTAGACGTGTGCCAGTCTGTGTGAAGTTAACCGTGACCATATTTTTTTACACGATCATCTTACGTCCTGCAGGGCGAGGAACATGTTGTGTGACCACCTCTCAACACCAGGGCGTGACGGGGCTCATCTTGTAGGTCAAACGGGCCCCAGTGCTAATACACCCCGCCCTATTATGTTCTAACCTAACCTAACCTTATTTATCTTGACGTATTGAAACCTAACCTAACCTATAACACGCACTCAAAAGACAAGGAGCTCAAATATACACTTAAAACACGTTCTCGAAAGACGAAGAAGGGGCTCAATTATATTCTAATAGGCACTTGAAAAGACGAGGGGCTCAACTGCGCTTTGACACGCACTCAAAACACACTCACGCCAGACAAAGGAGCTCGGACTTCAAAAACACACTCAAGGAGACACTGACCACACATACACACGTAGTAAATTATCAAGCGACGGAGAATCATGATAGAGGGAACGGATTTAGTGGATAAACAGAGAGAGAGAGAGAGAGAGAGAGAGAGAGAGAGAGAGAGAGAGAGAGAGAGAGAATAACAATGATTAACCCAAGTTGTTATAAATGTTAATATATTATTTAAGAGGTACACTACTTCATTATGACCACTACTTCATTATGACCACTACTTCATTATCACCACTACTTCATTATGACCACTACTTCATTATGACCACTACTTCATTATGACCACTACTTCATTATCACCACTACTTCATTATCACCACTACTTCATTATGACCACTACTTCATTATCACCACTACTTCATTATGACCACTACTTCATTATCACCACTACTTCATTATCAGCACATATGACATCACCCCCAAGCAAGTCTTCACACTAGCTCAGCCTGCTGTGTCCGTGTTAATCCTGCGCTAATTTGTTAACATTTTTAACCCCAGCGTCTTGCATTAACAGTTCTCATCTACTGTTGAGTGCTTTTCAACTATAATAACCTAACCTAACCTAACCTAACCTAACCTAACCTAAGCCTACCTAACCTAACTTAACTTAAGCCTACCTAACCTAACCTAACCTAAGCCTACCTAACCTAACTTAACTTAAGCCTACCTAACCTAACCTAACTTAAGCCTACCTAACCTAACCTAAGCCTACCTAACCTAACCTAACCTAAGCCTACTAACCTAACAGCAAGCCTACCTAACTTAAGCCTACCTAACCCAACTTAACTTAAGCCTACCTAACCTAACCTAAGCCTACCTAACCTAACTTAACTTAAGCCTATCTAACCTAACCTAACCTAACTTAAGCCTACCTAACCTAACCTAACCTAATTTCTCACCTAACTTAAGCTAATATGGTGTAGTGGATGTAGTGAAGATGATGGTGTAGTGGATGTAGTGAAGATGATGGTGTAGTGGATGTAGTGAAGATGATGGTGTAGTGGATGTAGTGAAGATGATGGTGTAGTGGATGTAGTGAAGATGATGGTGTAGTGGATGTAGTGAAGATGATGGTGTAGTGGATGTAGTGAAGTTGATGGTGTAGTGGATGTAGTGAAGATGATGGTGTAGTGGATGTAGTGAAGATGATGGTGTAGTGGATGTAGTGAAGATGATGGTGTAGTGGATGTAGTGAAGATGATGGTGTAGTGGATGTAGTGAAGATGATGGTGTAGTGGATGTAGTGAAGTTGATGGTGTAGTGGATGTAGTGAAGATGATGGTGTAGTGGATGTAGTGAAGATGATGGTGTAGTGGATGTAGTGAAGATGATGGTGTAGTGGATGTAGTGAAGATGATGGTGTAGTGGATGTAGTGAAGATGATGGTGTAGTGGATGTAGTGAAGATGATGGTGTAGTGGATGTAGTGAAGATGATGGTGTAGTGGATGTAGTGAAGATGATGGTGTAGTGGATGTAGTGAAGATGATGGTGTAGTGGATGTAGAAGTAGGAAGAGGAGAAAGAGTCTTAATGAACTGAGGTATTGGAATCATATATACTGCCATATCCGGTTAACACGAACCGGGTGAATACAGTGGCTAACAGTTAACATGGCCCGTAATTAACCGGATAGAGTGGCTAACAGTTAACATGGCCCGTAATTAACCGGATAGAGTGGCTAACAGTTAACATGACCCATGATTAACCGGATAGAGTGGCTAACAGTTAACATGACCCGTAATTAACCGGATACAGTGGCTAACAGTTAACATGGCCCGTAATTAACCGGATAGAGTGGCTAACAGTTAACATGGCCCGTAATTAACCGGATAGAGTGGCTAACAGTTAACATGACCCATGATTAACCGGATAGAGTGGCTAACAGTTAACATGACCCGTAATTAACCGGATAGAGTGGCTAACAGTTAACATGACCCATAATTAACCGGATAGAGTGGCTAACAGTTAACATGACCGTAATTAACCGGATAGAGTGGCTAACAGTTAACATAGCGCAAAAATTAACCAGATAGAGTGGCTAACAGGTGCTGCAATATAATTAACCGGATAGAGTGGCTAACAGTTAACATGGCCCTTAATTAACCGGATAGAGTGGCTAACAGTTAACATGACCCGTAATTAACCGGATAGAGTGGCTAACAGTTAACATAACCCGTAATTAACCGGATAGAGTGGCTAACAGTTAACATGGCCCTTAATTAACCGGATAGAGTGGCTAACAGTTAACATGACCCTTAATTAACCGGATAGAGTGGCTAACAGTTAACATGGCCCTTATTAACCGGATAGAGTGGCTAACAGTTAACATGACCCTTAATTAACCGGATAGAGTGGCTAACAGTTAACGCGACATAATTAACCGGAGTAGAGTGGCCTAACAGTTAACATGACCGCAATTAACCGGATGAAGTGGCTAACGAAGTTAATATGACGCATAATTAAACCGGATAGAGTGGCTAACAGTTAACATGACATAATTAACCAGATAGGTGGCTAACAGTTAACATATTTACGTAATTAACCGGATAGAGTGACTAACAGTTAACATGACCCTTAATTAACGGATAGTAGTAACAGTTAACATGACGCATAATTAACGGATAGAGTGGCTAACAGTTAACATGACCCTTAATTAACCAGATAGAGTGGCTAACAGTTAACATGACGTAATTAACCGGATAGAGTGGCTATTAGTTAACATGACCCGTAATTAACCGGATAGAGTGGCTAACAGTTAACATGACCCGTAATTAACCGGATAGAGTGGCTAACAGTTAACATGACCCGTAATTAAACGGATAGAGTGGATAACAGTTAACATGACCCGTAATTAACCGGATAGAGTGGCTAACAGTTAACATGACCCGTAATTAACCGGATAGAGTGGCTAACAGTTAACATGACCCATAATTAACCGGATAGAGTGGCTAACAGTTAACATGACCCATAATTAACCGGATAGAGTGGATAACAGTTAACATGACCCGTAATTAACCGGATACGGTGGCTAACAGTTAACATGACCCATAATTAACCGGATAGAAGTGGCTAACAGTTAACATGACCCGCCATTAACCGGATAGAGTGGCTAACAGTTAACATGGCCCGTAATTAACGGATGGGGAAGTGGCTAACAGTAACATGACCCATAATTAACCGGATAAGTGGATAACAGTTAACATGACTATAATTAACCGGATAGGTGGCTAACAGTTAACACTTGACGCACTGCGAATTAACGGATGATGGCTAACAGTTAACATGACCCATAATTAACCGGATAAATTGGCTAACGGTTAACATGAACCGTAATTAACCGGATAGAGTGGTTAACAGTTAACATGACCCATAATTAACCGGATAGAGGGCTAACAGTTAGCATGAGCCATAATTAACCGGATGGAGTGGCTAACAGTTAACATGACCCACAATTAACCGAAGAGTGGCTAACAGTTAACATGACCACTAATCAACCGGATAGAGTGGCTAACAGTTAACATGACCCATAATTAACCGGATAGAGTGGCTAACAGTTAACATGACCCATAATTAACCGGATAGAGTGGCTAACAGTTAACGTGACCCATAATTAACCGAATAGAGTGTACTGCTATATCCAGTTAACACGAGCCGGGTGAATACAGTGGCTAACAGTTAACATGACCCGTAATTAACCGGATAGAGTGGATAACAGTTAACATGAACCATAATTAACCGGATAGAGTGGATAACAGTTAACATGACCCATAATTAACCGGATAGATTTGATAACAGTTAACATGACCCTTAATTAACCAGATAGAGTGGAGAACAGTTAACATGATCCATAATTAACCGGATTGAGTGGATAACATTTAACATGAGCCATAATTAGCCGGATAGAGAAGCTAACAGTTAACATGACCCATAATTAACCGGATAGAGTGGCTAACAGTTAACATGAACCATAATTAACCGGATAGAGTGGATAACAGTTAACATGACCCATCATTAACAGGATAGAGTTGATAACAGTTAACATGACCCTTAATTAACCGGATAGAGTGGATAACAGTTAACATGAGCCATAATTAACCGGATAGAGTGGATAACAGTTAACATGACCCATAATTAACCGGATAGATTTGATAACAGTTAACATGACCCTTAATTAACCAGATAGAGTGGAGAACAGTTAACATGATCCATAATTAACCGGATTGAGTGGATAACAGTTAACATGAGCCATAATTAGCCGGATAGAGTGGCTAACAGTTAAATGACCTGTAATTAACCGGATAGAGAAGCTAACAGTTAACATGACCCATAATTAACCGGATAGAGTGGCTAACAGTTAACATGAACCATAATTAACCGGATAGAGTGGATAACAGTTAACATGACCCATCATTAACAGGATAGAGTTGATAACAGTTAACATGACCCTTAATTAACCGGATAGAGTGGATAACAGTTAACATGAGCCATAATTAACCGGATAGAGTGGATAACAGTTAACATGACCCATAATTAACAGGATAGAGTTGATAACAATTTACATGACCCATAATTAACCGGATAGAGTTGATAAAAGTTAACATGACCCTTAATTAACCGGATAGAGTGGCTAACAGTTAACATGAACCATAATTAACCGGATAGAGTGGATAACAGTTAACATGACCCATAATTAACAGGATAGAGTTGATAACAGTTAACATGACCCTTAATTAACCGGCTAGAGTGGATAACAGTTAACATGACCCTTAATTAACCGGATAGAGTTGATAACAGTTAACATGATCCATAATTAACCGGATAGAGTGGCTAACAGTTAACATGACCCTTAATTAACCGGATAGAGTGGCTAACAATTTACATGACCCATAATTAACCGGATAGAGTGGCTAACAGTTAACATGACCCATAATTAACCGGATAGAGTGGCTAACAGTTAACGTGATCCATAATTAACCGGATAGAGTGGCTAACAGTTAACATGACCCATAATTAACCGGATAGAGTGGCTAACAGTTAACATGACCCGTAATTTACCGGATAGAGTGTACTGCTATATCCAGTTAACACAGCCAGGTGAATACAGTGGCTAACAGTTAACATGACCCGTAATTAATTAACTGGATAGAGTGGCTAACAGTTAACATGACCCGTAATTACCGGATAGAGTGTACTGCTATATCCAGTTAACACAGCCGGGTGAATACAGTGGCTAACAGTTAACATGACCCGTAATTAACCGGATAGAGTGGCTAACAGTTAACATGACCCATAATTATCCGGATAGAGTGGCTAACAGTTAACATGACCCATAATTAACCCGGTTAGAGGATAACAGTTAACATGACCCGTAATTAACCGGATAGAGTGGCTAACAGTTAAATGACCTGTAATTAACCGGATAGAAAGCTAACAGTTAACATGACCCGTAATTAACCGGATAGAGTGGCTAACAGTTAACATGACCCATAATTATCCGGATAGAGTGGCTAACAGTTAACATGACCCATAATTAACCGGATTGAGGGGATAACAGTTAACATGACCCGTAATTAACCGGATAGAGTGGCTAACAGTTAAATGACCTGTAATTAACCGGATAGAGAAGCTAACAGTTAACATGACCCATAATTAACCGGATAGAGAGGCTAACAATTTACATGACCCATAATTAACCGGATAGAGTTGATAAAAGTTAACATGACCCATAATTAACCGGATAGAGTGGATAACAGTTAACATGACCCATAATTAACCGGATAGAGTGGCTAACAGTTAACATGACCCATAATTAACCGGATAGAGTGGATAACAGTTAACATGACCCATAATTAACCGGATAGATTGGATAACAGTTTACATGAGCCATAATTAACCGGGATGAAAATACGGTAGTTACTAGTTGACTGGGTTAAATAATACTAACTCCTTATCCAACTTCCTTTATCCAAACATTTACATAACAAATTTACACTTTCATTTCAAACAGTATTTCTCACACTTGAATTCATTTCCGTTTTTTTACAATTATTTACTATCATTCAACATTGTTTCTGAGGGTTCCATTCAATTAGGCCTACATTTGTTTTTTTTTTAATTATTTACTAACATTTCAACAGTATTTCTCAAGCTAGGTTTCATTTACAAATCATTTACAATCATTTACCAAGTGCTCAGTTGTATTTCTAGGGCTTGAATTCATTTACAATTTACAGTCATTTACAACTGATCTAACGTAATGGCAGATGTCACGAGTGAATGTTATTATGTCAAGTTCTTTTACACTGTCTCATTTATGGTAATTTACATTGTTATTTATTTTTATTTACATTGTAATCTGGGTAAATATATAGCAACATATTTAGGTCCGTAATTTTCAGAGATAAACGTTTGCTGTTATTCATTATACTTATGATGACTCGCCCATCCTCTGTTATAGTGGGAAATATCTTTAGTGAGAATGATTGTATGATGATAATAATAGTAATAATAATAATAATAATATAATAATATAAATATACAGTAGTTATTGTTATTATTATTATTATTATTGTTGTTGTTATTATTATTGTTGTTGTTATTGTTATTATTAGTTATTTTTACTATTATTGGTATTATTATTATTATTATCATCATTATTATTATTATTATTACTGTTATTATTACTATTTTTATTGTTATTATTATTATTATTATTATTATTATTATTATTATTATTATTATTATTTATTTATTTTTTTATTTTCATTTTTATTTTTTACCTTGACGGACACTTGATAACGATAGAACAATAATTATTCCACAGGTAGGGTATTTTTTGTAGTGTTTCCTCATCAGGTGGTTTAGGATTCACAAAGGTTCGAACGGTGAATATTCTTCGTAAGTGAATCTCAAAAGGTATCGTTGAGTTCTATCATTAACCTCACACTATATTAACCTCAATTAACGTTCACTAAGCACCAGTTAAGACCTCCAAAAAGAATAATAATGTACTGAATCATTTTGAGAAGTTTTATTCTCTCTGAGTACTTATATAACGTACAGTATATATTATAGGTATATAGAGTTCCAGTGTAAATTGTTAAGGATGTCTTTGAAGGATTGTTTGTTGTAATGTAAACCTGAAATCAATCAGTTGAGAATCATTCTTATGTCTTCAAGTTACGAGGAATATTTATTTATCGTAATTTTTTATTTTATTTATTGAGAATCTGGAACCGGGAGATTTGTTGACTGAATTTTTTTTTTACATTTTATTATTATTTATTTATTTATGTCCGAAGATCATCACTCGCCGAGGTATATATACAGTAAGTTACGTAGGCCTATATACATTATAGTTGAATATGTGTACTGTATATGTAAGTGGACGTGCAGCACTTTAATAATATTGTAATGCTTATAATTTATCTAATACAGATCTTGGTATTATGTGTGTATGTAGTTTGTATTATAGAATATTATCAAATAAGGGTTTTTGTTATTTTATCTTGGGACACCCTGTATTAGATCGCTTTAATCCATTCAGGCTGAAATTACCGATACGCTTGAAGGTTCATAAGCGGGTCATTATTTCTGTTCAAAAGTTCATGGAGTAATTATGTCGGCGACCTTAACACCACAACTATACACTGCAGCTGTGGAGTAAATCATCTCACTTGTTCCTTTATAATTGGAAACTTGACCAAATTAGTTGAGGAAAATGAAATGATGTGAATTAACATTATGGAATATTGATCACAATTCATTACGATTTATCTACTTTACTGCAGGGATACGTTAAAGATATCGTTCATGTTTGTTATAAATTTAGGCTTGGGATAATTATGCATTTGCATATGTGCATATGCAAATACATATTTAAGCCATTTTTTAGTTAAAGTGCATATTCATATTTTTTTGGTTTTATAAGGCATATATTTGGAAAATTTCAAAATATTATCAAACATTCTTCAACCTCAAGGGTAAAAAAATTCGCGAGCCTAACAGCAACGCCGGGGCAGAAATTACTGATATTTGAAATATAAAAGTCCATTTTATTGCACTAAAACAAAATCGAAAATACGCGATTTTGTTTTAGTGTCATAATATCCAAAAGGAACATACTTAAGTGACGTTTGTATAGCTCAACATTAGGCTGTGGTTAGCTAGGCCGTGATTGGCTGGTAAGTGGACATGAACTGAACGTGATGGGTTCGTGTTCAGCCAGGCAGGGTATAGATGCACGGGCTCCACCAGTTCCCTCCTGACACTCTTTTGTTCTTCTATTTTCTTTAAAGGAAAATACTTTTTTCAGTATTGTTTAATAAATTACTTTATGTCAATATATTTTTTTTGGTATTTAATCCTTCTTTAAAAAATCCTACTTCGGCGACATCCTGTCTGGGAAAGTGAATTGACTGAGAAAATGTACAGAAAAGGAGTTATTAACTTAGTAGTTATTATTTATTAACTTATTTTAAAGTGCATATTTAAGTGCATATTTGCATGCATATTTATCCATTTTTAAGTGCATAATTAGCCTAAGCCTAGACTTATAATAATCGCCAAGGTTAAGATTACTTGTACCGCTACCATGCTGTAGCCTAAGTACACTGCGGGAATAAAAGCTTGTTAAATGTAGTTCTAATGACCGTGTGTGTGTGTGTGTGTGTGTGTGGACCATAACAGCACGTTGATGATGGTCAGTATGAAGTAACAATTATGGTACCTTGGGAATAGTTACTCTTAATTTATAACACACACGTTGATAGCATCTTACTGCCTCTGGTGTGTAGATACTGAGTACATAGTATTTCGGGGTGGGGGAGGAGATGGTGAAAGTTGGGCTGGGAGGAGATGATAGGTTAGGCTGGGGGGGAGGAGATGTAGGTTAGGGTCGGGGGAGATGGTAGGCTAGGGGTAGGGGAGGAGATGGTAGGTTAGGTCGGGGGGAGGAGATGGTAGGTTAGGGGTAGGGGGAGGAGATGGTAGGTTAGGTAGGGGAGGAGATGTAGCTAGGTCGGGGAGAGGAGATGGTGGCTTAGGTGGGGGAGGAGATGGTAGGTTGTGGGCCGGGGGAGAGGAGATGGTAGGTTAGGTAGGGGAGGAGATGGCAGGTTAGGTAGGGGAGATGTAGGTTAGGGTCGGGGGAGTGAGATGAAATAGATAGGGGAGTGAGATGGTAGGTTAGATAGGGAGCAGGATGGAGGTTAGGGTGGGGAGCAGAGAGAGGTTAGGTAGGGGAGTGAGATGTAGGTTAGGTCGGGGAGGAGATGGTAGGTTAGGTCGGGGAGGAGATGTAGGTTAGGTCGGGGGAGATGGTAGGTTAGGTCGGGGGAGATGGTAGGTTAGGTCGGGGGAGATGGTAGGTTAGGTCGGGGGAGGAGATGATATGTTAGGTAGGGGGAGATTTTGAATGGATTGTGTAAATATTCCAAATATGTTATAAAGGTACTGTAGTTAATCAGTTGGGGCAGTACAGTATACAGGTTAGGGTTATTTGGCCAAACCCCGTAACACACACACTCAATGAATGAAACTTTTGAACAGTGATAATAATTACCCAACACCATTTAGTTATTTCGAAAATTCATGTTTTTTGTCAGTTAGTTTTGTTAGTTTCATTTTGATAATAACCAAAGTAACGTTGTTTAGTGCGTCAACTCTTGTCACTTGTACTGTACTCTAATCTCTGTGCTTTAACTTAGAAAGAAAATATTCAGAAACAAAATATTACCGTATGTTACAGGTACAGTCTTGACCTGTATGGTAGACTGACAGATAAAGAGAAAGACTAGTTAACAGTGTCACCTCAGCCGTCCTAAGGTTCTCTGCCGCTCTTTATTTTTCCAAACATTTTACTTGTGTGGTGTAGCTTCGTCCTCTTCTGTTGCACAATATGTCTGTTTTACAAGTTCGTTATATATATATATATATATATATATATATATATATATATATATATATATATATATATATATATATATATATATATATATATATATATATATATATATATATATATATATATAGTTCAATAAGATAATTAATATTGTTTTATCAGCCTCCTATTATTAATGAAAATTTGATTCTAGAAAGTTCTATAGCTAATTTCGCGATCAGCCATATAATTGATATATAATTGTATATTATATTTTCAAAATTCATGCACACACATAAGGACACACACACATACAGTATATATATATATATACATATATATATATATATATATATATATATATATATATATATATATATATATATATATATATATATATATATATATATCATTATTGCAGCATTTACGATAATTATGTAACATCACGCAGTTAATAATGATTTCCGAATATTAATATGATGATAAATATTGTTATTTATGTATACTGCCCAAGTATCAACTCGACTTAATCCCAAGTTGAGTGAAACATGTGTACCCAACCTCGACACAGTACAGTACACTGTCACTGTATCCGTGTGTCCATGACTGATGTTTACTGAAAGAACATTTCAGAACTTCCATCGTCCTTAGATATCATCATCATCATCATCATCATCATCATCTTGGCTCAGGTATAGTTTATTAATCAGTGATATTCATCCGCTGTACTCCTCAAGGTTGGGAATCAGTGCAGGGATAAGTGTGTGGCGTCAGGTGTTGTATGGGAGAGGGTGTGTGTTAGTTACTGTGTGGGAGAGGGTGTGTGTTGGTGCATGTGGGAGAGAGTGTATGTTGGTTACTGTGGGGAGAGGTGTGTGTGTTGAATTTTTCTGTGTGGGAGAGGGTGTGTTGGTGCACAGTGGCCAGGGGAGGGGTGTGTGTTAGTTACTGTGTGTGTGCAGGGGAGAGGGTGTGTGTGTTGTGGTGCACTATGTGTGGGAGGTGTGTGTTGGTGCTGGGAGAGAGGGATGTGTGTTGGTTACTGTGTGGGGAGAGGGGTGTGTGTTGGTTACTGTGGCAGGAGAGGGTGTGTTGGTTCTATGTGGGGAGGGTGTGTGTTGGTTACTGTGTGTGGAGAGGGTGTGTGTGAATTTTGTGTGGGAGGGTGTGTTGGTTACTGTGTGGAGAGGTGTGTTGGTTACTGTGTGGCTGGGGAGAGGGTGTGTGTTGGTTACTGTGTGTGGGGAGAGGTGTGTTGGTTACTGTGTGGGAGAGGGTGTGTGTTGGTGCTGTGGGAGAGGGTGTGTGTTGGGAAGGTGGTGTGTGTGTGTTGAATTACTATGCTGAGAGGTGTGTTGGTTACTGTGTGGGGAGGGTGTGTGCACAATGTGTGGGAGAGATTGTGTGTTGGTGCTGTGTGTGTGGGGAGAGGGTGTGTGTTGGTTACTGTGTGGAGAGGGTGTGTGTGTTGGTTACTGTGTGTGGGGAGAGGGTGTGTTGGTTACTGTGTGCAGGGAGGGGTGTGTGTGTTGGTTACTGTGGGGAGGGTGTGTGTTGGTTGCTGTGTGGGAGAGGGGTGTGTTGGTTACTGTGTGGGGAGGGTGTGTGTGTGTTGGTTACTGTGTGTGGCAGGAGAGGGTGTGTGTGTTGGATACTGTGTGGGAGGGTGTGTGTTGGTTACTATGTGGGAAGGGTGTGTGTGTGGACTACCTGTGTGGAGGGGTGTGTTAGGTTTGTGTGGGAGAGGGTGTGTGTTAGTTACTGTGTGGGAGAGGGTGTGTGTTAGTTACTGTGTGGGAGAGGGTGTGTGTTAGTTACTGTGTGGGAGAGGGTGTGTGTTAGTTACTGTGTGGGAGAGGGTGTGTGTGAGTTACTGTGTGGGAGAGGGTGTGTGTTAGTTACTGTGTGGGAGAGGGTGTGTGTTAGTTACTGTGTGGGAGAGGGTGTGTGTTAGTTACTGTGTGGGAGAGGGTGTGTGTTAGTTACTGTGTGGGAGAGGGTGTGTGGTTACTGTGTGTGGGAGAGGGTGTGTTGGTTACTGTGTGTGTGGAGGGTGTGTGGTTACTATGTGGGAGGGTGTGTGACAGTTACTGTGTGGAAGAGGGGTGTGTTTTAGGTACTGTGGGGAGGGTGTGTGTGTTGGATTACTGTGTGGGAGGGTGTGTGTTGGGGTGTGTGTTAGTTACTGTGTGGGAGAGGGTGTGTGTGAGTTACTGTGTGGGAGAGGGTGTGTGTTAGTTACTGTGTGGGAGAGGGTGTGTGTGAGTTACTGTGTGGGAGAGGGTGTGTGTTAGTTACTGTGTGGGAGAGGGTGTGTGATGGTGAGGAGGGAAGGGCCACGCCGTGTAGTAGTAACGAGTGAACTGATCATACTGTATATTGCTTTCTGGCTGTACATTATAATTATAATTTAATTTGGCCTAAATTAACTTTTCACCGGTGATCAACATTTACATGTTATAGGGTTTTATCAAATGTTACACTTGATTTTTTGAGAAACTGAATAATGTACAAGTTATGGAAATATGTGTAATATAAAATATCGATAATAAATACTGTAGTGAAAAATATGCTGATATTGGTAACACATAAAAAAGGAATAAGTAAACCAGTTTAAAAGGTTCTACTTTACTTTGAGAGAGCAAGACAAGTGTAATACTGTTGACACAGGTAACAGGCAGTTTACATGAAGTTTTAATGACATAGTTAACAGTGCCACGTCGTGTGGGATCTACTGGCCGGAGTCTAGTGCCTTGGGTAGTGGCACCGAGAGACTGATATGGGTGGCGTGTGTTGAAGTAGAAGTGTGGGCGTGGGTTGGGTAGGGCGTCGAGACGGTAGTGAGGACATGGGCGGGCTGGGTCGTACTCGGGGTGATGGAGAGCGGGACGACAGGTCGCTGCTGGCCGGTGGTTGTTGGGGACATGTTGAAATGAGGAGCTTTTGATGAGAGAGCGTCCACGGAGCTGTCGCTGGTGATGTATGGTGTGTGGAGGGTGGTGGTTGGGGCGGCCCGAGGCCACCCTCCTGCCGCCCAACACCCAGGGGATGACGGTTGGCCGCCCACACCGCTATGACCTTCTTCTGAACGTCCCTCTGGCTGGGTAACCTCACTCTTGATGACGCAAGAGGGGCTCCCATGGTCCTCCCCGACCTGCAGTCTCTGTCTCTCTTTGTGGCAGTGGTCCTCGAGGTCATGCAGGATGTGGTGATCTTTCGCTACTTGTAGGAGATGACTCTTGCTGACCTGTAAATGGTGGTTGGCCTCACTCAACAGGTGTTGGTCGGTGCTCACCTGGAGGTGTGGTGTCGGGCGGGGTCGTGGGTGATGCTCACCCAGCTGGAGCTGAGAACTGCCTATCTGGAGGGGCTGGTCCTCACCCACTTGCAGGTGCTCCTCCTTGATCACCTGCTGCAGATGGTTTTCAGTAACCTTTGACCGTGTGTCTTCGCCCATCTGAAGGCGGTGCTCGTCTGTTACCTTTAAGCGAAGGTCGTCGCCGAGGTGCAGATGGTGCTCTTGACTCACCTGGTGACGGTGGCCGCCTATATGAGCACTGCTGATCTCCATACAGTGGTCGTCCACCAGACCGTCGCCGTCGTCATCGTCGTGGTGTGGCAGCGGACGGTCGGGCGCTAATAAACTTAGGACGTCGAACTGGCGTTTTGGTCTCGTAAGACGGAGACTTGCGTCCATGTTGGGCGTGCGAGAAGTGACGGGCGGGGCGGAGGTATCTTGGGCGGGAAGCTCGAGGGTGGGTGTATCGTTGGAGGAAGGTAGAGCTGGAGGTGGGGGCGACAGGGTTTCGGGTTCGGAGTCGTCGTCGACGGCCAATCCCAGGTGCTTCCTGACGCGGCGCTGAGCTCGCCGTCGGCGGAAGTCTCCTCGCCGGAAGTCGTCGATGTTAGCAGGATGGATGGCCCAGTAGTGGCCCTTCCCGTTGGCTGAACGACCTGACTTCATGAAGCAGTCGTTGAGGGAGAGGTTGTGACGGATGGAGTTGCGCCAGCCTGTGCCCCGAGACCTGAAGTACGGGTAGTGGTCCAAGATGTACTGGTAGATGTCGCTCAGGATCAACTTCTTGTCGGGGCTGCTGAGGATGGCCATGGCGATGAGGCCGATGTAGGAGTGTTGGGGCTTGGGCTCCTCTGGTCCCCGGGGCAGCAGCATCCTGGGGTCTAGGAGCCTGTAGCCGTAGAGGGGATGGGGCGGGGGGTATGAGGCTGGGGGCATCTGAGTGGATGCCCCACCCATCAAACCTCCCCCGAGCGCCATAGACCCCAGGCCGCCCATCATTGGCATGCCCAACCCTCCCATAAAGTTGCCGCCCATACCGGCCTCCTGAAGATGGTGGTGGTGGATTGAGAGCGGAGGTCTAGCCCAGGCCAGACCAGCCGAGGCCAGACGCAGCCGCTCGGCCAGGGCCAGCTGGTACAGCAGGCGCTGCTGGTCTGTGGGTACAGCCACCGCGTGGGCGTCGCTCAAAGGCGGAGGTTTGACGGCCACGGGCGCCACCACCGTAGGCGGCGATACCGAGGACTCACGCCCACACACAGAGTCCATGCCTGGGCTGGCTGGTCGTGGGGACATCACTCGCACTCGTCACTGTGTTAGTCGTCACTGCCGGGGAGTGAGCGACATCCACTATCCTGCTCACCCTCCGCTGCTCTGATCTTAAGCTTGTGTTTGGCCTCGACCGCAGTATAAGAGGAGGTATCTCCGGCCCGCCCCTTTACAGCCCGACTCCTGTTTCTGGGCTAGCCAATCACCGGGCAGGTGGGCGGAGTCATGAAGAGTGGGCGGAGCTCGGGAGAGGGTGGTGGTGGTGGGAAGGTTGATCCGGCCTCCAAGCTCTAGTCCTCTGTCGAACCACATAATAGTAGGGGCGTCGGCCACACCACCAAGCGCGCCACCCCACGCCTCCCTCCCCTCCTCCTCAACACTTGCCTCTTCTATTTACCTGTATCTATAAAATTATTTCCAGCCTTAGTGATCATCATCCACATTACCCACCATCACGTCACATGGTACCAGTGAGGCAACATGGCCACAACACTGGCCTTATAACACTGTCAATAATAATTTCAATTTAATACCCAAGTACTGCAAGTCTACCGGTTATAAATAATAAATAAATCAATATATTTATAATTTTAACAGTATATTTTTAACACACACACACACACACACACACACACAAATACATTTCACTTGGGAGGAGGCAGGAAGTGACTGGTGGTATTAACACACACACACGGAGTACTCTGAGGACTCAACCTAAACACACTTGGTTATCACTAGAGGAGTGAGTACTGTAGGGGGTGGTGGAGCACAATCTGTGTACTGAGGCACTATGTCACACCTAGCTGAGGGAGGGAGGGAGGGACCAGCCATGGACGGTGTACACACTGCCACAGTACTCCAACATATTAACCTGCAGGTATTTTGACGGCCTAGTAACCAGGTGTTTTGTCAGGCCAGTCACCAGGTATTTTGAAGGGCCAGTTACCAGGTATTTTGAGGGCCAGTTACCAGGTGTTTTGGCGGCCAGTAACCAAGTGTTTTAACGGCAAAATATCCTGGTGTTTTGATGGCCATGTACCAGGTGTTTTGACGGCCAATTAACCTGGTGTTTTGACGGCCAATTAACCTGGTGTTTTGACGGCAAAATATCCTGGTGTTTTGATGGCCATGTACCAGGTGTTTTGACGGTGTTTTGACGGCAAAATATCCTGGTGTTTTGATGGCCATGTACCAGGTGTTTTGACGGCCAATTAACCTGGTGTTTTGACGGCCAATTAACCTGGTGTTTTGACGGCAAAATATCCTGGTGTTTTGATGGCCATGTACCAGGTATTTTGACGGCCAATTAACCTGGTGTTTTGACGGCAAAGTAACCTGGTGTTTTGACGGTCAATTAACCTGGTGTTTTGACGGCAAAGTAACCTGGTATTTTGACGGCTAAGTAACTAGGTGTTTTTGACGGCAAAATATCCTGGTGTTTTGACGGCCATGTCTCAGGTGCTTTGACGGTCAATTAACCTGGTGTTTTGACGGCCAATTAACCTGGTGTTTTGACGGCCAATTAACCTGGTGTTTTGACGGCCAATTAACCTGGTGTTTTGAGGCCAAGTAACCAGGTGTTTTAACGGCAAAATATCCTGGTGTTTTGACGGCCATGTCTCAGGTGCTTTGACGGTCAATTAACCTGGTGTTTTGACGGCCAATTAACCTGGTGTTTTGAGGCCGAGTAACCTGGTGTTTTGAGGCCGAGTAACTAGGTTTTCTATATCTATCTATCTACACATAACATCTCGTTTTCATTGTTCTGTTCAGTTTTATAATATCGTTCTAAATTCATTAACATTCACAAGTTACTTATTCAAATCACTCTTATAATAAAACAATTCCCTTGATTTCCCAGTCACAGTTTCCAATCAAGTATGAATAACAATAATAATAATAATAATAATAATAATAATAATAATAATAATACTACTACTACTACTACTACTACTACTACTACTAATAATAATAATAATAAAATAATTATAACAACAACAATAATAATAATAATAATAAAATAATTATAACAACAACAATAATAATAATAATAATAATTATTATAAAAAAAAATAATAATAATAAAATAATTATAATAATAACAATAATAATAATAATAAAATAATTATAATAACAATAATAATAATAATAATAAAATAATTATAATAACAATAATAATAATAATAATAAAATAATTATAATAACAATAATAATAATAATAACAATAATAATAATAATAAATAACAACAACATTAACAATAAGCGTTGATAGTCCTAAATTATTGCACCTGACTATTAGACACCCCCGTTTATTTCACCTGAAGATTAACTCCCCTAGTGCTAACCTAACCTAATGTACCTTAACCTAACCTAACCTAACCTAACCTAATGTACCTTAACCTAACTCCCTCGTAGCGTTAGGGTGTCTAATCTTCAGTTGAACCCATTTATAGTATTCGGTTATACCATAAAATAATATTTACATACACTAAGAGTTTTTATATTTGATAAATAATACATACGTTGCTCTTTCAAATAACTGTCAAAATTTTTAAATGCGCCGTTTGATATTGTCCTTAAATATTTACCTATAGTAACTTGTTTAAATTATTTCCAAATTATTAAGACAATAATTTGGACATCTTAGTCGAAATACATCAATAATTTTTAACTCATTTTCTTGTTCTTCACACAGCCAAAACTCCTAACGTAACTGAACGATAAATTACGACGCTAATAATAATAATAATAATAATAATGATGATAATAACAATGCTAATACTACTACTACTACTAATAGTTATTTTAAGTTATTTAGTAAGCAGCGACCAGGCATTAAAAATTTCACACCAATACATTCCATCTACATTTTCTCTTAGGTGTTACGAGCCAAATAAAACCAAAGTTAATCTCTAAGTCAATATGCATGAGAAAATTAGCTTTTTTTAGGGGGATATATTTTTTTTTCTTTTAATCAGTGTAGTGGATGTAGTTCTTTTAACATAACCTCCCCCCTCTTCACAGCTTCCCCCTTCTCTCCCCTTTCCCCTCCTCTCCCTCTCCCTTTTCCCCTCCTCTCCCTCTCCCCTTTCCCCTCCTCTCCCTCTCCCTTTCCCCTTCCTCTCCCCTTCCCCTCTCCCTCCTCCCTCAGATAACATTCACCATTGATCATTTTACGGCAAAAAAATCGCTTCATTGGCGGGTCATTTCTTTTATTTTTTATTTATTTATTGTATTTTTAATTTTTACTTAGGCGTCATTTTCATTAATACCTTATTAGCGATTTTCTGCCAGAACAAAATACTTCTATTAACTGAAATAATCGTATAATTTAAGCCCACAAATTCGACTTTGATGGCGGGGAATAAAAAAAATGTTTGGTTTCAATACGTTCGGGACGCCTTTGTTTTGGGAGCTTCATCCGGTGGAAAATTGTTGTGTGGGGGAGTGGTGTGTCGGGGGTTGAGACTTGGCCAGGAAAAGAACTACAGGATGAGAGAGACGGGGAGGGGGGAGATTAGGTTCGTCATTTTTCAGACTTGGAGCAGTGGGAAAAACCAGGATAATTGAGAGAGAGAGAGAGAGAGAGGGGTTAGGTAATGGAAGGTTAGGTTAGGTTACATTAGGTCAAGATATGTTAGGTTAGGATGGGTCATGGGAGGTTAGGTTGACTTAGGTTAGAGTAGATTAGGTTTGATCCTGAAAGATTAGATTAGGTTATGGCAAAGTAGGTTAATTTAGGTCAGCTTGGTTATACATATAAGTGTATGGATAGCTTAAGGTGCATTGAATAGATATACAGGAACATAAGAACATAAGAATGGTGGAAGCTATCCAGCGTATTCGAGTTAATGATGATATTTGGGAACTTGTTCCACTCATCCACTACTCTATTTCCAAACCAATGTTTACCTATTTCGCGCCTAAATCTAAATTTGTCTAATTTAAAACCATTGTTACGAGTTCGTTCCTGGTTGGATAGTTTGAGTACCTTTGTTATATCACTTTTGTTTAGCCCTGACTTCCATTTATACGCCTCTATCATATCACCCCTCACTCTACGTCTCTCGAGGGAGTGCAAATTAAGATGCTTTAACCTGTCTCTGTACTCAAGGTTCCTAATGCCCGGGATTAGTCTTGTCATTCTCCTTTGAATTCTTTCTAAGGATTCTATATCCTTTCTGTAGTACGGTGACCAGAACTGAATTGCGTAATCCAAGTGAGGTCTCACAAGCACGAGATATAGTTTTAGGATGACCTCTCTAGTCTTGTAACTAACACTCCTTTGTATGAACCCAAGTACTTTGTTTGCCTTGTTTCGAGCAACACATTGTTGTCTTGGTTTAAGACTCCTACTTATCATTACTCCTAAATCTTCTCACAGTCGGATTTCTCTATAACATAAGAACATAAGAATGGAGGAAACTGCAGCGGGCCTATTGGCCCATACTGGGCAGTCCCATGTACACCCAACCCCTTATCGCTCATATATCCATCCAACATATGTTTGAAGCTCCTCTTCACGGTGCATTTCTTCAGTTACGAAGTGTCCATGACTTTGACCATAAAAAAAACACCCTTACATTTTCCCTGAACGTGGAATTTGGGGTCTGAAGAGGCCATCCTCTCTAATACCTACGACTGCAGCCCAGCGCTGCTTGAAACTAGTGACGTCCTGGTTCTAGAGAAATAAAGTTATCTCAACTATTATAGCAGAACTTTAAACTTTTATTACAAATTATACATACAGTATCACTCTACGAATGTGGCAGAGTGTATTTCTTGTGTTTGCCCAGAACCGTCAACTCGTCCATTCGCAGACATTTCTCTGTTATGATGTGAAGTACCTTAGAACTGTCTAAGCTACTAAATAATAGTGAAATTCCCGACAGTTTTTGACGTGTTTTGAATGAGTTTGATCATACCTAACCTAACTAGGTAATTATTCATGACTAACCCGCAGCCAAAATTGACACTGCTGTAGGTTGATCAAATGTGTTAAAAAATGGTTATTTCTAAAATAAAAGTAACATAACCTTTGTGGGTATGAAAACAGACCAAACCAACCTAGCCAACCTGGACGTGAGATCATGTGGCTGCATAGGCGCTTCAGCTGCCCAGGCCGCAGAGTGATTTATTGTGAGGCGGGAAACGTTGAGCCACGGCGTTGAGGAAGTGATGAACAAACTTCTTTTCAGTCAGAAAGCACAGGGATTCCCGCCGTGTGGACAGTCTCTATTTAAAGGAACAATGCCGTGGTCTTTGAACAATTGAAGGGTCTCGGTGTCTTTATCCCTAAATTCGCAAATTATGTCTATATAAGACCGGTGACAACCTCCACACATCATGCTGAAAATGAAACCGCCACGAGCCCGGGGAACAGCGCCGCAGCATAGCGAAGCCTCATTACCGCCGGGAAGACAAATTAGAGAGCACCTAGGCTCCTAAATATCTACAAAACGAAACATATGCACAAGAAATGATTACCATATCAGAACTCGCTGATGAAAATAAAGTAAGAAAATAAACAGTAATACAAATAACTAGTCCGCAGGTTAGTCCCATGTATTAACCCCTAACTAACCAACCTAACCTAACCTAGCCACAGAACCCAGGAACTACATCAAACCTAACCTAAATTCCTAAGACTCCCCGGATGACCGAAACTATAATAATACCAAAATATCTAAGTTACAGTCCAACTCGGCCCGTTGTTCATCTAATATCTGGTGTCTCTGTTTACATCTCCCAGACTAAGTACTTTACATTTGTTCACATTAAACTTCATCTGTCATTTTTCAGACCATTCGAAATTTTTTTTTAGATCTTCCTGGAGTTTTGCGGAGTCCTCGTCAGATTTAATTACACGCCCTATTAGAGTGTCATCAGCAAATTTACTTATGTTGCTGTCTACGCCTATATATGTTTCGTTTATGTATATAATTAATAATGGTCCCAGTACTGAGCTTTGTGGTACTCCACTAGCGACGTTATCCTATCGGATTTAGTGCCGTTAATGCTTACTCGCTGTTTCCTGAAATGTGTGTATGTTAGGTAATGAACAGGTGTATGGGCTGGTAGGCGAATTTGTAGGAAAGCATGCTCGCCTGGCAAGCGAGCGCACCCGGGTCCAATCCCCGGGCAGGGTGAAACTATGAACAAGTTTCTTTACACCATTTGCCTCTGTCTACTCAGCAGTAATTGGGAACCTGAATGTTAATCGATTTGCGGATCGTATTCCGGGCAACCATTATTAGGTTAGGTTAGGTTGGTGATAAACTATAGATAAGCTAATTATTGGGTATTGGGTTAGTGAACCGTGACATGATCGACCACTGGATCCCTCTGGTGGGAAGAACAACAGTGACCAAGAAGAGTTCACTGACTGCGTTAAGCCGCTCTTGTAAATATAAATAAAACCCTAACAAAAGGTACATGTCAGTTAAGTCAGGAAAGGCAGGTATATGTCTGACTGAACCTAACCAGTAACTCGAAAGTAGAATAACCCGTAAGAGGTTGTCTGAGCTGTAAGGTAATTTATTCTCGCTATCGCCAGTGACAAGATAACAAAATAAACCCTGGGAGTGAACAAGTGACGTGGTGGGTTGGGCAGCATCACGGTCAGGGCCGCCACAGGGGTGGGCCGCAGCCGCACAATTAAACCCCCGGGAGCAAGCAGGGGGCAGGTGGGCGTGGGCGTGTTTGCAGAGGTCACGCCACCGCCCTGTATTGTCCCTCCGCTGCCCCCATCACCTGCCATCGTGCCACGCCCCTGCTGCCCTCTACCATCACCCTGCAACACCACCCCACACCCTCAGCCCGGGTCCACCCAATCATCCACCCTATAACGATCTATTATGGTCCCCTAACGTCCATGTTTACGTATTAAAAGCGATAATATCAAATCAATACCGCGGAAAAGTCTCGATAATCCTCTCCCGGCTCCACTATTGGAGTACTTAATCTTCCCGCCAAGCCGCGGCTAATCCCTGCCGGAGAGCTTCCGCTGACTTCATTATTTTGACGGGGTGACAATACCGCCTCGTCGACGCACAATACGCTACCAGGACGTGAACATTTAGCCGCTGAGGGAAGCCATTGGCATTAGTAGATGACTTAGTTGGAGTGGTAGTGAGGAATGCTAGGTATTTACACTCTCGGAAGGGGGGACGCATTCGTGGCTAGCAGTTGGCCAGAGAGCTTAATGGCCACGGGTATTGTGGCCTTACTCGTATCACCGTCATCAGCTACACGCGATCGAAGGCGCGACACAAATATCAGCGCTCACACGATGTAGTGCTTCTTGCTCTTGTCCTTCTTGAGTTATATGTTTGTGATGAATTCTTACTTGTATTGTCACCCTGGAAGACGCTCACCATCTTCATATGGCCTTGAACACATTCTATCGTCTTACACCCTAACACACAAACATCAGAACTTCCCGGTATTCTCACATATTACATTCTAACATTTCTGTATTCTAACGTTCTCACATCTTGCGCATACGTCCTAACAGTCTTCGATTCTACCATCCTTTCATACAACATTCACATAATTATTATTTTCAACCCTTCTAACATTCAACCATTATCAACATTCTCACACCTCGATATGTTAACATCTTTTCTTGTTGTTGTGTCTGGCGAGTCATTGACCTTTTTACTTCAGGGGATAAATGATATGTTACAGGAAAAAAGTCACAGAACCTAACCTAACCTAACCTATCCTATCCTAACCTAACCTAACCTAACCTAACCTAACCTAACCTAACCTAACCTAACCTAACCTAACCTATCCTAACCTAACCTATCCTATTTTATTACTTTAATGGTTAATGGTATTTGAATAACGTTTGACTTTTTTCTGTGACTTTTTTCCTGTGACTTCTTTCCTGTGACTTTTTTCCTGTGACTTCATTTCCGTTTATCCCCTCCCTATACTGTATCTCCATTCCTCCTCACTCTATTCCTACTCCTTATTCCCTCTATTCCTCTTCCTTTCTCCCTCTGTCCTTTCCTTCCTTCATCTATCTCCTATTTTCCCTCCTCTCGCTTTTACTCTTCTTCTTTTCCATCACTCCTCCTTCCTTCTCTCTTCCTCCATCTCTCCTCCGTCTTCCTTCTATTCCTCCTCCTCCTCCCTCCGTCCCTCTCACTCCACATTTTCCTTCTCTCTACCCTCCTCCTCCCTCCCACTCTCTTCTCTTTCATCCTCTCCTTGTCTTTTTTCCTTTTCTCCCTCCTTACTCCCCCTCTCTTTCCTCTCCCTCCTCCACTCCTTCCATCTATGTTTTTTCTCATCTTTCTTTCTCTCTCCTTTACCTTAATTGTCTTCGTAATTGACTGATGATTGATCCCTATCTCATCCGTCACCTTACCTGATCTTTGCTCTCTTACCTCACCTGGTTTAATCTTAACTTGCCTCACCTCATCTCACCTCACAGCATCTCTTCTCATCTCTAATATCATCCTCTTTACCCCATTCTCTCAACTCTCATTCCCCCTTTTATCATTATATCTAATTCTCTCGTTTATTTTCGTCTTCCCGATCTATCATTTTATCCTGCCATTCTTACCTGTTACCATATTTCTCCCATGTCCCCATTCTACCATTCGATTTTTTCTGCTCTCATTTTGCCATACTTCTACAGTTTTCTCATTGATAAGAACATAAGAATGGAGGAAACTGCAGCGGGCCTATTGGCCCATACTGGGCAGTCCCGTTTACACCCAACCCCTATTGCTCATATGTCCACCCAACCTATGTTTGAAGCTATCCAGCGTATTCGAGCTAATGATGAAGTTTGGTAACTTGTTCCACTCATCCACTACTCTGTTTCCAAACCAATGTTTACCTATCTCGCGCCTAAATCTAAATTTGTCTAATTTAAAACCACTGTTACGAGTTCGCTCTTGGTTGGATAGTTTGAGTACCTTTGTTATATCACCTTTGTTTAGCCCTGACTTCCATTTATACACCTCTATCATATCGCCCCTCACTCTACGTCTCTCGAGGGAGTGCAAATTTAAGGTGCTTTAACCTGTCTCTGTACTCAAGGTTCCTAATGCCCGGGATTAGTCTTGTCATTCTCCTCTAAATTCTTCCGGGGAGTTCTATACCCATTCTATAGTGCGGTGACCAGAACTGAACTGCGTAACCCAAGTTAGGTCTCACAAGCGCAGGTTTTGGTTTTAGGATGACCTCGCTAGTATTGTAACTAACACTCCTTTGTTTGAACCCATGTACTTTGTTAGCCTTGTTTCGAGCAAATGCACATTTTTCTCTTGGTTTAAGATTCCTACATATCATTACTCCTAAATCTTTCTCACAGTTGGATTTCTCTATAACAACGATGTTCATCTGTTATCTGGTTTCCCTGCTTCCATTTCTCAACCTGAGTACTTTACATTTTTCACATAAAATTTCGTCTGTCGAAGGCTTTATTAGCTAAAGTCGAGGTAAACCACATCATAGTCGTGTCCGTCCTCCACTGATTTGAAAACAGCTGAAAAGAATGTTAATAGATTAGTTAGACATGAACGTCCGCTTGTGAAGCCATGTTGGGAATCATTGATCAACTTGTGCTTCTCCAGGTGATTTCGAATTGAGTTTGTAAGTATTGCTTTCAGTAATTTGCAACACATCCCTTACTTTAGTTAAAACTACTATAACACATCCTTTATTTTATTTAATCTACCATAACACATCCCTTACTTTAGTTAAAACTGCTATAACACATCCCTTACTTTAGTTAAAACTACTATAACACATCCCTTACTTTAGTTAAAACTACTATAACACATCCCTTACTTTAGTTAATCTACCATAACACATCCCCCCTAGTTAAACTACCATAACACATCCCATCCCCTAGTTAAACTACCATAACACATCCCATCCCCTAGTTAAACTACCATAACACATCCCCCTAGTTAAACTACCATAACACATCCCATCCCCTAGTTAAACTACCATAACACATCCCATCCCCTAGTTAAACTACCATAACACATCCCAGCTCGTAGTTAAAACTTCTATATTGATTTCTTAGAATTATATTATTACTATCAAAACAAGTAATATTCCTGATTAAAGCTGTAGTGAAAATATATTAATTAAAAAATAATAGGTTTTTACACTGACGAGGAGACAGGAGGGGAGGGAAAAAATGAAATTACTTCCAGGAAAATAAGTCACCACCTGAATCGCACTTGGTGGAGAGCGCGCCAAGACTTCTCCCACCCAATTCTAATGAAACGGGATCCTTTAGAGAACTTTTTACTAGGTGTAAAAGGTGGAATTGAAAACTTTGCAATTAATTTACTGGAGGGAAGTAAAGTTTTGCAGACGGGAAGCCGGAGCATAATGAGATGTTTAATTAACTTTGCCCGGGCGACGGAGGAGCGCGTGACATATTTTCCAAGGTGGCGGTGTAATCAACTCCTGCTCTTCCTCCTCCTACTAGCCCAACATAATCCTCTTTTCTCCTCCCGAATCATATAGGAGAAACTCTGGTGCTCTATAATCCGCTGATTGGACGTTGATGAATAGTATTAAAAGTATAGTTCTGACAAATGAGGGAGTGAATAGATCGTCAGTATAATGCCACCTTAGAAGGGGAGAGAGAGAGAGGGATGGACCCCTCTCTTGCCACGCACATCATTTTATTAACTAATATTTAAAACCTCAGGATGGATGGTTAATGAAGACCTGTGTTGATATAAATAGTTGGAGGTACGAAGAAAGATAGTAATTCACGACTGTGGGTTATCCATTACAGTAGGAGATGACGATAACAACCTCTACTTCCATAACTTCTAACTCGATTGCCCTGGAGCGAGGCGCCAACGTACGCTCCGAGGAATTTCAACCCATTTTTCAGAGTTGTGACCTTGACCTTTTACCTATTGACTCCTCAAAAAACATACAGGTCTAGAGAATGTCAGGTTGAATGCATATAGCCAAGTATAAATGTTGTAATTCTCTCCGTTTTTTTAGTAATGGTGTGGATATACAGTACATGACGTTGAGTACGGATGTCACTCCTCTCTCTACCCACTTCTCTGTTGTCGGCATTAATAACTGAAGCCTGTGTGTGGCCGAGTGACTGGTGTACCTAACCTATCTTAACCTAACCTAACTCAAGTAACGCTAGGAAATCGAATCATGAGGTGAAATAAGTTGAGATGTCTAATCTTCAGGTGATCTGCTGCGGATTCCCCCCCCCCCTCCCTAGGCCGTTCCTGGTGTGTGAAGTATAAATATCATCAAGAGGAAATTCCTACGTTCAGATGTATTGCGTGACATTGATGAGTTGACAGGACCCGTCCCTGAGGCGTGGTGTGGTAACCTGCCATCCACCCTCTATGACCCATCGCCCCCTCCCCTCCCCTTCCGTCTCAATCACCCGTGTAGCGGGGCGTACTGTATACATGACAACATCCTTCCTTCCTTCTTTTTCTTCATTCCGCTTCCTTCTTTCCTTCAACCATTACTTCCCTTCCTTCAACCCTCCTTCCTTGCCTTCAACCCTCCTTCCCTTCCTTCAACCCTCCTTCCCTGCCTTCAACCATTACTTCCATTCCTTCAACCATTACTTCCCTTCCTTCAACCCTCCTCCCCTTCCTTCAACCATTACTTCCCTGCCTTCAACCTCCTTCCCTTCCTTCAACCATTCACTTCCCTGCCTTCAACCTCCTTCCCTGCCTTCAACCCTCCTTCCCTTCCTTCAACCCTCCTTCCCTTCCTTCAACCCTCCACCACCCTTCAACCCTCCTTCCCTCCTTCAACCCTCCTTCCCTCCTTCCATCCTCCTTCCTTCCTTCAACCTCCTTCCTTCCTTCAACCCTCCTTCCCCACCTTCGCCCTCCTTCCACCTTAACCCTCCTTCCCACCCTTCAACCTCCTTCCCTCCTTCACCCTCCTTCCCCTCCTTCAACCTCCTTCTTCAACCCTCCTTCCCACCCTTCAACCCTCCTTCCCTCCTTCAACCCTCCTTCCCTCCCTTCAACCCTCCTTCCTTCTTCCTCCTCCTTCAACCCTCCTTCCCTCCCTTCAACCCTCCTTCCTCTCCTTTAACCCTCCTTCTTCCCTCCTTCTTCAACCCTCCTTCCCACCTCCTTCAACCCTCCTTCCCTCCTTCAACCCTCCTTCCCTCCCTCCTCAACCTCCTTCCCTCCCTTCACCCCTTCAGCCTCCTTCCCTCCTTCAACCCTCCTTCCTCCCTTCAACCCTCCTTCCCACCCTTCAACCCCTCCTTTCCCTCCCTTCAACCCCTTCCTTCCACCTTCAACTCCTTCCCACCCTTCAGCCTCCTTCCTCAACTAACCTTCCTTCCCTCCTTCCCCTGCTTCCCTCCTTCAACCCCTCCTTCCCTCCTTCCCTCTTCAACCCTCCTTCCCACCCTTCAACCCTCCTTCCCTCCCTTCAACCCTCCTTCCCTCCCTTCCGCCCTCCTTCCCCTCCTTTTAACCCTCCTTCCCACCCTTCAACCCTCCTTCCCTCCCTTCAACCCTCCTTCCTCCCTTCAACCCTCCTTCCACCTCCCTTCAACCCTCCTTCCCTCCCTTCAACCCTCTTCCCCTCCCTTCAACCCTCTTCCTTTAACCCTCCTTCCCTCCCTTCAACCCTCCTTCCCTCCCTTCAACCCCTCCTTCCCACCATTAGCCCTCCTTCCCTCCTTCAGCCCTCCTTCCTCCTTCAACCCTCCTTCCCCTCCCTTCAACCCTCCTTCCCACCTTCAACCCTCCTTCCTCCTTCCCTCCTTCCCTCCCTTCAACCCCCTCCTTCCCACCCCTCCCCTTCCCTCCCTCCCTCGCCCCCTTCAACCCTCCTTCCACCCTTCAACCCCTCCTTCCCTCCCTTCAGTCCTCCTTCCCACCCTTCAACCCTCTTCCTGCCTTCAACCCTCCTTCCCTTTCAACTTCAACCATTCCTTCCCTTCCTTCAACCTCCTTCCACCCTTCAACCCTCCTTCCCTCCTTCAATCCTCCTTCCCTCCCTTCAACCCTCCTTCCTCCTTCAACCCTCTTCCCACCCTTCAACCCTCCTTCCTCCTTCTTCCTCCTTTTACTCCTTCGCCCTCCTTCCCTCGCTTCAACCCTCCTTCCCCACCCTTCAACCTCCTTCCCTCCTTCAACCCTCCTTCCTCCTTCAACCCTCCTTCCCACCCTTCAACCCTCCTTCCCTCACCTAGCCCTCCTTCCCTCCCTTCTTCCTCCTTCCCACCTTCAACCCTCCTTCCCTCCCTTCAATCCTCCTTCACCCTTCAAGCACTCCTTCCCTGCCTTCAACCCTCCTTCCCTTCCTTCAACCATTCCTTCCCTTCCTTCAACCCTCCTTCCCACCCTTCAACCCTCCTTCCCTCCAGCCAACCCCTCCTTCGATTCCTTTAACCATTACTTCCCTTCCTTCAACCCTCCTTCGTTCCTTCAACCCTCCTTCCCTTCCTTCAACCATTACTTCCTTCCTTCAACCTTCCTTCCTTCAGCCAACCCTCCTTCCGTTCCTTCAACCCTCCTTCCCACCTTCAACCCTCCTTCCCTTCCTTCTACCATTCCTTCCTTCCTTCAACCATTACTTCCCTCCCACTAACCCTCCTTCCCTCCTTCAACCTCCTTCCTCCCTTCAACCCTCCTTCCCTCCCTTCAACCTCCTTCCCTTCCTTCAACCCTCCTACCCACCCTTCGCCCTCCTTCCCTCTCTTCAACCCTCCTTCCCTCCCTTCAACCCTCCTACCCCTCCTTTTCATCCATTCCCTCACTCTCCCCTTCTTCCCCTTTTCCCTCCTTACCTTCCCTTCACTCCCTCCTTGCCTTCTTCCTCTTTCCCTTCCTCCTTCGTTCCCCTTCTTTCCCTCCTTCCTCCAACTCTCCTTCCTTCCCTTCCTCTTTCTCTCTCCCCTTCCTCTTAATAAACACGTACGTACTGCTCATAATAATGTGCTTTATCATAAACTATTCAAAGACTTCCTCACACTGTTAAGACTTCCTCCACACTATTAAGACTTCCTCACACTATTAGACTTCTCACACTGTTAAGACTTGCCTGCACACTGTTGGCTTCCTCCACACTATTGGAACTTCACTCACACTGTTAAGACTTCCTCACACTGTTAAGACTTCCTCACACTGTTAAGACTTCCTCACACTGTTAAGACTTCCTCACACTGTTAAGACTTCCTCACACTGTTAAGACTTCCTCACACTGATAAGACTTCCTCACACTGTTAAGACTTCCTCACACTGTTATGACTTCCTCACACTGTTAAGACTTCCTCACACTGTTATGACTTCCTCACACTGTTAAGACTTCCTCACACTGTTAAGACTTCCTCACACTGTTAAGACTTCCTTACACTGTTAAGACTTCCTCACACTGTTAAGACTTCCTCACACTGTTAAGACTTCCTTACACTGTTAAGACTTCCTCACACTGTTAAGACTTCCTCACACTGTTAAGACTTCCTCACACTGATAAGACTTCCTCACACTGTTAAGACTTCCTCACACTGTTAAGACTTCCTCACACTGTTAAGACTTCCTCACACTGTTAAGACTTCCTCACACTGTTAAGACTTCCTCACACTGTTAAGACTTCCTCACACTATGGTTTCCAGTTGTGTTTTTATACGGTTTATAAATTTAATTACCAACTGGAGATAGAACAATGAGGGAAAGGCTAAAAACAAAAACAAAAATCTATAAAAATAATGAATTAGGAAGACGCTAGGAGGGGCGTGTGGCGCAGGAGGACGCTAGGAGAGGGGCGTGTGGCGCAGGAGGACGCTAGGAGGGCGTGTGTGGCGCAGGAGGACTAGGAGGAGGGCGTGTGTGGCGCAGAGGGACGCTAGGAGGAGGGGCGTGTGGCGCAGGAGGACGCTGGGAGGGAGGCGTGTGAGACGGGAGGACCTTTGGGAGGAGGGCGTGTGGCCTGGGAGGGACGCTGGGAGGGCGTGTGAGCAGGAGGACGCTGGGTGGGGCGTGTGAGGGCAGGGGAACGCTAGGAGGGCGTGTGGCGCAGGGAGGACATGGGGGTGTGTGGCGTGGGGGGACGCTGGGAGGGGCGTGTGGGGCAGGGAGGGACCTTGGGAGGGTCTTGTGGCGCAGGCAGACGCTTGGAGGGGCGTGTGGGGCAGAGGTTTGCTGGGAGGGGCGTGTGGCGCAGGAGGGACGCTGGGAGGGCGTGTGGCGCAGGAGGACGGGGAGGGGCGTGTGGGCGCAGGAGGACGCTGGGGGGAGGGCGTGTGGCACAGGAGGACAGCTAAGAGGGCGTGTGGCGCAGGAGGGACGCTTGGGAGGGCGATGTGTGGAGCAGGAGGACTCCGCTGGGAGGGGCGTGTGAGGCAGGAGGTGCTAGGAGAGGGTGTGTGGCGCAGGAGAAACAGCTTGGAAGGGCGTGTGAGGGCAGAGGACTTAACTAGGAGGCGTGTGGCGCAGGAGGGCAACGGAGGGGCGTGTGGGGCAGAAAGGTTTTAGGAGGAGGGCGTGTGGCGCAGGAGGAAGCTAGGAAGAGAACTAGTAAGGAATTACACGCATCTACAGTACATACACGACATAATTTCCTCCCTATCTTGCCATACACTTCAGGTCGCCTGCAGTAAATGTTGGCATCTCCTCGCCTCCTGCGCCTCGCCACGCCACAACAAAAATCCAACGTGCTATATTTCAGATCTTATTGTGATTAAACTACACAAAAAAGTTTAGTTGAAATCTCTTGGGGGGTTTTAGTTTGTGTTATCGTGTTTACAACTCTCCGACATATAGACGCACGGACTGACATCATTTATATAAGCTGAGAGGAAGGGGGTAGGTGGGTTTGGTCATACGCTAGCGCTAATCTAACCTAACCTGACCTGACCTAACCCAACCTACGTTAGCGATTACCTAACCTAACCTAGCTTAATCTAGCGCTAACCTAACCTAACCCCTCTTTCAGGTTGGTTAATCTTTAAGTAATCCGTTAGAAATATCTGAAAAAAGGGGAAAAACATTAATACTGAAAAACGAAACATTATTGGTCAGCCAATCAGAACAGATGGATACTGAGAGAAGTCAGAGGGAAAAAGCTGCTTCACGATACACCATTTCTCAGGTCAAGAAACAGTAGAGAGAACAGATGGTGAGTACTTGTTAAAATGTTCCTCCTCCTGTGTGATGGTCAAACTCTTGCTGCTGGAGCTAGTATTTGCCGACGCTTGCTGAAAGGACAGTGATAGAATTTGCATTGATGGGTAAATATTAGTCACGTATCTTAATTACTTGGTGTGGTATTTGCGGCCACAACCTCAGAGACAGAGAGCCATCAAGAGGAGCTGGTTGGGTTAAAAGGCTTCTAGTATTTCTTTTTTATCGAAGTGATATTTTATTCTTTAAATATACGGCATATATATATATATATATATATATATATATATATATATATATATATATATATATATATATAAAACTTCAGCAATGGACTTGTTACGTGGAAAGTGTAGTTTCATAACGTTTCGAAAAAATCATTTTCCATCACCAGAGCCTAGAAAACAAAAAGTTTTGAAAAAGTTTTAAAAAATACAGGTGATATACAATAAAAACATAACATTATACGAAATTTTACCTTCCATAAAATTTAAAGAAAGAGCACTCCAATTTAAAACCGACAAAAAATGACGAGAGACCTACGTACAAAGCATAAAATCAGGAATAACAAAGTGTGAAATAAAAATATACAGGTGGTATTACCTTAATTCAAACGAGCCGGTCGGGCCCTCGGGCCACCCAGGGCGTGAATTTGTTTAACGTGTCTCACGCTCTTGTCTCTGAAGCCAGACACAAATATGCGTGCCTTGTTGACCGGGGTGTCAAGGTCAAACTGTTGTGGATCCCCTCTCACATAGGCCTCATAAAACATGACAGAGTTGATGCCCTCGCAAAACTCGCGTCTAACAAAGACACCGTTGAATACAATTTGGGTCTGTCAAAAAGAACCCTTAAAACTGTAATTAGGAAAGAACTTATTGATGAGTTTGACGCAAGCAGACTAGTGCAAACAGGCACTAGTCGATCCATAGGTTACCATGATGAGATGTATCAAGTGAAACATGTATATGGAGCAAGTAACAAGATCACTAGATTACAAGATGTTGTAACCGCTAGACTAAGGTTAGGATATAAGTACCTTTGGCAGTATGTTCCTCAAGCAGATGTAAACAAGACTAAATGTAAAGTGTGTGGCCAGACATATGGCCACACACTTGAACACTACGTCCTCGACTGTGTGAAGATAGAACCTTTTAGGGACAGGTCCAAGCACACTGTGTGTGAGATGGCACAACACTTCATCTCTAATGGCAAGATAGCCGACATATTAAGATTGTATCCACTTTTTTGCACTTAGTAACTATATCAGTTTTCATGTACAGAACCAAATACACAATGTGCTAGAACAGAACCAAATACGCAATGTGCTTGAATACTTCTCACGTAAATGTGAATAACAAAGTGTGAGGCCAGACATACTGCCTCACACGCCTGTACTCACGCATTTGTGAATAAGTTACCCTTTATGTATAGAACTAAACAAATAATGTAATTGAAATACTGTGTAATATTCAGTACCATAATATCCTGACAACGGGGGTTAATTATTATGACCCGTTGTAAATTCTACTCTGTAATCCTTTTGCGCTACCGCTCACAGGATGAGTGTGGGGTGCACAATAAAGTAGCCGCTGTAAGCGGCAAAGTAAAAAAAATAAATGTTTAAGGTGTACAGTAGAAGCTGTCGCCAACACAACAACCACACCCTAAGTTATCGAGCTGCCTGACCCAGTGTCAATGATAATTCCGAGAATTCCGGACAACTCACCAACTGCACTGGCTAACCATTACCCCAGAACACGATCCGCAAATTGATTAACATCCAGGTCCCCAATTACTGCTGGGTAGACAGAGACAAATGGTGTAAAGAAACTTGCCCAGAAACACACACACACACACACACACACACACACACACACACACACACACACACACAATTTGAGCTTTTCCCCATCTAGTTATTATATGTCTTATTTGTGTCACTTATGTTACTTGTATATTATTTGTAATTCGAAACCCATTCCCCAAATATGTAACTGTATATTTTCAGCCTTCTGGCTGCCAAGCTCTTTCAATAAACCGTTAATTATTATTATTATTATTTATCATAAACAAGCAGACAAGAATTTTTATTAAGCTGATTTAATAAGATGGATACAGACTATTACAAATGGGTGGGTTTTTGGGCGTGTGCAATAAAATAATAATAGTAATAATAATTAACCGTACCTTAGAGCAATGGCATCTGTGAATTCTTGTTTATTAAGACTGAAACCGTTTGTCCTTAACGGTAACGTTGTTAGCCAGTTCGAGGCGCCCACCTCCTGTGCTATAGCTACTTATTTTCTTCAAGTTCACTGACTGCTACTATTACTTTCACTATCACTCAATCCCACTACTATTACTACTACTACTCTTTTTTCTTTACTACTACTACTACTAATACTACTAATACTACTAGTACTAATACTTTTTTTTTTTTTTTAATAGTGGCCTCCAGCCTCCCCCATACCTTCGCCACCATTTATTTACCTTAATAATATTAAATGTCCTAATACGCAAGAAGCTATCCCTATCTGTGTTAAATTAGTTGAGCCCGCAGATCTATGCGGCATTCGAGTGACTGTAGCCTCATAGTCAATATCTGCAGCAGTTGTCCGGAGTAGGGGCAAAAGCTCTCACGTTCCCTGAGGCAGAGCAAAGCCGACCGAAGGAAGAGAAGGACAGTCGACATCTCATCCAGGCTGTAACATAACTTCTGGGCTGCTGCTTCTGTTCGGAGATCAACTCCGCGAGTCTGGCGTAGAAACATCTTGCACATGGGCCCATCCCACCAGAGGTTGTGAACACTAGAGGAGTGAAGCTGCCTTGATCAACATTTTGAATTCTCTCCCCATATGCCCTTCTCTTGTCGTTCTCGTTCCTCCTATGTGCAGCATCGAGAGCTAGGTTACGGTGACAAGCGGCCATGGGATCAAAAATCCTGATGTCGAAGAAAGCTCGCTGTCCCGGCGTCCAGAATCCTCGAGCACTGACGTCCACACGGGCTTCGTTAGATGTGTTTGAAGTCCTGTGTTGGAAGATCTCGCCATCCAATGGAAGGAGGGTCGGTTCTACCATGACGTCCCGGCAGATTTCCTTCAACATATTTGCTGTGAGATCCCTTAACTCGTCATGCCTCATGCATATGAAGCCCCCCTTCTTGCAGACCATGGCGTGATCGCCATCATAGGAAGAGCCACACACGCATTGGGAGGGCAAACCATCTACTGGCCAACCGTACCTTAGAGCAATGGCATCTGTAAATTCTTGTGTGTTAAGGCTGAAACCATTTGCCCTTATCGGTAACGTAGTTAACCAGTTCGAGGCGCCCACCTCCTGCGCTATAGCTACTTTTTTTGTCAAATTTTCTGGAACCTGCAGCAATAGTTGCTGCAACATGTCATTTTGGCAGTGCTGCCGATCTGTCGTAATGGACCTACGAATCTTATTTACTTCGCTGGTATCCACTTCCCCTGTTGCATTCTGGGCTATTATGTGGTCCGTGAAGGCTGCCGTGAGCTTAAGTGAATTTTGATGTTCAGTGTCAGCAATCTCCTCTGGATTAGTTAGTCCCATCCCTCCCAGTCTTGGTGGAAGTGCAAGAAGTGTTCTTTCTGCTGGGGTTAAGTCAGGGTGTTTCACTAGTTTGGGAATAAACTTGACACTGATAGCTTCTTCCAGAGGGTGGAGGAGGGGTCCGATCTCAGGGATGGTACGCATCAGGTAGTTCCAGCGATGCTTGACTCCATGGATGAATGCTGCAAAGGCCGCATGTGGCTCTGTGTTAGCAATCTCAGACAGAGCTTGGATTTTGCTAACCCACTCATTCACCTTTCCCGCTACGTACTCGGTCTTGAAGTCCGTAGTGCCAATTACTGCGCCTAGATGTCTTTGGCCGTCCTTAGTTATTTTGACCTCACTTCCGCCAAAAACCTCCAATGCCCGTTCATAATGTTCTGGCTTCACGATGAGGAAGGACTTGCTGGCGTTTGGGTGGTACCCTATTTGTGGACCTCGCGGTTACCAAGTCCCACCACTTTTTGATGCCCTCCACTTTTCCTGCTCCTGTAAGGTCATCAGCATATGCCACTTGTTTGACCCCAGTTGTTTCAAATTTTATTTCTTGTTGGAGCACTGATAGGCCAATTGCATACATTGCCATTGCAACGGGGTCCCCCTGTGTTGTTCCCTCGGTCGACTGTAGGATGGTATCACCTCTTAGAGCCTTGTTGTTTACTGTGTAGAGGTCTGAAGGATTCCTATACGAATTTTCAACATACATCGCAAAACTTGGACACTTGAATACTCCCACCACTACTACTATTACTTTCACTACCACTACTACTCACACTCCCAACACTACTACTACTACTACTACTACTACTACTACTACTACTACCCAACACTTTACTACTCCCACCAATAGTACCACCAATAACCCACTCTGCCACAACCACCACCACTAGCACCACCAACCACCACCTCTAGTACCACCAACCACCACCACTAGTACCACCAACCACCACCTCTAGCACCACCAACCACCACCTCTAGCACCACCAACCACCACCTCTAGCACCACCAACCACCACCTCTAGCATTATCATCAACAACAGCAGCAGGTGAGGAGGGGAGGGGAGGGGAGGGGAGGCGAGGCAGGAGACGGGCCTAGTGAATAATTTATGTTGGTTGTTGGTACAGTTCCTGGACACCTCCGGCTTCTCACTCACTGTACACACAAACATACACATAACATAGTCCAAATTATCCTCTCAGGTTATATCCTAGTTTATTATTATTATTATTATTATTATTATTATTATTATTATTATTATTATTATTATTATTATTGTTGTTGGTGAGCGAATTTTATTTTCTTCCTTTTGCTACTTCCAGGTACCTGATTGGCTGAGTGTGCTCATCTGAATAATCCGATTGGCCAGCAGACTGTAAGTTACACGTTCACTGTCATTGGTTCGTTTAAGCTGTATATGTTGTTAATTCAGTATCTAGAAGCACCATTTTCTGAAGCGCTACACACGTACGCGGCTGAGAAATACATATTCGTGAGAAACACAAATAAGACACATATTATAGTGCGTTTGAACATAAAACTGTCAAGATGAGAAACGCTCCTCTCTGGTTTACTCGTGAGAAATATAGACATGTGACAGTCGTGGTGGAATATATTAGTGAGACATGTACCCGTGAGACGCATGGGTGAGAGGCATATTACAGTGTACAGCACTTGAGAGTTAGCCTGTCCAGTTTATTCGTGAGAAACCTAGGCATGAGACACACTTGTGAGACGTTAAACACAAAAAAATATGAGACACTCTAGTGAAGAGCCTCTTAATGAGACACACTATGGTGATATACTGTATACTGAGGCACATTGTTGGGACACATATCCATAAGGACAATGCAGTGATGTATGCACCTAGTGAGATAAACTGGGGAGACACATCTAGTAAGATACATGCTGGTAATACATACATTTAGTGAGACACACTGACGGAACACATACACAGGCAATGAGACACATCTAGCGAGATACAACCCTGATGAAATGAGCACAGGCAAAAAAGTAAATTTAAGGTGACACTTTTAGTGAGACACACACTGGTGAGAGAGACATTTAATGAGACACATACACTGAGAAGAGAGACACCCAGTGAGACAGTAGTAAAACATGTATCAATTATGATACACCTTGATGAAACATACATCTAATGAGAGACATTGATAATACGTTCTCGTAAAAAACGAATTTTGAGACATAATGGTGAGACACACTAAATAGGACACACATAAGACACACAGTAGTGAGGCACGGAATTGATTTAAGTACTATTTGTGAGAAACACACATAGTAATGAGACATACTGGTGGTTTAAGTAATACACACACACACACACTAAAAGAAGAGAGGTTGAAAAGGGAAGATTGAACGGGTTGGTGAGACACTCCCCAGTGAGACACACCACAGTGAAACACACCACAGTGATACATACCGAAGTGAGACACGCCACAATGAGACATCACAGTAAGACACCACAGTGAGACACACCACATTGATACATACCGAAGTGAGACACACCACAATGAGACATATCACAGTGTGACACACCACAATGAGACATATCACAGTAAGGGCCTACAGTGAGACACACCACATTGATACATACTGCAGGTGAGCACTTACAGACATATCACAGTGTGACACGCCACAATGAGACATCACAGTAAGACACCACAGTGAGACACACCACATTGATACATACCGAAGTAAGACACGCCACAATGAGACATCACAGTAAGACACCACAGTGAGACACACCACATTGATACATACCGAAGTGAGACACACCACAATGAGACATATCACAGTGTGGCACACCACAATGAGACATATCACAATGAGACACACCACAGTGAGAAATATCATAGTGAGAGATATATCACAGTGAGACATACAGTGAGACACACCACAGTGAGAAATATCATAGTGAAGACATATCATAGTGATACACTGACAGTGAGACACAGCATTGAGGGCATTATATTAGGAAGTATCACAGACACACCACAGTGAGAAATATCAGTGAGACAGCATAGTGAGACACACTACACAAACATATCACAGTGAGACACACCACACTGAGACACCACAGTGAGAAATTATAGCTAGGCACACCCCAGTTAGACATATCACACAGTGAGACACGCCGCAGTGAGACATAATAAGACACCACAGTCAAGCACCACAGTGAGACACACTACAGTGAGACATATCATAGTGAGACACATCACAGTGAGACACATTACAGTGAGAAACATGACAGTGAGACACACTACAGTGAGACACTACAGGGAGAAAACCAGTGAGAGACACCACAAGGAGACACATTACACTGAGAAACATTAGTGAGACACCACGAGAGACCAGTCACAGGGAGACACCAGGAGAGACATGCCACAGTGAGAGACACCAGGAGAGACCAGTCACAGTGAGACACACCGGTAGAGACACACAGTAATGAGAGAGAGGGAGGCTGGCGCGGGTGAGAGTGTTAACAGTTAGGTCACGTACCACTAAACAGTTTGCACCGTTGGTAATTGTCCGGCCGCCATTATCTAGTGTAATGTTTGGCGCTATTTGCATGTTTGACCGGGGGGGTGTGAAGGGCTCGTTGCTGAGTCTGTCTGTCTGTCTGTCTTGTCTCTTTGTCTATGTAAGTATACTGAATTTGTGTAGGTGAAAACAAAATATGGGGATGTGTGTGTGTGTGTAAACAATCCCCCACATATGTTTGTTGGAATGTATGGTTGAGTTTGTGTAGAAAAAAGAGGATTGTGATATGTGGATGTTGGAGGGGGTTCCTATCATTTAAAATTTTGACCTTGTGTAGTCATTGTAATTCAATTTCGTTAACAATACAGACCTAAATCACATCCTATTTTACACGTAAAACACAAAATTGAGCCAACCAGTCAACAGTCGTGTGTGTGTGTGGTGAGTTGCCTTGTTGTATGTGTGTGTGTGTGTGTGTGTGTGTGGTGAGTGCCTTGTTGTATGTGCGTGCATGTGTGTGTGTGTGTGTGTGTGTGTGTGTGTGTGTGTGTGTGTGTGAGTTGCCTTGTTGTGTGCGTGCATGCGTGTGTGTGTGTGTGTGTGTGTGTGTGTAGTTGCCTTGTTGTATGTGCGTGCATGCGTGTGTGTGTGTGTGTGTGTGTGTGAGTTGCCTTGTTGTATGTGCGTGCATGTGTGTGTGTGGTGAGTCAACAGCAGAAGTTTGTCCCGAAACAACCTGTACAATATGAGGCAGGTGATTTGGTAACACTGTATGGGGAAGAGCTGACATAATGTTGTGTTATTGAGAACTATATAACATTCCTTTATAATGAATGTGTCATCAAGCATTAGTATCAGCAGCACGAATAATCATATCCGTCTGGATACCCAGCTATGAAATCATCCTGCAGCAATGTCATATGTTTCTCAATAACATTATTTTACCACATTTTACACGTTGTTACTAATTAAGTTATATACAAGAAATGTATTCTGAGACAAAGTCATTTAAAGCACACCTGACAGCTCTTCCCCATACAGTGTTACCAGATCACCTACTTCATCATATTATCATGCAGGTTATTCGGGACGAACTTCTGTTGCTGACTTTACTGTGTGTGTGTGTGTGTGTGTGTGTGTGTGTAGTGGAAAACACAGGTAACACGTCCTGACACGTCTGGGGGAGGCGGTCAGGACCACTTAACACCACAAGTGCCACAAATTACCAACACACGGCTGCCCTGGACTGGACGCCCCTGGAAATGCAACGACGAAACAAGTTTACTCATCCTCTCTTAATGGGGAAAAGTGACGCAAGTTATGAATAGTGTTAAAAGTTGGTTTGGTCTACCTGGCGGAAAAAATATATGGAGAACTCGGTGTACTTTCAGCTCTACAAGTGTACTTTTTATACAGTCTCGTGTTGACTGCTTGTTGTATTAGCTGTATTTTTCTGTAACCTTGCGCTGAAGTATTAATGTATTTTAATTGTATTTTTTATACAACCTCGTGCGGAGTAATTGCGTTATACCTTATGTACTTTTCTTCTCAATTGTTATTCTACAGCAAGAAACTAATATTGTTTCCCATTTCGCTGTATCACATGACTGTAGAGTTGTGTTGTTTATGTATCGCTGTATCACATGACTGTAGGGAGGACAGTAGTGTTGTTTATGTGTCGCTGTATCACATGACTGTAGGGAGGACAGTAGTGTTGTTTATGTATCGCTGTATCACATGACTGTAGGGAGGACAGTAGTGTTGTTTATGTGTCGCTGTATCACATGACTGTAGGGAGGACAGTAGTGTTGTTTATGTGTCGCTGTATCACATGACTGTAGGGAGGACAGTAGTGTTGTTTATGTGTCGCTGTATCACATGACTGTAGGGAGGACAGTAGTGTTGTTTATGTATCGCTGTATCACATGACTGTAGGCAGGACAGTAGTGTTGTTTATGTATCACTGTATCACATGACTGTAGGGACAGTAGTGTTGTATGTACGCTGTATCACATGACTGTAGGGAGGACAGTAGTGTTGTTTATGTATCACTGTATCACATGACTGTAGGGAGGACAGTAGTGTTGTTTATGTATCGCTGTATCACATGACTGTAGGAGGACAGTAGTGTTGTTTATGTATCGCTGTATCACATGACTGTAGGGAGGACAGTAGTGTTGTTTATGTATCGCTGTCACATGACTGTAGGCAGGACAGTAGTGTTGTTTGTGTATCGCTGTATCACATGACTGTAGGGAGGACAGTTGTGTTGTTTATGTATCTGTATCACATGACTGTAGGGAGGACAGTAGTGTTGTTTATGTATCGCTGTACCACATGACTGTAGGCAGGACAGTAGTGTTGTTTATGTATCGCTGTATCACATGACTGTAGGGAGGACAGTAGTGTTGTTTATGTATCGCTGTATCACATGACTGTAGGGAGGACAGTAGTGTTGTTTATGTATCGCTGTATCACATGACTGTAGGGAGGACAGTAGTGTTGTTTATGTATCGCTGTATCACATGACTGTAGGGAGGACAGTAGTGTTGTTTATGTATCGCTGTATCACATGACTGTAGGGAGGACAGTAGTGTTGTTTGTATCGCTTATCACATGACTGTAGGCAGGACAGTAGTGTTGTTTATGTATCGCTGTATCACATGACTGTAGGGAGGACAGTAGTGTTGTTTATGTATCGCTGTATCACATGACTTAGGGAGGACAGTAGTGTTGTTTATGTATCGCTGTATCACATGACTGTAGGCAGGACAGTAGTGTTGTTTATGTATCCTGTATCACATGACTGTAGAGTTGTGTTGTTTATGTATCGCTGTATCACATGACTGTAGGCAGGACAGTAGTGTTGTTTGTATCGCTGTCACATGACTGTAGGGAGACAGTTGTGTTGTTTATGTATCGCTGTATCACATGACTGTAGGGAGGACAGTAGTGTTGTTTTATGTATCGCTGTATCCATGACTGTAGGGAGGACAGTAGTGTGTTTATGTATCCTGTATCACATGACTGTGGGGAGGACAGTAGTGTTGTTTTATATCGCTGTATCACATGACTGTAGGGAGGACAGTAGTGTTGTTTATGTATCCTGTATCACATGACTGTAGGGAGGACCAGTAGTGTTGTTTATGTCGCTGTATCACATGACTGTAGGGGAGGACAGTAGTGTTGTTTATGTGTCGCTGTATCACACATGACTGTAGGGAGGACAGTAGTGTTGTTTATGTATCGCTGTATCACATGACTGTAGGGAGGACAGTAGTGTTGTTTATGTGTCCTGTATCACATGACTGTAGGGAGGACAGTAGTGTTGTTTATGTCGCTGTATCACATGACTGTAGGGAGGACAGTAGTGTTGTTTATGTATCGCTGTATCACATGACTATGAGGGAGGACAGTAGTGTTGTTTATGTATCGCTGTATCACATGACTGTAGGGAGGACAGTAGTGTTGTTTATGTATCGCTGTATCACATGACTGTAGGGAGGACAGTAGTGTTGTTTATGTATCGCTGTATCACATGACTGTAGGGAGGACAGTAGTGTTGTTTATGTATCGCTGTATCACATGACTGTAGGGAGGACAGTAGTGTTGTTTATGTATCGCTGTATCACATGACTGTAGGGAGGACAGTAGTGTTGTTTATGTATCATCACATGACTGTAGGAGGACAGTAGTGTTGTTTATGTATCCTTATCCATGACTGTAGGGAGGACAGTAGTGTTGTTTGTATCGCTGTATCACATGACTGTGGGGAGGACAGTAGTGTTGTTTATGTATCGCTGTATCACATGACTGTAGGAGGACAGTAGTGTTGTTTTTATGTATCGCTGTATCATGACTGTAGGTAGGACTGTAGTGTTGTTTATGTATCGCTGTATCACATGACTGTAGGGAGGACAGTAGTGTTGTTTATGTATCGCTATCACATGACTGTGGGAGGACAGTAGTGTTGTTTATGTATCGCTCACATGACTGTAGGCAGGACAGTAGTGTTGTTTATGTATCGCTGTATCACATGACTGTAGGGAGGACAGTAGTGTTGTTTATGTATCGCTGTATCACATGACTGTAGGGAGGACAGTAGTGTTGTTTATGTATCACTGTATCACATGACTGTGGGAGGACAGTAGTGTTGTTTATGTATCACTGTATCACATGACTGTAGGGAGGACAGTAGTGTTGTTTATGTATCGCTGTATCACATGACTGTAGGGAGGACAGTAGTGTTGTTTATGTATCGCTGTATCACATGACTGTAGGGAGGACAGTAGTGTTGTTTATGTATCGCTGTATCACATGACTGTAGGGAGGACAGTAGTGTTGTTTATGTATCGCTGTATCACATGACTGTAGGGAGGACAGTAGTGTTGTTTATGTATCGCTGTATCACATGACTGTAGGCAGGACAGTAGTGTTGTTTATGTATCGCTGTATCACATGACTGTAGGGAGGACAGTAGTGTTGTTTATGTATCGCTGTATCACATGACTGTAGAGGACAGTAGTGTTGTTTATGTGTCGCTGTATCACATGACTGTAGGCAGGACAGTAGTGTTGTTTATGTATCGCTGTATCACATGACTGTAGGCAGGACAGTAGTGTTGTTTATATCGCTGTATCACATGACTGTAGGGAGGACAGTAGTGTTGTTTATGTATCACTGTATCACATGACTGTAGGGAGGACAGTAGTGTTGTTTATGTGTCGCTGTATCACATGACTGTAGGGAGGACAGTAGTGTTGTTTATGTAATGTTGTCACTCACTTGTCTGTTGCCGGAGGTATGATGATGTTGATTATTTGTGCTGTTGCTAACACCTGTTTACACACTCATGCACCTACACGTGATAGTAACTGGCTGCAGCTTACGTTGCACACACACACACACACGCACACACTTTCACCCTCATACGAAACACGCACACGCATCCACACACGCACGTATACTTGTGTACTGTACACTCGCGTCGTCACTAACACCTAACCATACACGACATACATACATTCACATATGTATACTGTACATGTATGCAAACCTGTCCTTGTGTATGTCTCGGTCCAGAGAGAGACCGTATTTGGATATGGTGTGGACCAGTTCAGGCGTGGGGCATTGGGGCAATTAATTAAGCTAGCTTACCTAGTTAACTTTTGAAATAACAGTTTAACAACGTAATTGAAATTATGGCAAATTAATTGATTAACTTCGATCAATTATCAATTAACTTCTTAGAAAAATAACAAATAATATATAAGACACCAGCCATTGAGTATCAATACATTTATCCTATAAAGTGTAATATTTATGTGATGAAAAAGTTTGAGTTTAAACTTTCAGTTATTATTATTTATTTGATATACAAAATCTTATCTTATCATGATATAATTTTTCAAGTAGAAAAGTCTAACTTGGTTTTGCAGGCTGAAATAATAAAATTATTTACTTGTGAAAAAAATAACAAGTCAATAATTTATAATTATTTTATCTCAGGACTTATGCCAAGGAAGTAGTGTGTCAGACTGCCTCACCATTCAGGTATTCAAACTACAGTATTCATTGACTCTTCTGGAAAACATTTACAGGATATTAAGTTATTTAATCCACATGAAAATTACCCAAAGCAAATATAACAGACTGGTTAACGTAACTTAATCGAAAACATCTTAACTTAATTAATAAATGTAAAAAAAAAATCAGGTTAACTTAACTGGAAAAAAAAATATAAAATTAGCTTAATTTAACTGGTTAAATTTTAAAGTTAATCCTCCCATGCCTGGACCAGTTAGATGGACCCGAGACTGTACCCGGACCTAGGATGAACAAGTCAGGTGGACCAGACAGTCAGTCACCTTCGGCTCAGTGAATATCGATCGGTGGGACCATGTGATGATGCTCTAGTGTGTTCTGTTGTGTTGGGGTGTGTAGCAGTGCGTTGTAGAATAGTGTCTTGTGTTGTGAAAGGCGTGTTGTTTCATTGTGTTTGTAGAACGGTATGTTGTGTTGACGGTGTCTATTGTGCTGTATCGTAGAATGGTGTTGTAGTGTAGCATGTTGTGTTGTGTTGTACTATGTTGTGTTGTGTTGTAGTATGTTGTGTTATAGTGTGTTAGTTTGTACTGTAGTGTCTTGTGGTATTGTATCGTCTTTATAATGTGTTGTATAGTGTTGTGGTGTTGTGTAGTATTAAGTGAAAAATGACACTGTATCCTTTAGACTTGACGGCTATTATACTGCGTACAGTGTTCATTAGTGAAGTATAGTGTTGTGTTTCCAGTGTAGTGTGTAGTAGTATTGTGCAATGTAGTGTCGTGACGTATAGTGTGTTTTGCTAAAGTGTTGTGTAATGCGTTATATCATAGTGTATATACGTCTGTTTTAGTGTAATGAAATTGTATAAAAAGTATAGTGTTTAACTGTATGTGTGTATTGTGAGTGTTGTAATAGTAGTGTAAGTAGAATGTAAATACAATGTTTATATTTTGCCAACATCATATTCATCATAATCTCTTAACACTAGTTAATGTCGTATCAATACTCGAGTATACCAACAGATCTGACCTCTCTAGTCATGACGAGCCTTTACTAGAAGACTCTCTCTTCTCCCTACATGGTGCTCTCGGCGGCATGACACAAGCAGACATGTATAGTGAGGCATTGTGGATCGTGTAAAATATGCTGTGGCAGGCGCCGGACAGGGTGTGATCTGAGAGAATATGACAGAAGGCGGTCGTTGTAAAGGCGGGCCTCGCGCACAATAATATATACCGGCCATTAGGCCCAGGCCCAGCACTATATGGTTGGTGAGGGCTTGCCTCTTTTTGTTAGGGATGCGGGTGATGGCGGGTATAGAGATGTAAGATGCTTTTTTATGGATTTTCTGAACATTCAATCGTACGCGTATATATATATTTAATTATTTATATCGTTTTCAGTATAAAAAGATGCAGATTAAATACAGTTTTAAAATGCATGGTATGAAATTACGAACCTAATGTTGTTTACCTCAAGATCAATAACAAACAATTAGATGAGTATTAAATGCACTTTATAATTTAGTTGAGAGGTGTTGTTTTCCAGGAGAGAAAACAGCGTCCATGATGTAATTATGTCTACAAGCAATTGTGTTAAAGCGATGTATGAGAGATGAATATGTAAGAGAAAGAAAAAATATATTACATGCAAAGAAACACAGATTCAAACTGTAATTCAGTCTGCAAGTTACCTGGCCAGGTCAAAAGGCCAACCAGTCAGCCATTCATTAATGTAACCAACGAGAAATTCATTCATTCATACAGCCAGCCAGTCAGTAGCCAGTCAGTCCAAGCTGAGTCCATTTGTTAGTCAGTCAATCAGCTAGCCAGTCTATCGGTCAAACTCCACCATATAATTTCCGTAGTTATCACAATGTATCTAAGTGAGCGGCCCTGGAGAGTGTGGATGAAACGCAGTTGTCCTCTGAACGGCGCCTCCGCCCTCATGTCAGTGGTAGGGCGTGGGCAGTGGTATGTGGGCGGCTTGTTTGAGGGCGGCAGGGGCGACAGGGGGCAGTGTGGGAGGCCGGGAGTGTGTCGTGAGCTGGGTCTCACCACCAAAGATGGCATGATGGATGGTGGCAGGTAACACACACTGCACCCACCATTGTCCCCTTACTCATTAATCATCCGCCTCACCTGTCTCCCTGTTCCTGTCCCGGCTGTCATAACCACCTGTCTGGCCTGTCATACACTGTACCTCCCCGGGCCTGTCATAACACTGTACCTGCCCCGGCCTGTTATAGCCTGTACCTGTCCCGGGCCTGTCTTAACACTGTACCTGCCCCGGACCTGTTATAACCACTGTACCTGTCCGGCCTGTCATAACACTGTACCTGTCCCGGGCCCTGTCATAACACTGTACTGTCCTGGCCTGTTATAACACTGTACCTGTCAGGCCCTGTTATAACTGTACCTGTCCGGCCTGTCCTTAACACTGTACCTGTCCAGGCCTGTCATGCTACTGTACCTGTCCAGGCCTGTCATAACTCTGCACCTGTCCGGCCTGTCATACTGCTAGCCTCCCGGGCCTGTCACTTAACACTGTACCTGTCCCGGACCTGTTATAACACTGTACCTGTCCCGGGCCTGTCATAACACTGTACCTGTCCCGGGCCTGTCATAACACTGTACTGTCCCGGGCCTGTCATAACACTCGTACCTGCCCCCAGGCCTGTTATAACACTGTACCTGTCCCGGGCCTGTCATAACACTGTACCTGTCCCCGGCCTGTTATAACACTGTACCTGTCCCGGGCCTGTCATAACACTGTACCTGTCCCGGGCCTGTCATAACACTGTACCTGTCCCGGGCCTGTCATAACACTGTACTGTCCCGGCCTGTCATAACACTGTACCTGCCCTGGCCTGTCATAACACTGTACTTGCCCCGGGCCTGTTATAACACTGTACCTGTCCCGGGCCTGTCATTGGCTACTGTACCTGCCCAGGCCTGTCATAACACTGTACTTGCCCCGGCCTGTTATAACACTGTACCTGTTCCGGGCCTGTCATAACACTGTACCTGCCCCAGGCCTGTTATAACACTGTACCTGTCCCGGGCCTGTCATCTTACTGCCTGTCCCGGCCTGTTATAACACTGAACCTGTCCTGGACCTGTCATACTGTACTTGCCCAGGCCTGTTATAACACTCATACCTGTCCCGAGGCCTGTCATAACACTGTACCTGCCCCGGCCTGTTATAACACTGAACCTGTCCCAGGCTGTCATAACACTGTACTTGCCCCAGGCCTGTTATAACACTGTACCTGTCCCGGGCCTGTCATAACACTGTACCTGCCCCGGGCCTGTTATAACCTGTACCTGTCCCAGGCCTGTCATAACACTGTACCTGTCCAGGCCTGTTATAACACTGAACCTGTCCTGGACCTGTCATAACACTGTACCTGTCCCGGCCTGTTATAACCACTGTACCTGTCCAGGCCTGTCATAACACTGTACCTGTCTGGACCTGTCATTAACACTGTACCTGTCCCGGCCTGTCATAACACTGTACCTGTCCCGGCCTGTCACTAACACTGTACCTGTCCCGGGCCTGTTATCTAACTGTGAACCTGTCCCGGCCTGTCCTTAACACTGTACTTGCCCCCGGCCTGTTATAACACTGTACCTGTCCAGGGCCTGTCATAACACTGTACCTGCCCAGGCCTGTTATAACACTGTACCTGTCCGGGCCTGTCATAACACTGAACCTGTCCTGGACCTGTCATTAACACTGTACCTGTCCCGGGCCTGTCATAACACTGCCTGCCCCGGGCCTGTTATAACTGTAGCCCTGTCCCGGCCTGTCATAACCTGTACCTGTCCTGGCCTGTTATAACACTGAACCTGTCCTGGACCTGTCATAACACTGTACCTGTCCTGGGCCTGTCATACAACACCTGAACCTGTCCCGGCCTGTCATAACCTGAACCTGTCCCGGCCCTGTCATAACACTGTACCTGTCCTGGCCTGTCATAAACTGTACCACTGTCATGGGCCCTGTTATAACACTGAACCTGTCCTGGACCTGTCATAACACTGTACCTGTCGGGCCTGTTATAACACTGAACCTGTCCTGGGCCTGTCATAACACTGTACCTGTCCCGGGCCTGTCATAACACTGTACCTGTCCCGGGCCTGTTATGACACTTGAACCTGTCCTGGACCTGTCATAACACTGTACCTGTCCTGGCCTGTCATAACACTGCCTGTCCCGGCCTGTTATAACACTGAACCTGTCCTGGGCCTGTCATAACACTGTACCTATCATAACACTGTACCTGCTATAAACCTGTTAACACTATACCTGCCAAAACACACTATCCCTGATAGCACTATACCTGTTACAACACTATACCTGTCACAACACTATACCCGTCACAACACTATACCTGTCACAACACTATACCTGTACAACACTATACCTGTCACAACACTATACCTGTCACAACACTATACCCGTCACAACTATACCTGTCACAACACTATACCTGTCACAACACTATACCTGTCACAACACTATACCCGTCACAACACTATACCTGTCCACAACACTATACCTTACAACACTACCTGACACACACCTGTCACAACACTATACCCGTCCTAACACTATACCTGTCACAACACTATACCTGCCACAGCACTATAGCTGCCAACACTATAACTGCCATAACGCTGTACTTCAACACTATACCTGTCACAACACTATACCTGTCTCAACCTATACCTGTCACAACGCTATGCCTGTCATAACACTATACCTGTCACAACTATATATTAACACTATACCTGCCACAACTATACCTCCCCAACACTAAACCTGCCTGACACTATACCTGTCACAACACTATACCTGTCAACACTATACCTGCCATAACACTATAACTGCCATAACACTATACTCCCCAACACTATACCTGCTACAACACTATACCTGCCACAACTCTATGCCTGTTAACACTATACTGCAACACTATACCTGTTAACACTATATGTTAACACTATACCCCTAACACTAAACCTGTATAACACTATACCTGTTAACACTATACCTGTTAACACTATACCTGTCACAACACTATACCTGTTAACACTATACCTGTTAACACTATACCTCCAACACTAAACCTACCACAACACTATACCTGTTAACACTATACCTGTTAACACTATACCTGTCTATACCTGTTAACACTATACCTGTTAAACTATACCTCCAACACTATACCTGCCACAACACTATACCTGTTAACACTATACCTGTCAACTCACTATACCTGTTAACACTATCCTGTTAACACTATACCTCCCCAACACTATACCTGCCACAACACTATACCTATTAACACTATACCTGTCAACACACTATACCTGTTAACACTATACCTGTTAACTATACCTGTTAACACTATACCTGCCACAACACTATACATCACAACATGATTTTACGCATCAGAAATATTAAAGTATCCTTTACGTGTTCCCTCCAGCAATACGTAACTTC